>NC_053152.1:13355958-13661513 GCF_016808335.1 Panicum virgatum
ACAAGCCTGAGGCCCGCAACCTGTGGAACTTTGAAGGAGTCACCTTCGGGAGACCGAAGGAGACAGTCAATCGCACCGTCGGCAGGCCGAAGGTGACAAGTGGCTACTCAGAGGCACAAGCTTAAAGATCAAGACCTTCGCCGCCGACAAACGAAGGATCCCATCTTCGTGCGGCTGAAGGTGACGGCTAATTGTTTGAAGACGGAGCATTCGGGGGTGCGACCTCCGAAGTACCCCGAAGGACTCGAAGCCCTTCGGCGGGTGTAGGCGTGCGTGTAAAACGTGAATATGTGAGAAGATCGGATTTGTACACCTCTCACCCTGTAATTTTACTCTGAAACCGGTTGTAAGTGAGCTGTAAATGAGTTGGAAAGAGCAATTTGGGGAAACCTGGCCGAGGGCTAGGAGTATAAATAGCCACATCTCTCCACAGTGTAAAGGGTTGAATTTTCTAGTTATTGCTAGAGAATTAAGTACCTACCTTCATCGCCGCTTTCATACTGTTCATGCTCCCTGTTTGGGTGTCTAAGAAGCTGAGATCCCAACACAAAGTTTGTGTTAGCTTATTAAGTTCAAAAAGTTTGTGTTATCCTTGATTTATGAGCCTGAATGTGGATTCCGACTTTTACTAAATGATGGCTCAGTCACTATTCATTCTTCAATGTCCTGATAAATTAGCATTTGAAATTCTCTGCTTTTCAAGTGAGGAGGTTATCTTCCTTTTCACTAGACTTGCAACGTATCTCAGTTGTGTATAATATAGATGTTTTAATCTTAATTCAGTATCTATCTATCTGCATATTTTCTAGATCATTATGACTGGTTAGTGACATGGTATTCCACTTTGAATTGCTGAAGCTGCGTACTAACTTTCTAGTCCTCTGTGGCAGCCATTAGTTTTCATATGTTCAACGATGGCAATGCATAAGGGTTTACGGTTGTCGTATATTTTATCTTATCGTGAATGAGTTAGTAATAGGCAATCTAGTTTGAAAATGTGTGTGTTAATGTGTTATAGTGCTCCAGTCCAGTTTTTCCATAACAGTTTAGCCTAGCATGGAAATGGATATGAACTGAAACTGAAGTACAGTGTGATCATACTTTGCTGACGAGATCGTTGATGTTGTTATGGTATAATGGTGCTGTTCATTAGTTTTATGCACTGACATGGTGTATAACTAGGAATATCACCTTGGTCTTGTTGCTACAAGTTTGGGGGGTGCTTTCTGCTTGTCTATTGGATTTCATGAACCTTGAATGCAGAAATGAGGGGCAATGTTGTAGAATTTGAGGTCCATTGTATCTTTGCTTTATGCTGAAATGTATAATCCAGTGCGTTATATGCTTCGAATCTTATCTCCAAATAGATGGATCCGGCGTCCTCTCATGCTGTGAATCTTAACTTGAATTTGGTGATGGCATCTTTTGCCCAGGAGTTGAATCTCTGCACTTTAGCCTGAATTTGAGCCGTGCGATGCACCTGCACCTGAATTTGAATCTCTGTTACATGTCTGAATTTAGAAGTTCATGTTTTGTTGGTCTTGCCTTTGATGATGCATTATGATATCTCTGTCAACATTCGGTCTATATACTAGAATCAACGCGCGGCGTTGCCGCGCTTCGGCCTTTGATTGGCCAGCATGAATACCATGAGCTTGGATACATATCTGTCGATAGTAACAAAATTAAATTTGGGTTGATTGGAATTATTGAGAAAGAAATATTCCATAATCTCGAACAATTTGCCCCTCAGTCCATTCTCTCCCATGTCGTGGTCCAAGCAAGTAACGTGGTATAGCTCCTACGAGGCATTTCTGTTGGTTGACCACAACAGAACATACTCTGAAAATCCTATGGTAAAAAAATAAAAAAGGGTAGAAGGCAATATTGGATGAACAACAATGCTAGATTATAATATTTACCTAATGTAGCCCACGAAGAATGAGATCGTGCAGGTTTGCAAGGATGTTTTGCTTGCTATTGACAATCGGCTAGCCTTGCAGCTTGTTACTTGAACGTGTAATATGATCATCAGTTTCTTCAAAAGTTTTGCTGATGGAAGCTGTAGATTGGCCTGGTAAGGCTGGAACATTGATTTATCAGTAGATTTTTCAAGGAAACATCACAGGGTATACAATCAAGTAGCAAGATTTAGGGATTTTTGACTATCGCCCTTGTGATTGCAAGATCGCACTGCTAGTGCTAGTTTCAGTAAGCCTTTCCCTTTTGGAGGAAAGCAAAGCAGGTAAGTAATGTAAGTAGCACTGAGTCATTCACATGTATGTGTACTTGAAATAAGTATTAAAGAGGAAATGAGTTCTTACCTTTATTTTCCTTTTTCTCTCCTTGTGTCTGGTTGACTTGTTGATTTCTGATATTTGGGATCTGCAAAAAATTAAAAAACAATGTAGCAGTTCATATTCTCCAAATATAGGCCCCAAGCATTGAAGAGTAGCAACAGCTATACAAGTGATTAATAATGTTGATAGATGCATCAACAGAAATGGATTTGACAATATAA
Organism: Panicum virgatum; assembly: GCF_016808335.1. Lineage (NCBI taxonomy): Eukaryota > Viridiplantae > Streptophyta > Magnoliopsida > Poales > Poaceae > Panicum > Panicum virgatum. The sequence goes on from NC_053152.1 coordinate 13,358,480, forward strand.
ATAAATGGTTAAGGATTGCAGTCACCAAGTAATTTAAAATTTCATCATTTCAGAAAGGGCATATGAAAAGTGAATTGTCCTGTCACCTTCTGGAACTGTTGGCACAGCATTTTTAGATAAGAACTCAATTAAGTTTGGATTATTGGATGAAAGAAAATGTAATCATTTCAGAAAGGGCATATGAAAAGTAAATTGTCCTGTCACCTTCTCAATAAATTGCCTATTACAACGTATGATAATATGATATTGATATGCTGAAACTATTTCTTTTCAGCAAGATAAAGGATAACAACATGAGGATTTATTTTGTATCCTGAATATAATTACCTTGTACAAGAACGATCCGAAGGAATGCTTATTTACTATAACTAACAGAGATGTCAAATGTTGTCTAATTATTAATGGGGCAAAAACTGAATGTATATTCAGAATTTGCATGTTTATGTGGCTATCTTCTGAATGATTGTGTTTTGTATTCAAGCGGAGTTACGCAAAGCATTGAGCTATTGTATAAAGATGCAATCACAGAACTGCATGTCTGCCAAAATCGAAAATTTCATCAAACAAAAGTTAGTCCAAATGGTCATAAATTGAATCAAGGGAAAGCTTATGATGTTACCTCGCTACTCCTGGTTGTGGGGATGGGCATAGCTAAATCGGCGATGGTAGTTCAGAACATCAGATTAGATGGAGTCATGGAGGGCCCTTCTTCCTTGAGGCAGTAGAAGGGGAGAGGTACGTGCTCGTTTGGAACCAGTGTCTGGGGCCCATCCTGGTGCAGCAGTGCAACCAGCAGCCGCGTATTGCCCGTCTGGTTGCAGCGCTGCCGACGAGGCACTGCAGCTCGACAAGCTGTTTGGCCCCTGCTCCATACCCTCGGTGCGCAGACTACTTGAGCTCGGACGAGGTCGCTAGCGAAGGGAGCCGCGAGTGGCAAAGGCAAGGGGGAACGACGCTGGCGGCTTGCAAACTACTTGAGCCCAGACACGGTCGCCGGCAAAGGGAGGCGAGGGGGAATGACGCTTGCGGCTGAGCAGATAGATCCGGTGGGCGGCGCGTCAAGCGGCGTCGCATTGCCCTGCGCCGCCTGCCTCGGCATGGCCATCTGGTCCCGCGCATCTCTGCCGTCGCCTGGGCCTGGGCCTCTTGCTTCCCCGTGCGGGCCTCGCGCCGTGCGGCGGTGTCGGCGGCGGCGGCAGCGGAGAATGCGGCGGCCGCGAGCAGGAGCAGGGCGCTGAGGACGAGGAGAGGCAGGGGGAGCCGGAGGGAGGCAAGCACGCTGCGCTCGCCGCCGCGTCGTCGCCGCGGCCGAGCTCGGCCCGTCGGCGCGCCCTCGTGCCAGATCTGGAGGTGGACGTCGCTTCCCCACGCCGGGGTGTCGGCAGACGCGGCGCGCCGCCCTACATAGGAGGGGCGGCGGCGGGAGGAGAGAGAGTTTGCAGTGGGGTTTCTCAAGATTTCGCTAAAAGGTGAGGGTGTTTTTGCAAACAAACCTGAGAGAGGACGATGGACTGCGGGTTGATTTTGTTAAAGCTGGAGGGTTTTTTGAAAAATAAACGCGCAACGCACGTTTTGGACCATCCGTCCGGCCGATCCGACGGCCGAGAATAGCCGCCGACGTGGCCATGGTCGCTGGCCAGAGAATCGCCAGAGGACGGACTTAGAATATCCAGTTTCAATACTACTCATGCAGTATTGTTGTGACTAGTTGAACAACTCATGCAGTTTATGTACGAGCTTAATGAATTCTGCATGTGAGATGAACACCAGGATGCATTAGCTCTTTCCTGGCCCTCCGATCTACAACCCAGATGAATCTGCACAGCCCAGAATTTGCACTGTTCATCTAGCTCGATGGGCATCCCCTTCGTCTCCGGCAAGAACTGGTACACGAAGCCCGTCATCACAACGATCCAGCCGGCGAAGAAGAAGAAGAGCCACGCCCTCATCCGGCACAGCATGGCGAGGAACCCCTGCCCGGAGTCCTGGACGCCACCGTCACGCTCTGCGTCTGCCCCGCCGACCGGACCTCCAGCGGGAAGCCGGGAACACCTCCGTTGGCACGAGCCACGTCATGGGGCCCCACGACCAGCTGTAGCCCGCCACGTACACGCCGATGAGCACGAAGCAGCGCCGCCGCGTAGCCGCGGCACATGACGCCCTCGTCGCCGACCTCCGCCGCCATGATGTCGCCGATCAGCAGCTCGGAGGCCAGCATCTGGAGGCTGCCGGCGATGAGCAGCGTGCGCCGCCCGTCGGCATCAGCACGGCGAGAGGTTCTTGTCGCCGCCGTAGTTGATGACGTTGCTGAATGCTTCTCGGTTTCGTGCAGGGATTTCCACTTCCCGCTCTACGCCAGCGGCGCCCTCGCCCCCGGTGCCGCCGCGCTCCACTGCCTGGCCACCGGCGCCACGCTGCAGATCCCCTTCCCGCGGCCCCCGCTCGCCCGCCGGCCCCTGCTGGGTTCCGGCCACGGCTGGGTGGTCACCGCCGACGAGGCCTCCAACCTGCACCTCCTCAACCCCATCACGGGCGCCCAGGCCGCGCTCCCGCCCGTCACCGCGCTCCACAACGTCAAGATGGGCACGGACAACCGGGGCGGCCCGGCGTACGTCGTCTACGACGTCCCGACCTCCGAGCCGCCCCTGGAGATTGACCGGGCGCACGACTACCTGTACGACCGGGTGGTGCTCTCGGCCAGACCATCCGCCGGTCGTGCCTGCGTCGTGCTCCTCCTGCACATGCCAATGGGCGAGGTCTCCTTCGCCAGGCTCGGTGATGACCGCTGGACGTGGGTCTCGCCGGCTGACGGCTCGGGGCTCCCGTGGTACGTGGACGCCATGTACAGCGACGTTGACGGTTTGTTCTACCTGGTCCGGACGGATTCCTCCATTGTGAGCTTGGACCTCAACGGGTCCTCACCAGTGGTCCGCAAGATCCTCGACAGAGTGCCGAAATCGGGCGATCCGGCCAAGTACCTAGTTCAAACTCCGGCCGGTGACATCTTGCAAATTTGGAGGTTGAAGGACTACGTCGATTCACGATCACCGGTGGACATCCCACCGGCCTATATAGACGAGGAAGGTGGCCAAGACGACGAGGAAGTAGGCCAGGACGAGGACGACGAGGAAGGGGGCCAGAACCCATATCTAGAGCTCAACACTGTTGATATAAAGATCTATAAGGTTGACCTCCATGGTCAGAGGTTGGAGTTACTGAAGGGTTTGCCAGACTATGCATTGTTTCTCGGCTTAAATGCCTCATTATGTGTAACGACCTGACCCGGGGTAACGGCTAAGATCTACTCTGCACGTTGAGTAAATCACACCTGCTAAATAATTTTCTTGCGCTTTCGTCCTCGCTTCGCGCAAAAGGTTGCAACCGGAGTTATTCAACTACCCCGGGCCTGGTATTTAAGCTGGTCTGAGTTCCCTTTCAACTTCCAGTAAGACCAAATCGCGTCGCTACAGTACTGCTACAGTACTCACGAATTTGGCCCGGCCCACTCTAGCCCGTGGGCTGTTACATTATGCCTACCAGTTAAGGATTTCCACGGATTAAAGCCGAACTATGATTACATAACCGATGACTGTCTGGAGTATGTGAATTTCAGCAAGAAGTATAACCGGCGAGAAATTGGTATTTGGAGTATGGCAGAGCAAAGTATATCCAAACTTGTTGATATCTCTCCAGTTCTTTATCCTTGGCTGAATTGGCCATCTCCTATCTGGATAAAACCCTCCTTTCTCTAAGTGGGTGGAGATTATTGCTGGAAAACTGTTGCACTTCTTTTGTTTCCAAATAACTGCGATTATTGGCTTTTCTATCCAAGCAGTTGTGACAATTAATTTAAGAATTATACTTCTATGTGTCTTGCTTTGATGTCAAATCTTATTCAATCGATTTAGTATTTCCAAAAGATAGTTTCTTTCCGGTTATCATCCGCATGTGTGAATGTTATTGTTTAAATTTAAAAAACGGGAATTATTCTTCTCCAGTTTAAGTACCAACAAGAGGGCTCACTTTCACTTTTTCTCAATCATGTGTAAACCTACCAACCGATAATGTCGCTGGTGAGCCACCATGGTACTGCCACGTGGTCGCTGGATAAGGCTGCCCGCAAGCTGGGGCGCGTCAGCGAGCAAGCCCCACACTATACGAGTAACACGAGCTAGGAGTGGTAATGGATAATAGCCTTAATATTCTCTTCCCAATTCAACTTGATCAATCTCTATGTATTCTTAGTGCTTTTTTGAGAGGAACCGGGATTATCATTCACAATAAAACTGATAGTTTACAACCCAACTTACAAAGACAACCCTGAAAGTAAAACACCAGATGAGGTGGGACAAGCAGCTAACCCAATCCCACAGATTGGTAAGATAGCGTACCCATTCTTGACCACAGAAATTGGATCCTCGCCAGACATCCCCATCGCCGGAGACGAAGCTGAAACCGACGCAATCACTGTGGAACAAAGGCACAGACATAAATTCCGAATCAGCAACCTCAATTCGGAGTAACCAAACCCTAACCTATAGAAACCTAGGCTAATAGAGGTAGGTATGTACACCGTGTTCGAAATAAATTTCTGTTAAGATTTAAGGAAAATAAAAATAATAAAGAAAGTGTTTAAGCCACCTAAATGTGATTAGGAAACTTGATGACAAAAAATTAATAGGCTGTGATCAGCAAACCTATTAGTTTATTTCTCAACAGAGGCTTCCCCAACCCCACATTGCCTATAAATTTGAGGTCGTGGCTTAGCAACCTTAATCACATTTTCATTAAAACCCTGGCCACATCAAGTCTGATCGCTAAAGGCACTGAAGGAGTTTGGAAGGCCAAGCACTCGCGGTTAGTGCTACACACAGTGCTAGCGATGGGAGTGAGAGGAGAGGCCGGTTTATATAGGTGTGGGGGGTGCCAAAGATTGAATTACAATTAACAGCTAAGGTTAATTCTCAAGTTTACTTGTTTCAGCACATCACGTTGCACCGCACCGCCCGGCCGAGCCACGCCCACAGTCTTGGCCCGGCGGGATGAGGCGAGCGAGCGCGCGCGTGTGGCTCACCAATCTTCTCTTATCGGGTTCACATGAGGTGTACACAAGATCCACCATTTTAGTCGATCCTCCTCAAATACCCGTACGAGATTAAGTACTTGAATCCCTAGCATTTATTAGTGGGTCTTTGAATTCTTTAAATACAAATGAAATTAAATGGGCCAAGCCCATATATTCCAACATCCAATGCATATGGTTTCCACTAACTGAACAGTGTGAGATCGTTGTGCTGAGGTAAGTTGCTGGTTGGAATATTTAGAGTGAGATGGTTACCAAAACCACAAGTGCTTGAATTGCTGAACCTACGTACTAGCTTTCTAGTCCTTTGTGGCATTCCATCTGTTTTCATCTTTCAACTAATGCAATTCATAACGATTGCCGTGTATTTCATTTTATTGTGAATGAATTAGAAATGGGCAATCCACTTTGAAAATGTGTGTCAGTGCTCCAGTATTTCCACAACAGTAGTGCCTAGCATGGATATGGATTTGTACTAAAACAGTAAAACTGAAATACAGTGTGATTCAGTATCGACTCGTTCTCGCTGTGTCGCTGTGATCTTACTTTGCTGATAAGATTGGTGATGTTATTTATGATATAATAATGAGGTTGTCCATGAGTTCTGTGCAGCGTGCACTGCAATGGTGTGGTCTATTACTAGAAATACCACCTTGTTCTTGTTGCTACTAGTTTTGAGTGCTTTCTGCTTGTCTCTTGGACCTCGAATGCAGAAATGTGGGCTATGTTGTAGAATGACAAGTCCATTGTATGTTTCTGCTGAAATGTAGGAGTACAATCCAGTGCATATATGGCATCTTATATGCTTCGATTTTTCCCCCAAAAAATATGGATGCGGCATTGTCACAAGTTGTGAATTTGCATGGCATATGAAAAGGTTCATAATGCAACTTTGCCGTATTCCGAAGCTCCTATCCAAAACTCATTTTGTTATGGGTTCTTTCTGTATCTGATCTAAAGTGGGTATCCAACTCATCTTGTTATGGGCTTAAATTGCCAGATGGGCTGGCTGGGCTGGACCCTGGCATTTTCTGATTCTTCCAACCGGGCTCAATTTCTTCATTTTTGCCTGCCTTCGGATTGCACCGTGCACGGGGGAGAAGGGCACGCGGAGAGAGGATGAGGGGGCTCCTCGGGCGCCGGCGGCAGCCGCCGCCGCTCCCGCTCTTCCCCGCCGCCAAGCGCTCGTCCGCTCCGGCGAGCCTCCTCCTCGCCCGCATCCGCCGTATCCTCCCGGAGAGCCGGCTCCTCCGGCTGCTCCTCCTACTCGCGCTCTTCTCCCTCGTCCCGCCGGCCTTCTTCCACCTCCGCCTGCGCCGCTTCCACCGCGTGCGCCCCCCCGTCCCCTCGGTTCTCGAACCGGAGCACTTTCACGCCCGGGGATTCCACTGATTTGATTCGATGCGTTTCTTTGGTTTCACGTTTGCTGAACCTTTTTTGGTTGCTGGCTTGCAGATGCGCGAGAGGAAGTGCGGGTGGATCACGAGCCCGCCCATGGTGTGCGCGCACGGCGGCGACTCCACCAATGCGTTTCCCAACTCGGTGGGTTTCCAGGGGAGACGGATGCGCGATCCTTGTGAATTTGATTTTGTTTCTCTAACAAATGGATTTCCCCATCCATGTTTTTTGAGCTGAGGTAAATGTGTTAACAAGACTTGGTTTCGTTGCGGATCTCGTGGTTCAGATGGAGGCATTTCGGATGGCTCTGGACGCGCGGGTCGACTGCGTGGAGGTGGACATCTCCAGGTCCTCCGACGGCGTGCTCTTCGCACTGCACGACAGGTCATTGAATTGCCACTTTGCTGGGGTGGTGTAATCAATTATTTGCTTACATTTGATGATTCATTTGTTAAAGTAGCAGAAACCGGCATGTGATGTTATATCTGTGAATGCGTATGGCTTGTTTTTATTAGAACCGGAGATAAAGTTATAATACCGATAGTACTTGATGGTTCAGTGTTCTGCTTAGAAATTTGCCATTTGGTGTTATGTGGTATGTTGATGGTAGTGTCATGGAAAAATGCATGCACTTACCAAGTTTAAACAGGGTACCACGAAACAATTCATCGTTACATGGATGGATTGCCGTGGAATCCTCATAAAGATGATTTTTACAACCATATTGACGCATTTATATGGAATAGTCTGCAAACAAAGACAATGAAAACTTGTCATTAGGATGGGTGATGAAAACTGCCAGCAAGTACATATTGCGCTTACCATCTCATAACATTATAAATCTAAGCTGTTTTAATAATTAAACTGCAAATATGTCTAACTAATGGGGTTAAGAAGGCATCTAACCAGAAACCGTCCGTCTAATTTTTGAGAATATTGCATATTTGGGACTCCAAACATCGCGCTTTGCAGTTTTGCCATTCCTAACATTGAATTTGTAAAAATCGGCTTCCAAACATGTGCCACTTGATTTCCTTGCCATTAGCTGTATTTTCTCTCTTTTTTAGTTTTTCTCCTTGTATTTGTCACATGTAAGGACCATTTTACCCTTCTGTTTTTTTTCCCACTAGGGTGTGTCTCCATTTGCGTCTCCTCTCTCTCCCGTTCAACTCTCCTCTCTCCTATGGCCCGTCTAGCCTTCTTGCTGCAAGCCCTGGGCAGGCAGGCTGGCCACCGCCTGGGTAGGCTGGTGGTTGCCCACAACTGCCTGGGCGCAAAAAGAAGTCCATATTATTTTTATGCACAAAACAAATTTTGGGGCATAAAAATGAGCACCAAAAACATAATCTGTTCACGATAAAAAATTCTGTCGCCATAATAAGCACAGTAATCATGAGTTCATCTCGAAAATCCACGAATTTAGCTTAAACATGTTCATCTCACAAAACCATAATTTTGGTCTAAACGAGTTCCATATATGAAATAAAGCATGAGTTTACATCTCATCACAAATAGAGCCATCACATATCATAAAAATAACGTTCATCCAATATGAAGCCTTCTTTTTGGAGTCATCTTTTTTGGTGCAGCCGCAGTAAGCATCCTCTAAGGACTAGTGGCGGTGGGTTGTGAAGAGTTGCCCTCTCCTAATAAGAACGCAAGCTGGCTGCACAAAAATATGTCATGACAATTAGATACATGCAAAAACTTATTATTATGTGGTAAATGTGTTAATATTCCTTACCTTCTTGTGATCCTTTTTGAACTATCCTGTAGTATTTCTTCTCTAGTTGGCCTATGTGGTGTGCCAGTGGCGGAGCTAGCCAAAAATTTTAGGTGGGGCGGACTGTTGGTGTATATGTGAGCCCATGTATAGGATTTATATTTCTCACCCTTCTAGGGTTTGGAGGAATACATCTGATAATTTCCTTCCAATATGGTATCAATAGCCTAGCTCTCTCTCCTCCCCTTCTCCTACCTCCCGTCCCTGCGCCGCTGCCGCCGCCGGCCGCCGGCGCCGACGCCTCCCCCTCCTCCTCCTCCTCCTCCTTCCCTCCCCTTCCCTCCTTTGCTGCCCCTGCACCGAGCGCGTGGCGCGCGGGTGCCGGGGCTGCGGGCGCAGGGGCCGCGGGCGCTGCGGGTGTAGGGGGTGCAGGGCCCCCGCCGCCGCTCCAGTTGCCGCGGCCGCCCCTGCTGCCGCCCAATTTGGCCGCGGGCGCCGGGGGTGCAGGGGCCGCGGGAGGCCCCCTGCAGCCGCAGGCCGCCGACCCGGCTACCGCCGCCGAGGTCGCCGCCGCCGCCGCCGGCAAGCAGCCCGTGCCGGCCGCGCCCGCTCTCGCGTGGACCGGGCTTGGGATGGCGCCCGCGGATGCGCCGCTCGCCACCGCCGCTCTCCGAGGGCAGCAGGCCGACGCCGCTCTAGGCGCGGCCCTCCTCGCCGCCAAGTCGGAGGCTTCGGCAGCCCAGGAGCGAGTCCGCGTGGCTGCCCTCGCTTGGGAGCGCGAGCGCGCCACTGCCGATGCTCTCGCCCTCCGGGTCGCCGAGGCGGAGCATTACTTCCTCGTCTCCTCCAGCCAGCTGCCCGTCGTCCCCGAGCACGGCACCTCTTCCTCCCACCAGGCCCCGCCCGCTGGATCTGGACTCCGGCACGACCCGACCGATCCCATGGTCGCCCAGCTCCACCTCCAGGCCGCCGGCGTCCAGAACATTCGGGCCCTGGTCACCGTCCTCCTCGACCCCACGTCCTCCTCCTACGGACGCTGGTGGGACCAGGTCCTCCTCACCCTCCGCCGCTACTCCCTCGACGACCATGTCCTCGTCGACTTGCCGATCGAGGCGCGGGACGTGATGTGGTTGCGCCTCGACAGCGTCGCCATGTCCTGAATCTTTGGGACCATCTCCCTAGATCTGCAGGACATCGTCAGGACTCACGGCGGCACCGCGCGAGAGGCCTGGCTGGCGCTCGAGGGGCAGTTCCTCGGCAACGCCGAGTCCCGCACTCTCCAGCTCGACGCCACCTTCCGCACCTTCGAGCAGGGGGACCTCTCTGTTGGGGAGTTCTGCAGGAGGATGAAGGGCATGGCCGATGCTCTTCACGATCTCGGGTGCTCGGTGCCCGACCGGATCTTGGTGCTCAATATCCCGCGGGGTCTCAACTCCACCTACGACCACCTGCGGACATGGATCAAACGCCAGAAGCCCTTCCCCTCCTTCCTGCAGGTCCGGGACGACCTCGTTCTCGAGGAGATCACCAGGAGTCCTGCGACCGGCTCGTCCTCCTCCGCGCTCATTGCTACTCCACCGGCTTCCTCCGCCGCTCCTGCCACCTCCCTCCTTGGTGCTGCTCCCGCCGGGCAGACCGGAGGTGCGGGGGGGGGGGGGGGGGGGGGGGGGGGGCGTGGTCGTCTTCGGGGGGGGGGGGGGGTGGACGGGGTGGTGGTGGTACTGGTGGCCCTGCTTCTGGGGTACCGGTGGGGGCCGTCGGGGCGCGCCGACTCCGGCTTCCGCTCCCGCCCTTGCCCTTGGCGGTACGCCCTGGCCATCCTTCAACAACCCATGGTCAGGGTGCATCTCGATGTGGCCCTTCCAGGGTCAGGGGGGTGGGCCTCGTCCTCAGCTCCAGCCGGCGGTCATGTTCACCGGTGCTGTTCCCCTCTTCGCGCCGTCCTGGACCTCGCCCGTTCAGCCCAGCCAGCAGCCGACCTGGCCTGGGTGGTGGGACCAGGCCGCTCTGGCGCAGTCCTTCAGCACCATGGGACTGACGCCGCCGGTCAGCACCGAGTGGATCGCCGACTTGGGTGCCTCCTTCCACACCACCCCAGATGCCAGTATCCTCTCCTCTGTCCGACCCCCACACCCCTCTTGTCCTTCTTCCATCATGGTTGGTGATGGATCTTGTCTTCCTGTCACCGCCGTGGGTTCTGCTCCTGGCTCTTTTCGTCTTCCCAATGTCCTTGTTACTCCTCAGATGGTTCACAACCTTCTTTCTATTCGCCAGTTTACTGTTGACAATTCTTATTCCATTGAATTTGACTCTTCTGGTCATACTGTGAAGGATTCGGCTTCCCGGCGTCCGCTCCTCCGATGTGACAGCTCGGGGCCTCTTTACACCCTTCGACTTCATGCTTCCACTGCTCCGCCTTCGACTTCTTCTTCGTCTGCTGCTTTTGCCGTGACGCCGTCTTCCACCACCTGGCACTGCCGGCTTGGTCACCCCGACCGTGACATTTTGGCTCAGCTTAGTCGTAGTACCGATATTCCATGTACTCGGACTCTGTCTGAGCACCTTTGTCATGCGTGTCAGTTAGGTCGTCATGTCAGACTTCTTTTTTCTTCGTCTTCGCATGCTGCGCATGCCTTCGATCTTGTTCACTGTGATCTGTGGACATCACCTGTACTCAGCATGTCGGGTTATAAATATTATCTGGTGGTGGTTGATGATTTTTCTCATTACTCTTGGACTTTTTCTTTACGCGCCAAGTCTGAGACCTTTCCCACCCTCCAATTTTTTGCCTGGGTGTCCACTCAGTTCGGCCTCACCATTAAGGCCGTCCAGTGCGACAACGGGCGTGAGTTCGATAACTCCACCTCCCGTTCTTTTTTCCTCTCTCGGGGTGTTCAGCTGCGTATGTCTTGTCCGTATACCTCTCCTCAGAACGGCAAGGCTGAGCGGATGATTCGCACGACGAACGACGTCGTGCGCACCCTTCTGATCCAGGCCTCTTTGCCCCCGCGCTTCTGGGCTGAGAGCCTCCACACCGCCACCTACTTGCTTAACCGCCTTCCGTCCACTGCTTCTCCTGCTCCCACTCCACACCACGCTCTTTTCGGTACCCCTCCTCGTTACGACCATCTTCGGGTCTTCGGGTGTGCATGTTACCCTAACAACTCCGCCACTGCTTCTCACAAGTTGGTGCCCCGCTCGACTCGTTGTGTGTTTTTTGGTTACTCCCCTGACCACAAGGGGTATCGATGCTTTGACCTCACCTTTCGCCGCGTCTTGATCTCCCGACACGTCGTGTTTGACAAGTCGGATTTTCCTTACTCCATCTCCTCCATACCTTCTCCTGACCCTGAGCTGGAGTTGCTGTTTTCGACTGACCCGGTGGTTCAGCCACCTTTACCTGTCTGTCTTTTCCCTGCAGGTTTTCTCGGTGCATCGGCACCACTTCCGGTAATCCCTGTTGTGCCCAGCGCGGCCCCGGTGCCCGCTGTCGCGCCACGCGCGGCCCCAGGACCCCCTGTCGTGCCGTGCGTGGGCCTGGGGTCCCCTGCTGTGCCACGCGCGGCCCCGGTGCCTCCCCTGCACCTGCGCGGTACGCTCAGCCGGTGCAGATGTACCAGCGTCGTTCGGCGCCGGCACCGGCGCCGCCGCGGTACGCTCAGCCGGTGCAGGTGTACCGGCGTCGTTCGGCGCTAACACCGGCGCCGCCGGCGGCTACGGAGGCCCCTGCGACACCTACACCGGAGCCGTCGCCGCTGCCGTCTCCACCGCCTCGCTCTCGTGTCGAGCCGGCGGTGTACCACCCGCCTGTCATCCATCGGGATCCTCGACATATCCATCCCATGGTGACTCTGCGGATGGCGTCTCAGGCCGCGACTCTCTCCGCCTCTGAGGGGGAGCCACGGGTTTCTCCGTTACCCTCCTCTGTCCGCGACGCCCTAGCGGATCCTCACTGGCGTCGCGCGATGGAAGAGGAGTTCGCGGCTCTTCTTGCTAACTAGACGTGGGACCTCGTGCCGCGTCCGTCTGGTTGCAATGTGGTCACAGGCAAGTGGATCTGGACGCATAAGCGTCGGGCTGACGGCACACTGGAGCGCTACAAGGCTCGCTGGGTTCTCCGGGGTTTTACCCAGCGGCCTGGTGTAGACTATGATGAGACCTTCAGTCCAGTGGTGAAGCCTGCTACTGTGTGCACGGTTCGCTCTTAGCCTGTGCACCAGCTGGATGTGAAGAATGCGTTTCTTCATGGCACTCTGTCAGAGACAGTTAGCCAGCGGGATTTGTGGACTCCAGTCGTCCGGACATGGTCTGCCGGCTCAACAAGTCTCTCTATGGTCTGAAGCAGGCTCCTCGGGCTTGGTATTCTCGGTTCGCCACGTTCTTGCTGACATTGGGGTTCACCGAGGCCAAGTCTGACACGTCTCTCTTCATCTACCGTCGTGGGGATGAGACTGCCTATCTGCTGCTCTATGTCAATGACATTGTGCTCACAGCCTCCAGTCAGCAGTTGCTTTAGCGCGTCATCTCCTCTCTGCAGCAGGAGTTTGCTATGAAGGATTTTGGCCAGCTCCACCACTTCTTGGGCGTCACTGTTGAGCTTCGCCCGTCTGGTCTTCTCCTTCACCAGCGGCAGTCCTTCACCAGCGGCAGTATGCCCTCGATATTCTGGAGCGGGCTGGGATGTCTGATTGCAAGCCCTGCTCCACTCCTGTCGACACTCAGACGAAGCTGTCTGCTGATCTGAGGGATCCTGTGGCTGATCCTACTGCCTACCGGAGTCTGGCCGGTGCCTTGCAGTACCTCACCTTCACCAGGCCGAATCTCACCTACGTTGTTCAGCAGGTCTGTCTCCATATGCATGATCCCCGGGAGTCACACCTTGCTGCGCTGAAGCGTCTCCTCCGCTACGTCCGTGGCACTGTGGACCTCGGCCTGGTCCTTCACCGCTCGTCCTCTGCTGAGCTGGTTGTCTACACCGACGCTTACTGGGCTGGCTGTCCGGACACTCGCCGCTCCACTTCCGGCTACGCCGTCTTCCTGGGCGGCAACCTGGTCTCCTGGTCGTCCAAGCGGCAGCCGGTTGTCTCCCGCTCCAGTGCCGAGGCGGAGTACTGGGCTGTCGCTAACGGCGTGGCGGAGGCGTCCTGGCTACGACAGCTCTTGGCGGAGCTCCACAGCCCGCTCGCCAAGAGCACGCTCGTCTACTGCGACAACGTCAGCGCCGTGTATCTCTCCACCAACCCCGTTCAGCATCAGCGGACGAAGCACGTGGAGATCGACTTGCACTTCGTGCGCGACAGGGTCGCCATTGGCGATGTTCGGGTTCTCCATGTCCCGACCACCTCCCAGTTTGCCGACATCTTCACTAAGGGACTACCCTCCTCGACCTTCTCGGAGTTTCGATCCAGCCTCAACGTAGCAGGTGGCTAGTTGTGGCTGCGGGGGGTATTTGCCCTGCGTGTACTTTCTTGATGTCCAGTCTTGAACACCGCTACGCCGGTAGTTCAGACTGCGGGGGGGGGGGGTGTTGGTGTATATGTGAGCCCATATAGAGGCCTATGTATATGATCTATATTTACCACCCTTTTAGGGTTTGGAGGAATACATCTAATAATTTTCTTCCAATACGGACTAGCACGAGAAACATGACTCATACTATCCAAGATCGCACTGTATCTCACTCTTCCATAGGAAAATCACACGTATAGGGTACGAAAGGTTAATAAATGGTACATTTTAAAATAAAAAATGGTACCTTCCAAATAAAAGGTCGTAGAGTATTTAACACCACAATATAATTCCTTAATTCAATATACACCAAGATGGTAAGATCTAGGAACTAAGAACAATCTTAGCAAATTAGCAATGGGGATTGTCGGATTGGGAATTTGGGATTAGGGAAAGGGAAGGAAAACTTGCCTTACAGGAGGTGCGCCCGGCCAAAGTCAGTGGCCTGCACCTGCAGGCTGGCGCCTGGCCGGTTGGGGCAGGCCGGCAGGGGGCTGCCGGCGGGGCGCGGCAAGCGGGTGCAGGCCTGCGAGGTGCCGGCGGGCGGAGGCCGGCAAGGTGCTGTGGCGCGCGGTGGTGGGGGCCTACGGGCGGGGGCCGGCAGGGGGCGGCGGCGCGCGACGATGGCCTGCGGGGCGGGGGTATGCTCTAGCCGTCTGGCGGCTGGGCGAGCGAGCGCCCGTGGCCTCTGCCCTCTTACCTAGCTGCAACCGCAAGGAGTGTGAATGGGCCGGCCGGTACAAGCCCAAGCAAGCCCAAATAACAGTTCGTCGTTCTTCTTCCTCTGTATTCCCGTTCCTCCTGACGCCTCACCGCAAAAACAGCAGCACCGCCAGCCGGGGATTGGGGGCCGGACCGCAGACTCGCCGGAGGAGAAGGGTGCGGGGTCGGGGTTCCCGGCGGCTAGCTGGGGCATATGCCCCACCCTGCGTGATGGGTGGCTCCGCCACTGTGGTGTGCTAAGTTCTCCTGACGCAGCTCTTGTAACATTCTTACTAGGTTGCTTCTGCTTCCTACAAGTAAAATAAATTAAATTTATAATAACATGTTACCACAAGTTGTAGATGAAGAAAATCAATACTTGCCTCATTTTTCCTGCCCCATCGAGTGAGCACTTCTAGCTTGCCTGTGACCCTTTTCACCGCATCTCACACAAGTGATAGGTCCTCTAATCATTTTCTGTCCCTTTGCATTGGTTGGACAAGTAGCATTGCCACCTCCATTGGCATCTTCACCTTCAGTTGTACCTTCACCATCTTTGGCACCTTTCTTCTTGTGGCTAGCTTCCATAAATCCTTTCAGCTTAAGTTTCCTTCGTCTTTCTACCACTCCTTTAGCAAGAGGTGCACTAACAATAAATGGTAGTTCTACTAGTGGCCATTGTGTTTTGTCTATCATTGGCTCAATCTCTCCACTGTAAGCAGCCTTGAACCTATCCACTGATTAGTACTCATGCACAAATTGTTCAAGGCCAGTCCCCGTTGGTTGGTTACAAAGGCCAATACATTTCTACCAAGTCCCCATTGGCTGTTACAAAGGCCAATTGTAACCAGCCAACGAGGACTAGACTTTGAACAATTTGTGCATGAGTACTACTCAGTGGATAGGTTCAGGGCTGCTTATTGCGGAGAGATTGAGCCAATGACAGACAAAACGCAATGACCACTAGTGAAACTACCATTTGTTGTTGGTGCACCTCTTGCTAAAGGAGCGGTAGGAAGACTAAGGAAATTTAGGCTGAAAGGATTTATGGAAGCTGGCCACAAAGAGAAAGGTGTCAAAGATGGTGAAGGTACAACTGAAAGTGAAGGTGACAATGTTACTGCTCCAACCAATGCAAAGCGATAGAAAATGATTAGACGACCTATGACTTATGCGAGATGTGGTGAAATGGGTCATAGGCAAGCCAGTTCCAAGTGCTCACTCAATGGGACGGCAAAAAGAGGCAAGTATTGATTTCCTTCATCTACAACTTGAGGTAAAATGTTATTATAAATTCAATTTATTTGACTTGTAGGAAGCGGAAGCAATCTAGGAAGAATGTTACAAAAGCTGTGCTAGGAGAACTTAGCACACCACATAGGTCAACTAGAGAAGAAATACTACGGGATAGTCTAGGTTCACTAGAAGGTAAGGAATATTAGCATATTTACCATATAATGAGTTTTTGCATATATCTAGTTGTCTCGCTATATTTCTGTGCAGTCGGCTTGCATTCTTATTAGTGTGTTAGAATTAGTGTGTTGGGTTTACCTACCACCATTACTAATAAGCTGATTAGTTGGATGACACAGCCATTTTTAGCTACACTTTTTCATATAATTTGGTTATTGACTGTTATGCTTTCATTTTGTTAAATAGGCAACTCTGAAGTTTGGATTATAATTATGAGAAAACAGTTTTATCTGCCTATTACTTATTGGCATATGGCTGGTTTGTTTTGAGAATTATGCACACCTTAATTTTTGGAAGGGATTGCCGGGAAGCATATGATTACTTTCTTACTTTGTGTTCATAGTTCTTACTACCTATAACCATGAGCATGAGACCATGATATGGTTGGGGATCACCCTCCTGCTACTGTTAATTGTGAAATGGATGGAAAATTCATAAAATAGTAGCTTGAGAAAACATTTTTGAATGTTCAGTATGATGAATGCATTTATTAGCATGCTTCTTTTTCTTTGTAACAACATGCCTGGACCTAATGCACAATTGACACAGGCAGGGATCTGCAAAAAATGTCTGGTAATTCCACTGCCAAAGTTGGCCACTGGAGCACAGATGAGGTGACTCATTTTTTTTAGTTTTAATCTTACTATGACATCCTAAAATTCCCGTTCTTATTTTAGTTTTGCTGAAACCAATCTGCTAAATGACTGTTTGGAGTATATGGATTGAAATTGCCTCATTTTTGTTTCCTTAGACATTTCATGATAGTTGACTGATTTTGGAGCTGTTAGCTAATGGAGTTATCATTTCGTTGTTTTGTAGATAAAAGCACTAAGTACAAGGTTTCAGCTATCGAAAAGTGTCCGAAACGAGGACGTTCCTAAAGCAGAAGATGCTCTGGCAGTAAGCATTGATCCAACCTTTTTAAGTTGTAGGAAATTTGGTACTTTTCGATTGGTAGTCCTTGTAATCACTTAAGCTTTAAGCTACTTTTCTGAAACTGTGAAAGCTTTTCCATAAGCATATTAAGCTTAACGGGATAATTGAGTAGATTTAATTGTTTACATGTATGAACTGTTTTTCCTCATACAGATGATATCACAGTCGGTTCGGCAGGTGATTCTGGATGTGAAAGTTGGCCTACCTTCATTTGAGAAAGGTTTAGCTGAAGATGTATTGTCTCTTGTAAGTTTTGCTTATGTCATGTCTTGTTTTGCCACGTGCTTTAAGTAGCATAAGCTGTTTTATTTACTATTCTTGTACCTCTTAGTTCTTCACATATAACTGATGTACCTAGCTTATCTGCATCATATCATCAATTTTCTAGAGCTTAGTTGTAATTAGTTTGAACCAATCATTAATTGTGATAAACGATTTATGGCCAAATGCTCTGTTTGTAGCGAGTAACATTGTTGAATTTCCTTGTAATTGATCACATGTTGCTTCAAGGAATGGCGTCTTAATTCATGGTACGGCTTCATGTGATTCCATCCTTGTAGATTTCCAGCTAATCTTGCCTAATTTGTGTGCCGTTATCTGTTTCAGTGATTGTCATTTGACTTCAGTCTGAAATGTTGCAATTTTTGCAGAATGTTTTCGAAAACCTTTCATGATTCAATTTCCTTCTTTTTTATGTTCCTTATTGCAGCTGAAGAAAACAAATTGCAAAAATTGTCTTGTGTGGGCAAAAAGCGATGACCTAGGGAGAGAGATGATCAAGTTGTCTAAAGATGTTGTGGTACATTGTTCTCTCTTTTGCATTTCTTTATTCGAATGATCCGTCTATTATCTGTGCCTACGACCACATGTCCCGTACGTTTCAATAGGTGGCTCATCTGTTATAGGTTGGTTATATTGTTATGGTTGATAAATCCACTGGTAGAAGAACTGAGTTGGTGCGGTTTGAAGGGGCTAAAGTTGCTGGTGTATATCATCCTTTGATCCACGAAAAAGTCGTGAAGGTCATGCGGAGGTACAGCATCGCATACCTCATGTTCAATCTTTGTTTTTTCCCTGTTTGCATTTTGCACATCATGTACAAACTGAACTTAAGCTTCTTGGATTTGAAAACAGACATGATAAGAAAGTTTTTGCATGGACTGTTGACGATACCAACTCCATGGAGAAGATGCTATCTGAGCATGTTGATGCCATTGTGACCAGCAACCCTTCCCTCCTGCAGCAGCTTATGCATGAGACAAGAACTGAATGCATGGAAGATGGGTTTGCCTTACCATTGGATTTCTAATTCTTAGTGCACATTACCATCACTGCAGGTTTGGGAACAAAAGAGTAAGACTTTTTTTATAGATTAGATGATGATTTATTTGAACTTTTACACTTTGATAGATCATTGAGATAGGCCTTAACAAAATATAGTTAACTTGCCATGAATCTTTTTTTGGTTTCATTTTACTGCTCTGCTGGAATAGATAAAGTCATAGTGGCATTATGACAATATTATCATTGATTCATAGGATCATGCTTTCACGATTGAATTTCAAGTATGTTTCTCAATTTTTTATGCATATGTGTACCTACGGATCTATCGTTTTTGCTGAAGATCATTTGATGATCGCCAATGGTGTTTACCTTGTGTTCCACGTTTTCTTTTTCGGAATTGTTATGTTATGATCTTTTTTGGGGAGCTCAGCTCCAAGATTCAAGAACTCTCATAGCTGAAACCACGGAGGGACTGAGGCTGGGTAAGGCATTTTGTTTCCATTTTAGCGAAAAGCAGAGAACTTTAATTTATCATACAAACTAAGATCCTATTCTATCCGTCCCAGAAATAATGCAATCCTAAAATTTCAGACAGAGATTAGTCTTGAAGCAAAATAACTTGGTGCTCCTATTTAACTGTGCATGCAGAATTTTAAGGGAACCACAATTAAGTGGACGTCATGTAGGACATTAGCTGGTCCAAAAGCTAGGGTTGCATATTTTTTTCTGAGACAATTTTTAAATCCTAGAATTGCATTCTTTCTGGGAGGTGTAAGAGCTGACCCTAGGTGTGTACATTTGAGATATGATGTTTATTTTGTGGAACCTATAGTGTTTGAGAGATCTGTAGTTGGAGCTCTGTTTGGAAATTTGATGTTATGTTCAATCTGGAGAGAACTTTGTTGGTAGGGTGGGGGCAGAGGGCTGTTTGAGTATGTTTTATGGAACATATGGTGAGAGAGGGAGAGGGAGTGAGATGTCCCATGATGTCAAAATTGCCCTCCAGCTGTGACTGAGAGGCTATTGTGTATATCTATTGCATGATCCTATCGCTTCTACTAATGCAATGATACCCAGCTCTTCTGCATGTGTTTGAGAAAAAAAGAAGTGCATGATCCTATCGGAGAACGAGGTTGACGTAGAGAGCGCGCTTAAGAGGTACCAGAAAAGACATCACACTGCAGATAGTATCATGTTCCCATCTAGTAGTCTTATGTAATCGTGAAACACGGAACTCTTTTGTGGTTTTAGTGCATTATTATGCCACTAAGTTGTTATGATATTGTGCTTAAGAAAATAGATATGTAAACTATATATAT
The DNA here is from genome assembly GCF_016808335.1 of Panicum virgatum. Lineage (NCBI taxonomy): Eukaryota > Viridiplantae > Streptophyta > Magnoliopsida > Poales > Poaceae > Panicum > Panicum virgatum. The sequence goes on from NC_053152.1 coordinate 13,377,906, forward strand.
ATATATTAGCTCCAGTTTGAGTTAAGAACCAGGACTCCAGGAATGATAGCTCAAAACCACACACTCAGTTTATCCAAGAACCCGGTGTGAAGTGTGATGCTCAGTTGGTAATTTCAGAGTATGCCTTCTCATGATGCGCATATCCTTATATTTGTGCCAGAATTTGTGGTTCACGCTACTACAAGTAAAAGAAGTGCTGCATAAAAAAAAATTTGTGAACACAATTCCTAAAGTCTCATATCAAATGGTTCTTCACCACTAACTTCTCAAGACAAGCTAGTGAGTGAAAGGCGCATCTGAATATGGAGTTGGAAAATAGGCCGAGGTGAAGAAAGCTTTGTTCAACGTATCATTTGAAAAGCCACGAATCTCAAGGTAGTGGTGACAGATTGGTAACAGATTGAGGCATGAACAAACATGTTCTAACTCAACATTTTAGGCTTTTTCCCACAAAAAAAAACCATTTCAGGCCTTATTGCCTTTTTCTCGAGCCCAATAGAGGATTAAGAAGGCCCGCGATTCCTCCTAAAACGAAAAGGACTGACCACGAGCCCAGCCTGCTCCAATCCATTCGTCCCCGTAACCAACCAGCCCAAACTGAAAGCCCGCACGCGGTGGGAGAATCGGGCCTGCATACCTGACAATCGTATACACGGCCCATTCCAGCTTCATTCTGGCACGGGGCCACAGTAAATGGGCCGCATCGATGGCCCATTGTGAGCCCAGCTGCGTTCAGGGAGAGTCCAGCCACCTCATTCGTCATCGACGACGCCGACCGCCGGCCAAGCCGTCGCGCGCGAGGGCCACGGCGAGCATCCACCGGGAGAGGCATCGATGACACCGGCCACGGCATGGTAAGCCCGCTCACGCGCGCTTCGATCTCGACCTGGCGGCCAACGCCGTTGTTCCCGTTCTGGTATCGAATTCAATTCTCAGGCGTAGGGTTTGTGGCCTTGTTGGGGGTTGCCGGCTGTTGCGCATGCCTAGACACGCTGGGATGCTTAGCGACTCTTCAGTTGTGAATTTCGATTTAGAGTTTCAAGTTATGCTGTGCGATTAGCATGTGATGCAATCTTGGTATGCTAGGTAGGGTTTGGGTTGGGTTTTTCATCCACGATGGGTTCATCCCAATTTGGTGCGCCTTTTTTCTATTTGACAGTGCGGCTTGTTTGCAGCTGAATTGACATGATCCAGACTGCTGAAACTGATCTGCATCTTACTGATGCATATTTCCTCATACCAAAATTTTCCATGATGCTGGTGATGGATAAGTCTTTGTGCTGGATGGATAAGGCATAGAGTCCTTGCAAGGACCAGGGCATATATTCCTTTAGCATATTTCAGTTTGCTAGGACAGCATCTTGCTAGGACAGTCAGTTTGCTAGGACAGCATCTAGCTTTAGTTCTTTTGACTAGCATCTTAGCATCTTTTGCTGCAGCAAGCTTTGGCTGGCTGCCTATAAGTATGTATCCCCAGCCCCTTGGGTTGGCATGGCTTTGAGTTTGTGAATATGAGAAAACCAGAAAATTGCCCCAAGTTCATTGTCATCCTCTCAGCTCAATGAGAGTTAGAATTGAGCTTCTAACATCTGGTATCCGAGCCGTACTTTCCTGTAGGTTGGATATCTCTTGCTCCTCCCCTTCCCAAGCCTCTGTAGCAGCCCAACCACCACCACCAGCAGCTAGCGCAGCAGCAGTAGCAGCTGCACCAGCAGCAGCAGCAACTGCACCAGCAGCAGCTGCTGCACTAGCAACAGCAGCAGCAGCTGCTCCAGCAACTGCAGCAGCAGCAGCAGCTGCACCAGCAGCTGCTGCACCAGCAGCTGCTGCACCAGCAGCTTCTTCCCCGTTCCCTTCCCCCTCTCCACGCAACAGCCCCTTGGAGGCGCGCCATGTCCGACGCACCGTCTCAGCGCTCGGTCGCCTCGAGCGCACGGCGCCAGCGAGACGCCGAGCTCGCCGCGGCAGAGGAGCGCAGGCGAGCGACGGCTCAAGCCGCTGCAGCAGCGGCGAGGGCGGCCAGGCTAGCTGCAGCGGAGCTGGCAGCGGCCAGGGCGGAGGTGGAAGCAGAGGAGGCGGAGGATGCGGCGCGTGCGGCGGAGGTCGAGGTTGAGACCTTGCGCGGCAGCCTCAGCGGCTCCATCGCCGGTGACGCCACCGCCGACGAGGACCTTGAGGAGTTGGAGAGGGAGAGAGCGCGGGAGCGGACCACGCGGTGGGCAGCAGCCCACCCCGGCGGCGATGGCCTGGACGGCGGCGCGCCCGGCGGCGGTCCAGCCAGGGGCCCGCGCGCCCGGCGGTGGCCTGGACGGCGGCGCGCCCGGCGACGGTCCAGGGGCCCCGCGCGCCCGGCGGCTGCCTGGACGGCGGCGCGCCTGGCGGTGCGCCCGGCGACGGTCCAATGGGCCGCGCACACCGGCGGAGGAGGCCGCGCCCCTGGCGGCGGCGCGCAGGGCGGAGGCGGCGCCCCTGGCGGCGGCGGCCGCGCCCCTGGCGGCGGCGCGCAGGCGGTGGCGGCGCTCCTGGTTGGGGTGCGCGCGGCGGCGCCCCCGGCTACCACGGCCTCCAGGCGGTGGTCAGGGACGTCGGTCCCGGCGGTGGGTGGCCCACCCTCACCAAGACCAACTACGTCGAGTGGGCCGCAGTCATGGAGGTGAAGCTCCAGGTGCGGCACATGTGGGAGGCAGTCCGGTACGGCGACGTCGGCTACGATGAGGATCGACGGGCGCTAGATGCTCTCATCGCAGCAGCCCCGTCCGAGATGCAGTTCACGCTTTCCAAGAAGCGAACTGCCAAGGAGGCCTGGGACTCCATCGCTGCGGCACGTATCGGCAGCGACCGCGCCTGCAAGACCACTCTCCAGGCACTTCGCAAGGAGTGGGAGAACCTGGCCTTCAAGCCAGGTGAGGATGTTGATGACTTCGCCCTCCGTCTCAACACTCTGCTGCAGAAGGTGGTGCAGTTCGGCGACGACACCTACGACGAGGAGAGAGCCGTCGAGAAGCTCTTCCGCTGCGTCCCCGAGAGGTACAGATAGACCGCTCGCTCGATCGAGTCTCTGCTGGACCTCTCCACCATGACCATCGAGGAGGCGATAGGTCGCCTCAAGGTCGTCGACAGCGACGAGCCACAGCCTCCCTCGGGAGGCATCTCCATCGGTGGGAAGCTCCACCTCACTCAGGAGCAGTGGGAGGCTCGGCGCGGTGACAGGAGGAGGGGGGAGCCCTCTTCCTCGACTGGTGGCCGCAAGCGCGGCAAGCCGCGAAAGGGGCGCGGAGGTGCCCAAGCCAGGGCACGAGGGCGCGCCGAGGGTGGCGCCCGCGGAGATGCTCAGGGCGGCGCCGCTGACAGGCCCAAGGCGGCACGAGACGACGCCTGCCACAACTGTGGCAGGCCCGGCCACTGGGCCAGGGACTGCCCGCAGCGGAGGCGTGGGGGCCAAGCCCACGTCGCAGAGGCCCAGCCGGATGACGAGCCGGCTCTGTTCCTACTCCACGGGGACATGGAGCCGCAGCCGGCGGCACCGCCTGTCACCGCTCTACTCCACCTCGACGAGCCGCGTGCCCGAGTTCTCCTCGGCAACGGCTCCGACGACGACAGGGTCGATGGCTGGTACCTCGACTCCGGCGCCACGCACCACATGACCGGGCGGCGGGAGTTCTTCTCCGACCTGGACGTCGACGTAGGTGGCTCCGTCAGGTTCGGGGACTCCTCCGCCGTGGAGATCAAGGGCGTGGGCTCCGTGATCTTCACCGCCAAGTCCGGAGAGCACCGGATGCTCACCGGAGTCTACTACATCCCGGCGCTGCGGAACTCCATCATCAGCCTTGGGCAGCTCGATGAGAGCGGCTCCCGCGTGGTGATCGACAGCGGGGTCCTCCGCATCTGGGACCACCGTCGCCAGCTTCTCGCCAGGGTGGTTCGAGGGAAGAACCGCCTCTACATCCTCCATGTCGGGGTGGCCCAGCCTCTTTGTCTTGCAGCTCGCAGGGACGACGAGGCATGGCAGTGGCACGAGCGCTTTGGGCACCTCCACTTTGAGGCCCTGAAGCGGCTCGGCGCCAAGGAGATGGTGCGAGGCCTCCCGTGCCTCGACCACGTGGAGCAGCTCTGCGACGTCTGCGTGCTGACGAAGCAGAGGCGGCACTCCTTCCCCCAGCAGGCGAGCTTCCGAGCCAAGGAGCGGCTCGAGCTCGTACACGGGGACTTGTGTGGCCCGGTGACACCGGTCACACCGGGAGGACGACGCTACTTCCTGCTGCTCGTCGACGACCTCTCCCGCTTCATGTGGGTGATGATCCTCGGCAGCAAGGGAGAGGCTGCGGACGCCATCAGGCGTGCTCAGGCTGCTGTGGAGGCGGAGAGCGGCAGCAAGTTGCGCGTGCTGCGCACCGACAACGGCGGCGAGTTCACGGCGGCCGAGTTCGCGGCGTACTGCGCGGATGAGGGCATCCAGCGCCACTACTCCGCGCCGTACAGCCCGCAGCAGAACGGCGTCGTCGAGCGGCGCAACCAGACGGTTGTGGGGATGGCCCGGGCCCTCCTCAAGCAGAGGGGGATGCCGACTGTCTTCTGGGGAGAGGCGGTGGTGACGGCCGTCTACATCCTCAACCGCTCGCCCACCAAGGCACTCGACGGCATGACGCCGTATGAGGCTTGGCATGGGCGCAAGCCGGCGGTCTCCCACCTGCGGGTCTTCGGCTGCCTCGCGTTCGCCAAGGAGCTTGGCCACATCGGCAAGCTCGACGACAGGAGCACTCCGGGAGTGTTCATCGGCTACGCGGCGGGTTCGAAGGCCTACCGCATTCTCGACCCGGAGACACAGCGTGTGCGCACGGCGCGCGACGTTGTGTTCGACGAAGGGCGAGGATGGGCGTGGGACAAGGCGGTGGACGACGGCTCGACTCCGACGTACGACGACTTCACCGTCGAGTACGTCCACTTCGAGGGAGCTGGGGGAGTAGGCAGCTCTTCTTCGCCGAGCATGCCTACCCCGGCCCCCGAGCCTCCACCGACTCCGGCGCCCGCCACACCGGCGGCACCACGCCCTTCAGCTACGACTCCGGCTGCGCCGAGTTCCTCAGCTGTACCACCACAGCCGGCGACGCCGCGCACTCCAGCACCGACAGCCACTCCTCCGGGCACGCCTACTCCAGCACCTGCTCACAGCCCGGTGGAGTTCGCTACTCCGCTCTCTCACGACGAGGAGCGCATCGACGCGTACCACGACGGTGAGCCGCTGCGGTACCGTACGATGGAGGACCTTCTCGGCGATCAGCCGGTGCCGGGACTGGTGCCTCACGACCTGGAGGCGCAGTTGCACCTCGCGTGCGACGACGGCGAGCCTCGGTCTTTTGCAGAGGCCGAGGGACACGCGGCATGGCGTGCCGCGATGCAGTCGGAGATGGACGCGGTTGAGAAGAACCGCACTTGGGAGCTTGCTGATCTCCCTCGCGGTCACCGCGCGATCACCCTTAAGTGGGTGTTCAAGCTGAAGAGGGATGAGGCCGGCACCGTCGTCAAGCACAAGGCTCGCCTGGTGGCACGAGGTTTCGTGCAGCAGGAGGGAGTCGACTTCGACGATGCCTTCGCTCCCGTGGCACGGATGGAGTCCGTGCGACTCCTCCTTGCGCTAGCTGCCCAGGAGGGCTGGCGTGTCCATCACATGGACGTCAAGTCGGCGTTTCTCAACGGCGACTTGAAGGAGGAGGTCTACGTGCACCAGCCGCCGGGGTTTGCGATCCCCGGCAAGGAGGGTAAGGTGCTACGTCTGCGCAAGGCCCTCTATGGCTTGCGGCAGGCCCCGAGGGCGTGGAACGCCAAGCTGGACTCCACGCTCAAGGGGATGGGCTTCGAGCAAAGCCCGCACGAGGCGGCCATCTACCGGCGGGGCAATGGCGGAAATGCCCTGCTGGTGGGTGTCTACGTCGACGACTTGGTGATCACCGGCACCAAGGATGCGGAGGTGGTGGCGTTCAAGGAGGAGATGAAGGCCACCTTCCAGATGAGCGACCTGGGGCCTCTCTCCTTCTACCTGGGGATCGAGGTGCACCAGGACGACTCCGGGATCACACTTCGACAAACCGCCTACGCCAAGCGCGTCGTCGAGCTCGCTGGGCTCACCGACTGCAACCCAGCTCTCACTCCGATGGAGGAGAGGCTGAAGCTGAGCCGTGACAGCACGGCGGAGGAGGTGGACGCTACTCAGTACCGGCGTCTTGTGGGGAGCCTCCGCTACCTCGCCCACACACGGCCGGACTTGGCGTTCTCCGTCGGCTACGTTAGTCGGTTCATGCAGCGACCGACGACGGAGCACCAGCAGGCCGTGAAGAGGATCATCCGCTATGTTGCGGGGACTCTCGACCACGGTCTCCACTACCCGAGGTGCCCTGGGGCGGCACACTTCGTCGGGTACAGCGACAGCGACCACGCCGGCGACATCGACACCAGCAAGAGTACGAGCGGGATCCTCTTCTTCCTTGGCGAGTGCCTCGTTAGCTGGCAGTCGGTCAAGCAGCAGGTGGTGGCCTTGTCCAGCTGCGAGGCCGAGTACATAGCGGCCTCCACTGCGTCGACTCAGGCGCTCTGGCTCGCTCGACTGCTGGGTGATCTACTCGGCAGAGACATTGGAGCGGTGGAGCTCAGGGTGGACAGCAAGTCCGCCCTGGCCTTGGCGAAGAACCCCGTTTTCCATGAACGGAGCAAGCACATCCGGGTGAGGTACCACTTCATCCGAGGCTGCTTGGAGGACGGGAGCATCAAGGCAAGCTACATCAACACCAAGGACCAGCTTGCAGACCTGCTCACCAAGCCCCTTGGGAGGATCAAGTTCCTTGAGCTCTGCTCCAGGACCGGGATGGTCCAATCCTCCCACAAGACGACGCACAAGACTTAGGGGGAGAATGATGGATAAGTCTTTGTGCTGGATGGATAAGGCATAGAGTCCTTGCAAGGACCAGGGCATATATTCCTTTAGCATATTTCAGTTTGCTAGGACAGCATCTTGCTAGGACAGTCAGTTTGCTAGGACAGCATCTAGCTTTAGTTCTTTTGACTAGCATCTTAGCATCTTTTGCTGCAGCAAGCTTTGGCTGGCTGCCTATAAGTATGTATCCCCAGCCCCTTGGGTTGGCATGGCTTTGAGTTTGTGAATATGAGAAAACCAGAAAATTGCCCCAAGTTCATTGTCATCCTCTCAGCTCAATGAGAGTTAGAATTGAGCTTCTAACAGCTGGGACCTAGATATATATTGTGCATTTGTGCGCTGCTTACTCATTATCCGATGATTGTAGAGCCCACGTACATTGTTCCAGAGAGGGGAAAACAGCGCGCTGTGGGGCAGGTGCACCGCATGCACGCTCAGATTTCCAGCAAAAAAAATCTTGAGGGATTAACACCTTCTCTCCCACATTACGTGCCATATTCGAAGACACAATCATCCACCAAAAGCTATAGATGCTTACTGGCAAGTTCACAAAAGGCTTTGGTTGACAGAAAGGGTGGTCTCAGTGGTTTGGTCACATGATGTGCTGTCACTGCGTGGAACAAAGCCCGGTCGACAGTGAGTAGTTCGTTCTGATCATCTTGTTGCGTCGCCTAATCATGCTCTTCATTCTCCAGACAAATGCGAGGGCCCACCATTTTATCCTGCCAATACTAGGACCTATGCATTAATTTGCTAGTGACCTAATTGTGTAACTAGTTTCTACTTAGAAGCTTGTCATGCAGTTTCCTCATAAAATAAATTATTGTTATGTACGCTATATAATTCTTCCATTCCTTTTTATAAGGAAAGCACGCATTTTGTTATTCAAATTACTATGTTTTTATACCAACAAATACCCCAAGAGTTTGTAGGTTCTGAGATGTAAATTTAGTGAAAATTGGATTTATATTTCGAAGTCCTAACATATGGTGTTGGTTTTTTTAATCATAAGCTATATGCCATGTAAGATGACATATTAGCAGTCAAAATATAGCACGGCAGATAGTATGGTACTGTTCTGCAGGATGTTTTTTTAGTACTCTGTTGAAAGTCTATTAATGGGATTCCTTATGTATTGAAAAACAGGAATAAGCCATGTTTTTCATTGGTTAATGTCTTTTCCCCCAAATGAACTTTTTTTATTTTGAAGGAACTGTTGTTTTGTTGGAAACAATTGGACTTTATGACACAAAAATTGGAATTTATGGCAATTTCATAGAGACCAATTCATGGGGTTTATAGCCGTAGTCAATTGTCAATTGTAAGATAGTTATTGTTAATTGTCTTCCTCATAATGGAAGCTATTTTACTAAAGCCAACTATAGGGCGTTCTGTAGCTAAAGAAAATCCCCAGAAAAACATATAACAGGGACAGATAATTGACACACTCATTTGGGTCTCTAAATTTTAAAACTAACTTTCTGCACTCAAATAAGCTTGCAGCTTGAATAACTTACATCAATTGAGGTTTTAATTAGCTTAAAATGCTGCAACTGACTAGTGTGGTAATTATATGAAAGGTTATTGTACTATTGTAATTTAGGCATTACATGTTGACTCAAAATGGTTTCATACCTTCAGACAGCAATAAAATCTGTGATGCCAGCAAACTGCCAAACTGAGAAGCCAAAATTGACCATAGTAAAATAGGTTGAAAGAAGTATGAAGCATGCATAAGTTTGTAATGGATTTGTACTTTCTTCTACTTTAGAAACAGGAAATAATTTACAGCCTCTAATGTATTTATAGTTATGAGCTCTTATTGGATTCTTCTGAGCCTAAAGAATAGGGAAGAATCCCACTGAAATATATACAATAAAAAAAATGTGTAATGAAACCTTATTTGTCCTTCACTTGAAAGACATAATAACTTAGTGCCTGACAAAACTTGAATGAAGGTGCAAAAGGAAGAAAATCCTGGACACATTGCTACACTTTTGGGGCGCCCAGGGACAAAAAGACGACCTCCAGTAGTGACCAAAGCAATAAGTTGTTACCATTAGTGCTCATGGTCGGCAGCATTCTATTGTTTTACAACAACTTTGCATTCGCCCTTTCGAATTTCTTTCTGTTTTCTTGCTGAGCTAAGTGGAGATGATTGTGCCTCCTAGTGGACTTTGGTGCCCTCATGAGAATTAAAATTATAGATGAGAAGAAGCTTAAGGAGACTGAAAATGAAAAATGAAACTGCAGTTGACTTGAAGGGATATGCAATGATGCTATACTTAGCACACCACAGGTGGGGGAAGTACCCCACAACTTGGGTTCATCTCTATCCTATCATTGCACTAGAGACAACAAATGCATCTCTTTAAGCCTAACACACCTAAGAAAAATGTTGTTTGATTGAGTTCTGTTCTATGTGTTTTTGCTGACTATTACAGGTGTATAAGGTGTTTTATGAATAGCTGGCACTACTACAGAAACTATGTATACAGTCGGTTCACAACTATCTGTACAGTAACTTTGCTTCTAAGAAAAATAGCATTATCACAGTCGGTTTTAGGAGCCGATTAAATACTTGACTTTTATAGTCAGTTCTCACCAGCGAACTGTGACAAATTATATATGAAAATTGTAACTCTCGACGAAATCTATAACTTTGTAGTTGACAATTCTGTTTTTTTATTTCAAGTCATTAACGTGTGTAAATAATGATCTAAAGTTTCAGCAAATAAGGAGGAAATAGAAAAACATCTCATTATTGTCAGCATAGGCGCGGGTTGGAGGTTGCAATATTCGACATCTTCTTGCAGCACTTTTGTATATTTCATTCATAGAATGGTGGGAGTTGAAGGATGGCCACGTATAGGACCTTGTAGGTATAAATAATATATTTTTTCGGAAATCTGCAAGTTTGGATCAGATGTACTATCATTGATGTTTTTTAGGCTAGAAGCCTAGAACACACTATACAAGTAAGCAATTATCAGAGTCAGTTGGTGGATAGAACTGGCTGTGATAATACAATTTATGTGTCAGTTCTTGTTTGGATCGATGGTGAAAATGTCTCAATTTGTGCAGTCAGCTTGTCACTAGGATCTCACTGTACAAATGCATTTCCACTGTCAGTTTTGGAACCCTCTGATTGTAGTGACGGTTTTAAAATTGCAACGCAACTGACTGTTTTGAATTTGTAATTGCAGTTAGGAAAAACAAATGTGTTCTTGTTTTTTCTGAACCAATTCTACATGCTAATTTTGTACTAGCATGACTTCTTGCATGCATAATACGTACTTAGTGCCACAAAAATCAGTTAGTGGGATGGAAGATTTCAGTAAAATAAGAAATATAAGGAGTCATAGCTCACTTCTTATAAGTAAATGGGGTCAGCCATGTTTAAGGTTTTCTAAAATATTTTTTGTAAGCATATACTCGATAGTGTTCAATTATAACCAGTGTTATTATTACAGGTGATTATTAATGTATTGCTGTGGCTCCTTGTTATTTGTTCTATATCTGTGTTAAGATATGGTTTCTGATAAATAGTTTTGTGTGAATGATTCTGGAGTCTGGACATCTATGATTTATGACCTCTGAAATATATTGTTGTACCATAGCTTTCTCAAGGATTAAACTGTTAATGGATTTATAATTATGAAAGATGCTGGGTCCACATTAACATATTGTGAAGGATCCAGATATGTAGAATGATTTTTTAGAGCTGGGCCGGAGTACATCTTTAATTATGCTTAGTGCCAGTGAGAAACCATGGATATATAATAGACAAAAACTTAATTTATATCTGAAGGGTTGGTTTTTTTGATCTGCTATGTGTTTGGATAAGTTGCTGAATGTTTATTACTGTACTTCTCTATTAAATTGTTGAGTGCAACCCACCTGGCAACCAGTACTAATTATATACCATACTCCAATTTTTCTTTTCATGTGTTATCATGGCCGCTTTACTGTGACGACATTACTTCTATCATCTAAAACAGTTTTTGGCATGTTCATCAACTTTGGTGTGCAGGAGAGTATAGGCTGGAAGCAACACAAGCATTTTCATCTGTGGAGCAAAGCAAAACAAAGACAGGCATAAGCTATCTTAAACATGTAGTTAACCAAACCAACAAGCTAAGGTGATGGAACTAAACATTGGCATGCTTGTAGTGGGTTTGGTCTTGCGAATATTCCAATCTCTGATTATGTCTTGAGACTACCATAAAAAAATGCTTTTGAAGTGCTGGCTTCTGTTTCCTCTGGACATGAGCACATCCATTTCTTTATTGCCATCATATCAAAGAGTAGTCTACCCGTCCTTTCTAGATAATCTAAGCTAGCATGCATCATGACAGGCAAGAAATTTGTTCATCACCATCGATTGATCCTTTAAGTTACTTCCTTGCTGGCCACAGTGTTTCAGTGCCCTCTCTCGCAATGCCATCTCACAAAGAGTTTTCATCAGCCACCTTGTTCCACAAGGTGAACTTAATTACTAGCTTTGTATGAATTTCCCTTATTTTCATGTCGTTCTCTAACAAAATATAGCTCTATCACAGATAACAAATGATTGGATGATTATTATACTCGGTATGTTATCACTAGTTTTCTATAAGGTTAATCTGTACTTTTGTCTACAGAAACCACATTATGTTCATATTATGTGCAAATCTGTGGAATACATGGCACGGAACATAGTGATGATGAATTTGTTCCCAACATTCATATTTTGTCCCTTTCTTGCGAGTACAACCTATCATGGTAATGCCTCAATGAGATTATCATATTTTTGTTATATTCTTTTTGTTTATACGCTGATATATCGCACTAAAAGTGATCAAATTCTCTTTATTTTAGGGCATATTTATGTTCCCTTGACTGGATTGCCATGGCATGGATTAAATCTGTTCAGGTCACGCAATCACCAGACTAACGATCATGCACTCAATAGAGATAAAATTATAATAGTTCATGTACATGTCATCTAACCAATTTCATAGTCAAATCCTGGCACCCAAAAAATGGCTTATCCAAGAAAAATGAACATTTATCTTATTTCGATCTGCAATAGTTTTAGTTTCTTACCTAACTGATTAGACATGCATGCACATAGTGGAGTTTGACTTCTTGTTTTTGCTAACTATTTACAGTACACTTATTGATACAGTTTGTGCCACATTTACCACTTTGTAATGCCTAGACAGCGGTGACAGTTCAAAGTTGGATATGCACTTCAGTACAGGATCTAGTCCCTTTTCATTGGACCATTCAAGGGCATCTTATTGCAAATCCTTGTGTCCACTCTAAAATTTGGGTGCTGATAAAGGCGAGGTTCTTTCCCTTCCCAACTTGCTTACATTTCACCATCTTTGAGAAGGTTGCATTATGTTTCTTTTCAAAAAAGAAGAGACAATATGGTGGTTATGTTTACGTTTTAGACTTTTAGTCTATTGATTAATTTACCATAGAAATTGCAGCATAGTCTCGAAAGTGTTAGCATGGGTAGTGCACCACACTACGGGTGAGAAAATATAGAAATAAGTCACGAGATTGATTTGGAAAGGTTGGTTTCGTAACTCCTAAAGCAAACTCACCATTTAAAAAATGGTTGGCTGTTGTTCGAAAAAACTGGTCATTTGATTATAATCATGCGGCAAGTTTCAAGATTTTGTGTTCAGGACATACATATATGATAAGGAACTTTAATTATACATTTCCAAACAGATGGGCAGTCAAGTGTGTTGCTCCTGCAATTCAACTGAAAGTATACAAAATGATTTCTTTGATTGCATTTCGCTAAATTTATTTGGGGAAAGTAGAGTTAATTTTTATCCTAATCCGTCTATTTCTTCCTTTTCTCATATATGTCTGTAAACTGACTAAATGGGGACTAGTGCATTACCTTGGCTAAAATTCTATGTTGTAATGATGTGTTTTTAAGAAGAGGCATCTTTCGGTGATTGGAAAGGTGGGATATACTTTTTCTATTTTGGTAAGGTAACAAGAGCTACTGAGATATACTTTTTCTATTTTGGTAAGGTAACAAGAGCTTCCGAGATATACCTTTTCTATTTTGGTATGGATTTCACCTATTTTGGTACCGATTGGTACCTTTATGTCTTCACCGTCGATTTCAGCGTGATAGACGATCTTATTTTCAGGGGCAACCATTGGACACCAATTTGGTCCTTGATGAAAAAGTGGAGGACCAACATATTTCAAAAGGGGCGTGTCATGCACTGTTGTTCGTCATGAGCCCATGTCCTGTTGTTGACAAGTCAACAAGGAAACTATATGCAACGAAGAACTTATCCAATTTCTGTTGTTGACTGTTGTAGGCCCCGGCAGCATGCACATGCACTTTCTAAAGGCATAATATGACTCTTGAAAGTTGTCGATAATATTATCCCTAAGGAGAGCCTAATGTCAAATCTACCACGATTTTATCTACTCCTGGAAAAAGATGGTGAGATCTATCTAATCACTTTGCTTAATCATAATCTTCTCTTCAATCGTTTAGAAAATAAAGTTCAGTTTACACCCTCGAACTACCATAAAAGTCTGATTTTCAACACTTAACTACAAAACCCGATAACAAGAGCCATCCAACTATCGAAACCAGGCAGGTTTGGCCCTTTGGATGGTTTTAAAAGTGGTTTGTATTTTATTAAAAAAAAGTGAAATTTCTCTTTAGATCTAAAATATCAAAACTAATTTATTTTAAATCAAAAAAATATGAAACTAGTACCAAAATTTTTCTTAAAATATAACCTATCTATTGTTGCTTTATTTGAGTCTAATTTATTCCAAAAATACTAGGCATAACTACAACCTAACAAATACTAGGAATATAAAAGAATTGCATCGGGATAAGTGACAGGTAGAGTGCCACTATATATTTACATTTTTAGAAAAATGCTGATACTAATTATATATTGTTTGACTTAAAATGAACTAGCTATAATTTTTTTAGTTAAACTTGAATATTTTTATTTTTTACAAAATGAAAAACCACCTTTGAAACCATCTAAAGGTCTAAATTTATTTGGTTTCAATAGATGGATGGTCCCGTTTCCCGGTTTTATAGTTAAAGGTTAAAAATAGGACATTTGTTATTGTTCAATGATGTAAATGGACTTTTCCCATCGTTTTATGTTGGATTGACAATAAAATGTTCCAATTGAACTATTGTCATGAGTGCAATCATTCTGGTTTAGAAATCGCAAATTGCCATATTTGTAACTTGAAAAATTCCTCAAATGACATTCCTATATTTAATGTAGCAATTACATGAAAATCGTATTAGTTTGATAATTTTATAAAAAAATGTACATCTTTATCTTGTGACCAATTTAGATAGTAATATGTGTTGTGGAGTTGTGGTCAGACTTACATAAAGTTTACCATATACAGATAGGTGACAAATATTCTAGAACTCTAAAGATTTTTTGGAAAGCATAATTATTTAGTGAAATTTTGTATGATATAAAGCTTGTTTGGAAAGCATAATAATTTTTTGGAATTTTGTATGATATAAAGTTGACACAGATCATACAGGAAATCAGATTTGTACATAATATCAACTGCAGAGGAAGAAAACTTTTTTTCTATTGCCATCTTATTTCTGCACACCCAAAGCGATCAGGCGACAATGGCAAACAAAGAAAGCTTCAGGTCATAACCACCACACCCTAAGGGAATGTAGGAAGAATAGATGCATATAATATTGTGGATGTATTGCATTGAGGCCTCGCTCAGTATATATATGAGAGTACAAGACTTGGGGGGCAAGGCTCCCCGGGATACATATGGCAATATACGATACATATATCTACAACTACCAAATATACTCTAATACTCCCCCGCAGTCACAACGGGAGCACCGCAGTCACAACGGGAGAACCGCAAACGGTTAGACTGGAGAAGAAGCCGAAAGCAGTAGCCAACGGACTAACATCCCCCCGCAGTCATAATGTTGGTGTGGTGCGGATGCTGCGACTGGAGAGAAAACTAGCAAGTAACTCATGCGGATGGTAGCCCTTTGTGCCGATGTTGAGGTAGCCGAGCTGGAGGGCGAGGGGCCATGGTTGAAGATGTCGTGCATAGGATAGCCTTGGTCGACATAGAGCTGTTGAGGCTGCCGAAGACGAGGTAGCCGCACATGAAGCCGTGGGCGCACGAGGAGGCGCCATGGTGGTGGCGTAATGGAGAAGACGCCGGAGACGAAGATGGCGACGCGTCGAGATAGTCGTAGAGGGAGCGATGCCGAAGTCGATGCAGTCAGGCCATCGGACGACACATGCCCGGGTTTGCCAGGTTCGGGAATGCGCCAGGGACGATGGGCACGCACCGGTGTTGCCAATACCGGACGTGCAAGGGAGGATGCACAACCAGATGCCGTCGCCGGGGGAGACCAGCAGCAGAAGAAGGCGAGGTAGAAAATGCCAACGCCTACTGTTGCTGGAGTAGACGAAGTAGTCAGGGATGAGATGGCGATGCTGGCGACGTGGTTGTGCTAGACGAAGTGAGGAGGGGTACCCAGATTTCCCAGCACAAGGCCAAATGATCCGGATGACGTGGCGGCGGCGCTCGAAAGAGACGGCGAAGAACTTGTACAGCTTGACGAAGACCATGCGCGGGACGCGCAGCGATGAGTCGACGATGAGGTCGGGGACGTGGTCGGCGGTGGTGAGGAAGCAACGGCGGAGAAGACCACGGGGTGACGCCACTGCTGCCTGAAGAGGCGACGCAACGACAGCCCTCTGATGCTCGGTGAAGGGCGCGCTCGACGAGGACGGACCTCACAGGAGCCGGGTTGATCACGCACATCGGCTGATCAGACCGAGTAGCGTGAGGCGAGACGACGGTGGGCGAAGTCGGTGAAGGCATCCCGATCGATGAAGGCGACGACGAGCCGGCGAAGGTCGACGTGCGGACGAGGCGGCGATGTAGGCGGCGGCGCAAAAGAGTGCCCCCTAGGGTGCCGGCCATCTCGCCATGCCGCAGGGTCGGAGAGGAAGAGGAGGCCGGTGAAGTCGATGCCGACGTCGAAGTAGAGGCGCAAGGTCGACGGGCGTTGGGTGACGCAATCCCGATCTCTGATCGGGCAAAAGAAAAATTGATACAGCAGCAGCTCGTGTAGTACCTCGGGTGCACGTAGCAGAAGCCTCTTGCCCCCTTATCTCCTTCGTTTTCCACCCACCACGGTCAATAGCCACAGTGGCAGATACAGGAAGAGAAGAGGGGCTGGGTGACACTGCAAGAGGCGGTGGGGATGGGGAGTCGGAGTGGAGCCGGTCCGGGGGGCGAAGGCAAGGCGGGGCGGAGCCACACCGAGGCGGTTCCCGCTCGGCGCGGTGGCAGATCCCGCTGGATCGGGCGGATCCTCGCTTGGATCCGTGGAGCGGCGGCGGATCCCGCCCAGAGGCGGCGGCGGCCAATGGCGGATCCCGCCAGGGCGAGCGGCGATGGAGGGGAGGGCGGGGCGGTGGTGCTGCCACGCAACCCGTCGGCGACGAATCCCGCCGCTGTGGGCTGCGCGACGCGGGATCCGAGCGATGAGGTCAACTGGGTGAAGCAAAGGTTCCGCCAGGGAGCGCATCGACGACGGGCGAAACACCACGCAGGAGTCCCCGCTGCCACCATGGCAACACAGGGAAGATCGCAGGGAGACCGCGACGGCCACCATGGCAGCACGGGACGGGGTCGTCGGCGACGACTTTGATGGCGGGTGATGAGGTACGCCGCGATCTGCTGTTGCTGACTCAATACGGTGGGTCGGCGCCAGACTAGAGCATCCGCCACGAAGGAGGGTCACTGGCCCCGGCGGAGGTCATGGACGACCTCTCCGGGGGCGCGCTAGGGGGTTGTGGAGGGGACGCCCTGGATAGGCGCCGTGGGAGATGGCCGGCGGCACACAGGAGGCAGGGGGCGACGAGAGGCAGCAGAATGTTTAGGTCAGGATCTGAAATCCTAATCTCGTGATACCTTGTAGGAAGAATAGATGCGTATAATGTTGTGGATATATTGCATTGAGGCCTCGGCCGGTATATATGAGAGTACAAGACTTGGGGGGGCAAGACTCCCCGGGATACATATGGCAATCTACGATACGTATATCTACAACTATCAAATATATACTCTAATAGGGAAGCCACACCCTGAAAAAATCATTCATACTAGCACTACTACAAAAATTGATTAACAGCGACCTTTTTTGGAGCTCTGAGGCGGGCACAAAAAATGACCACTTTTGTTAATGCCCATCATTAACAGAGGCGGTCATTTTTTATCAACTGAGGCCGTTAAAGAAACCGACTCTCAAAATCGATTAACAGAGGCGGCCAGCGGTGGCCTCGATGGGCTTGGCGGACCCTAGATGGGTTTGGCGGGCTTGTTCTTTTTTTGTTTTTCCTATTCTATTAACTGAGGCGGGCATCAAAACCGTCTCAGTTAATGCTCTATTTTCTGTAACGTTACGTCAGAGGCGGTTGGTGCTGACCGCCTCTGTTAATAGTTTTTAACCATCTCAGAAAAGATTTTTGTAGTAGTGTAGTAGGCAATCTAACCCACCCAGCGCCTCTTTGAAGCACCTCCAAATACAAGAGAAAATCACACACCCGAACAGGATGTGATCTACCGTTTCCTCCACCCCACACAAAATACATTTGCTGTCACCTTTCCATTTTCTCTTTTTCAGAGCACCCCCCCCCCCCCCCGCCCCAAAGGCTGCGATCTATTTTGGAAAGCTAACCACAGGAATACTTTCAGTTTTAGAGGCATTTTGTTTTCCACAGTCTCTTTAGTCGCTTATCAATAAGGCCTCCAAAGGAAAGTAGCCTCTACATTGATTTAGACGAGTATAGGCCCGATTTCTCTAGCTTCCAAACCACCGGATCCTCCTCATGTAAATTGGACAGGATGAAAAATCCCCATCATGTAAACTGGTTTCATACAGCTGAAACATCCCCATCATGTAAATTGGATGACCGCTCTGAGATGAGTTGGTGAGAGTCAATCCCCCCCTTGAGGAAAGGTTCTTCCCCTTCCAAGGTTGTAGTTTCTTCCTCATTTTGGTAAGAACCCCTTCAAAGGCTTGAACCCCCACGTTTCTATCACTTATTGGTAAACCAAGATAGGTCATTGGAAGAGATCCAACTTTGCAGTTCAGCATATTGGCCACCCTGATCTACTCTTCCTTAGACACTCCAAATGCAATAACCTCACTTTTATGATAATTGATCTTGAGGCCAGACACCCATTCAAAGCAGAGATCCAACTAGACGATTTAGTTATATGTTTAGTTCATTATTATTGTTTTCCTATGTGTGTGTGCTTGTAGGATCTGTAACGTTGTTTATTTGTAATGCTCTAGAATGTTGCTGCTATTAATGTGCAATTGTTCAAAACATATCTTTTATGCCTTTATGTTATCGTTCAATGGACCGTCTCAGATATTATCTGTTTCTTGCTACATGTTAACAAGTACCAATAACAATGACATAAATGGATAAAAATTTGACCATTCTCTATCCAGAAAATCACTTGAAAGATGTATGGTGGGTAAGAAAACTTTTGATTAGAAGGCTAATATCAAAAACTTATTTAGTTATGCAAAAAATTTAAATAAAATGTCCCTCTTCTAAGTACCCTTACTCTCTAGCATGTAGTCTAGAAGGCCTAATCAAAACTTTATTGGACAGTCAAATGCAGTTTGGCAATTAGATGACCATATGGTGCTTAGGGTTGTTTGATTAGGAGCTGAGGGTTCATTTTTTTATTGCATGTCTGAAGGCCTATTTACTGTACATCATAACGTTTCCTCCCGTTTCACTGTCAAATGCAACTAGATAAGTTGAGTTCGGACTAAAATATCGAAGCGTGTAGCACGCAAAACAGTAAAAGCAGCGGTTGCAATGGTAGTAGTGAACAAAGATACGAAAAACAACAACCAATCAACCATCCAAAGAAAAAGCTACCCATCAAGAGTGGTAAAAAGGTAAAATCAAGAGCCTTGTAGTAGTGGATGGTGTATGGTGCTCATGGGATTTCATTTTACTGGTAGTGGTAGGTGACTAGGTGTACTGCATGCCTCCAATCTGATTTGTCTGTCGTCGACATGTACAATCTGATCCGCTTGTCATCAACATGTGCACTGCCGTGTATGACCTTTTGATAACAAATATATTTTTGGTATTTACAGTTAGTAATTGTATAGTAACTGTTCAATTTCTAAAAAAATTTACCGTGGGAATTTGAGAGTGGCATCGATACATGTTTGGTATGTGCAGTTAGTAGGAGAGGCAAGGATCCACTGGCTATGTAGTGCTATCGGCTAGCTGGCTAGTTGTAGCTGCTCTCAAAACCTTTCCTGAAGTATCAAGCAACCGTGCCACTTGAAGCCTATTTTTGGCCACCCACATGATCACAAGCACACAACAAACAACAAATTATTTGACCACCAAAACAAGCTCATGAAAGTGTGTGGTGCACTTGGTCATGAGTGTGTGAAAAAGACCACACTATCGTGCAGCCTTTAGACTTTGGACTAAATATGTGCATATAGATAAGGCCTCGTGGGCATACATGTACTTGGTGGACAATGAGAACGTGATTTGTGCGTGTTTACAGCTATAAAAGTAGCTGTTTCTGGTGTGCTTACACATGCTTACTTGTCAGTCTATGCATGGTTCTCTACTTGTCTGCCCATGCATCTTTACACATGAAGTTTCCTCGAATATAATCTGTCACTGGCATAATCATGCTGGTGTAAAGGCTTGCTGCTTTAGTGGACATAAACTAGACAAAAATTGTCAAATTCTTGGCATATGTGTATGACAATCAAACTACAGATTGTCAATTGTGATCCATCTTGCTAGTTGACTTGCAGTGAGATTGGAGGACAGATCATCTCCCATTTGTTGCTCCTGCTAGCAGGTAGAAAGCTATGCGCATATAGTGCAATTGCGGTATAGGCTTAAGACAACTCTGATCTGCAGCATGAGCAGGATCACTAGTTGATCAGTTTACTACAGGATATTCTAATATATGGTACCAATCATTACCCTCACTGAATTTAGCTGTTAGCTTTAACACAGTAAATAGTTAACATATTCTATTCATATGCAAGATCTTTCTTCAGAGACAGCGAGAGAGAACTATGGTTGCGATTCTGATGAGCTCGGAACAATTGGCTAGTACTAATATTGATGATAACCATTTCACTGACAAGTGGCTAGTATATTAATGTTATTTTTCGCATGCAGTGCTAAATGGCAAATGCTGACCATGCCATCCACATGAATCCAAATGCAGGTTGCCAATTGCATGGGGTGTCCTAATCAAGATCTGTTGTTTGGATCCTGAACAATCTAGAGATACAATGCATCATCAGACAATCGCCAAAGCAGACACCCAAAGAACTCAACATGCTACTAATTAATAGATGCAATCACTGATAAAGGTTGCTTTGAGCAGCTTGTCAAACCCCAGCAAAGCCACAAATACCTCACAACTTAGCACAGTCTTTTTTTTTTATTTATAGATTACAATTAGCTTTACTTGTTATTTCAGACACTGGTCTAATTAAGAGCACATATCCAAAAGAACTAAAAGATATTATTGGACACCACTGGCATTAGAGCAGTTAAGAATACTACTCATGTCTGATGTGTGGTTTAAGTAATTAAGTACCTGGGAGTTTTTAGTTGTGTTTTCAAATTAAATGCGCTTACTGATCTCTAAATGTTATAAAAAACAGAAGTCCTTCAACCCTATTCTAGTCATCATCATGATGGATAGCAAATCTTCAAATCCTACCAAAAAAAATGCAGGGAAGCGGAGATCATGCACACATCCGACAGGCGACAGCTACATTTGCCCAATTTAGATACATTCTGAATATCCTATCCGTTTATGTCGGGAATATTTAAATGTTCCGTCGCATCTCCGAGATAAATTACGGAGATTAACCGCTGATGCGGTGGTACCAAGCTGCAAGAAGCAAGTGTAGCCCAAGCTTTCTGCTTCCCAGGTCCTATCCCACTTGCGTCAGCAAAGCACAGCTGCCATTGGATTAGCCCCTGCTAGCTTAAGGAGAATATATGTGCTGTACTGTTTTGTCCAGCATCAGTGGGAAAAGCTGCATGATTGAGCATGGCTAGGTCGGAATAGATTTTAGTTAGAGGTGTCCACTTCCCATTGGAAAGTTGTGCGTATGGCCAGTGTTGGTTTAAGGCCCATGCCTCTGCCAATGCACTCCCCAAAAGCACAAACAAAATCTGACCCTTTAACAGAGACCTGCTTGGAGAGCAACTGCTCACCACAACCAATTCCATTCTCAGCCTTCCCTTCACCACATATAGATGTAAAATTTGATTAGCACTGTTCTGGTAAAGATCTCGTTTTAGTCATCAATATGTAGAATGAATACTTTGTAAATGGAAACAGTCAATCATGTTGGATTGATCTCCACCGGTTGGCCCAACGGCCAACTGGGCCCTTGACTCGCGTCCTGATCGGGGACGCCCAGCCCAACACGGCTGGTGGGCCCCATCGCGCAGTGCCATATAAAAGAGAGAGGTGGGGTTGGTGGCTCGTGACACGAGGTTCGCCACCACCTAGTTTCACCACCGAAAACCTAGTCGCGACCCGATCTTCGCGAGGCGCTGAAGCGACGGGAAGCCCGCAGCCCCTGCACCATGCCACCGTCAACCTCTACGTCTCCGGCGACCCTGCGATGGCCACTACTCCGACCGTCGCCGCCCAAAGCGGACCTACACCACCGAACCAGAGATGGCCGGATCGAGCTCCAGTGGCGTCGAGGGTCTCTCTTCTCTCCCTCTCTGTGTTCTTGTTTTCCTAGATCTAGGATATGTTGTAACACTTGCAAAGAAAAGAAGATAAAGAACCCCACTGATTACTCACTGATGATCCAAAGATATTAACAATGGTATCAGAGCTAGGTTTAGTGTGTGGATCGAGTGTGGGAAAGAAGGATTCGTCCTCAGATCGAAAGAATAAAAGAAAATCGATCTTGAATCGAAAAAGAAAAGAACAGAAGGATTCGGTTCGACGAACCCTAACCCTAATCGCAAGAACAGTATTAATCCGGTCTAAAATTGGAAGAACATAAAGGAAGAAAGAATGTATTCGATTCGATTCGAACCGAAGTTACACAACCCTAGCCACAGAAAAGAAAAGAAAGGTGGCGGCGCTCACCTGGAAGTCGCCGGCCACCGCCTCCGCAAGGGCTCCGGCTCAAGCACCACCGCATGGCCGCTCGACGGCGGCGCGCTCCCCCATGGGCGAACGCGCGTGCCGGCGAGAGGCACCGCGGTGGCGCCCCTCTGGCCGCCACAGGCGGATGCCTCTCCGTGCTCGCCCCTGTGCGCTGCAGACAAAAAAGGGAAGGAGAAGAGAACAAAGAGTCGCCGGCCTATGCACAGCGGCGCCATTGCACCGAGCCGAGGCGAGCACGACGGCGCAAGAAATAGAGAAGGGGGCCGGCGGCGGCACTGCCATCTCCTGCGGCCAAAGCCGGCCGCCGCCGCTCGGGGTGTCTAAAAGAAAGTAAAGAAAGGAAGCTCGGAGTCGCGGGTTATGGGTCTGGCGGCCGGAGCTCTCGACGCCGGCGAGAGCTACCGCAGCGGCGCCGCCTCCTCCGGTGAGCTGGAGAGAGAGGAAGAAATCAAAATGAACTAGGGTTTTCAAGGGCGGTGCCGCTGGCCGCCGGTTTTGATGCGGCGAGATCCGCGGGGGACCGTTCAATCACATCCAATAGTTGGGAGAGGTCGGCGGCTGATGGGCCGGCTTTCGGCCCAGGCGGGTGCCGAGCACGGGCTGATTTCCCGGCCCAGGCCCAGGTTGTGGCCTGGGTTAGAGAGCGCGCCGCGCGAGAGTGGGTCTTGGGCCATTTTCTTGTGTCGGCTGGGCTGAAAGCAGAGAACAGCACAGTAAATTTTTGTTATAGTTTTCTTATTTTCAGAGGCATATTAAAGATGTTTTTGTTCTCTATTCAATTTGCACTAACGTGCAATTTTGTTTAGAGAATGAATGCGCACAGTAATACTTCTAAATATAGAATTTTACATGTGTCCGCTGCAAAGTTTTAAAGTTGTTGCTCTTAATTTTAATTCAAATCAACGGAAGAATTATTCTTAAGAGCATGAATGAAGAGTTTACTTTGAGTAAGCTTTGTACAGTTTTATCTCTATTCAATTTTGAACCAACGAGATAAATTGGTTAGAGATAAAATGAGCACAAAGTACTGTTTCTGATAAGAAAGAAAAGTTTTCCGCTGCCATAAAGAAAGAAAAAGACTTTTGGTGTTATACTGTTGCTATCTTTCAATTAAGTCGGAACCAACGAGAAGATTTAATTGAAAGAATAGTCTAAAGTCTTAAATGAGTTTTTTTCCCTATGGGTAAAAGATAGAAAAGCTTCCGCCGTTTAAAGTAAAAGTTGAGTTTTGGCATTATTCTGCCATTTGAAGTTTCAAAGTTGAGCATTACTGGAATCACAAAGATATTTCTCAAGGAAGAGAAATTTAAAGTTAATTATGGTATTGTTATTTTCTAACCAACGTTGATGATAATAATATTATAATTTTTTCATGAATCATACCTTAAAGTTTAAAGTCTCTGGTAAATATTGCATCAAAGTACCTTTTTTCAGAGAATAGATAAAGCACTGCTCCTGAACTAGAAAAATGTATTTTCCTAGTTTGTGCTGCAATAAAGTTGTTTATCCTCTAATTAAATTCGAACCAACGGGAGAATTTATTTCTGAGGAGCAAATATATGGTTTTAAAGTTTATTGAGATTTCCATACGTTAATTCCGTTTCTGCCCAACGGTGATATGGAATTAATGTAAAAAAATTATTCTATTTCTACCCAACGGTGATATAGAATAGAACTTAAAGTTTTAGTTGTTGTATTTTCAGACGAAGATTTGCATATAGTCCTTCTTGAAGGGACAAAAGAAAATGAACTGAGAACTTGTGACTCATAAAGAAAGAAGGTCATCACAAGAGAAAGTGTATTTGCTTTAAAGAATGGCTTGAAAAGAAAAGTACTTATGGATGTTGATCCAACAAAAGAAGATAGAGCAATAAGAGATTGTTTTGAGAAATGTCTCTTATGTACTCTCCATTAAGTAGAATTCATTTTGAGTTCATTCATAGTTGTGATAAATCATACATGTTTAATTTGACCAATGTCGGATTAAGCATGTGTGTCATGTAATATTCAGATTTATTTCTGAATTTGACATGAACCGATTCTGACATTTTTGCCTGGAAAAAGTATGATATAACCCGCATGACGGGGTAAAGTTGGCATAGTGCTAATCTTGCATGGCGGGAGAAAGTTGTGATGACTCATGTGCTGGTTTATCCCACACTGGGAGAAAAGTTTGGAGTAGCTTTGCTATTCTAGAATGATCCGGCACTTTTATTGTGTCACAGTGATTATGCACTCAATGAGTTTAAGAAGAATGGAAAGTTACATACGAACCTCAAGATGAGAAAGATATGCGAGCCTGACTTGCTAAAGTACTGCTAGTAAAGGACTCTGTTGAGTTCGTGAAGTAAAATGAGGAAAATGTACTGCCATATTGAGTAAAGGACTCTATTGAGTTCTCAAAGTAAAATGAATAAAAGGTACTCCCATATGAAGTAACAAATTACATGATTCTGCATGTCGTAATCATGTGGACGAAGTAAATAATTAAAGTTTCCTCATTCACAAAAGTTGTGAATAGTTTTCGAAATTGTGGCAGAAAAGTTCAAGCCACATTTCGAGGGGGAGAAATATGAGACAGTTAAGAAAGATATTCTCATGTAACGTGCATTGAAAGCAAGAGATGATCTATTAAAGAATGAATGTGACTGTCAAGGGGAGTACAACGGTCACTATACTGATACCCCTATGTAAAGAAATAGTTAAATTCCAGTATTTATGCTAGACGGCCCTCAAAGATAGTAAGATGATACTTACGGAGCACATATAAAATTTTTAACAGACAGAACCCAAACAAAGAGATTTATTGATAGCCATCTTTAAAAGATGGCAAAATCTGGGGGAGCATGGCATGTAGAGATCTAAGACATGAAAAGAAGTGGGAATGCGTGTCCACTTCGATGATTCAAGAACAACAAGTTTCTCATTCGTGCTGATGTTGTATACAACACATGTCGTTAGCTCTCAAAGAAAATGAATAAAGTAAAGAAGAATCTTGTTATGTAGGATCTCATAGTCCATTTCCATTTGGCAAAAAGGAGAAACAACAGCCCTGTACAAAGTAAAGAAAATCAAATGGATGTTGATTCCACCCCATTTGAAGAGTTACGAGAATTCCATGGGTTAAGGTCATGGAAAAAGAAGTGATTCCTAAAAGAGCCATCACAGTAGGTTATAATGGACCTATAAAATGCAATGTGACTCTAGAGGGAATGTTGAAAGATATAAAGCAAAATTTGTGACAAAAGTTTTAGTCAAAGAGAAAAAAGAACATACGGGATACCACAATAGTAAATTCATTTATGGATTGAAGAAAGCCACGAGACGGTGGTATCTAAAGTTTAAATGAAACAGTATGAAATTTTGGGTTTCCAAGAGATTGAGGAGGACAATAGCTTTTAAGAAAAATTAAAGAATAGGAATCTGATTTCCACATCTTAAATAAAGATAACATCCTACTTTCTAGTGGTGGTGTTAATATATTGTTATAGATAAAGAACTCTTGTCCTCAAATTTTGATCTTGGAGATGGATTTTCATTCTACGAATTGAAACTCATCGAGATAAAAGGAAGAGGTATTTTGGTTACAACAAAGGCATACTTGGAAAAGATTCAAAAAAAATGAAGTATGCATATGAATAAACATACGCCTGTTCCTATCGTTAAGGGTAATAGTTTTGGGAACCTTAGTGTTCCAGGAACCAATGTGCAATGGAAATAGTTCTAAATGCTTCAGCTGCTGAAAGCATTATAAGCGCGCAAGAAAAGAACTTACCCTGACATATTTTGTGTATCCAGGTTATTTTGGCAAAAGTTCAATCCAGATATAGATCACTGGAATAAAATTGAGAATATCGACCTCATGCTAAGTTGGAAAGATCAAGTACTCTCAAAAGGTTGTGAGTACAAAAGTAGAACTTGTGAAATGTGTAGCGAAATCCACAATTGTCGCTAACTTTCACATTTGGAGGTTTTGTGTGGAAAAGCTCCAAAATAAAGCAATTATCATCAATGTGATGCAAAGATATGGTATAGCATGATACGAGGCTGAGGGGCAGGCAAAATGCTTAAGGGAACCTGTACCCGGAGATGATAATGGTTGACAGCAGCGATAACCATTAAAGTAGTTTGCTCCTATGACAACGAGTCAACTGTGGTGCCAAACACGTTGACACAAAGTTATACGTTGTAAAGGAGAAAGTTCGGAATCATGATTGAAATGCATTGTGGTTTTAAATGATAGCCAAAGTGTTTGCGGATCCGCTTATTAAAGGCTTACCGCCCAGTGTGTACAGAGAAAACACATAGTCGACATGGGTTTATGGTATAGCCTATGTTTTTCGGACAATAAAGGGCCCAAAGTTAAAGGATCTGTTTCAGAACAGAGACGTGTATTGTAGCTGCTGAATCTGTCGGCAACTGACCGTGACGATGAAGCTGCTCTATGCATTAATCTGTGATGAAATATGAAAAGGAATAAAAGATATAAAGTTGAAAGAATAAGGTGAGATCAAGGGGGAGAATGTTGGATTGATCTCCACCAGTTGGCCCAACGGCCAACTAGGCCCTTGACTCGCGTTCTGATCGGGGACGCCCAGCCCAACACGGCTGGTGGGCCCCCATCGCGCAGTGCCATATAAAAGAGAGAGAGGTGGGGTTGGTGGCTCGTGACACGAGGTTCGCCACCACCTAGTTTCACCACTGAAAACCTAGTCGCGACCCGATCTTTGCGAGGCGCTGAAGCGACGGGAAGCCCGCAGCCCCTGCACCACGCCACCGTCAACCTCTACGTCTCCGGCGACCCTGCGACGGCCACTACTCCGACCGTCGCCGCCCAGAGCGGACCTACACCACCGAACCAAAGATGGCCGGATCGAGCTCCAGTGGCGTCGAGGGTCTCTCTTCTCTCCCTCTCTGTGTTCTTGTTTTCCTAGATCTAGGATATGTTGTAACACTTGCAAAGAAAAGAAGATAAAGAACCCCACTGATCTACTCACTGATGATCGAAAGATATTAACAAATCACAATCAGAATCACAAGCCTGAAGCCTCACATTTATCTCCAGCTGTCTGGATAAAAATTCTGAAAGGACATAAAAAAAAAGGAAGATGCTCACTTATCACATAAGAGATGGCATGTTGTAGTATATCACTTCACTATGTGGAGATTTACCTCTGCTCCAGAAAAGTTGTCATCCAAGAACAATATGCTATCAAAAAATTAAACTTTTAATGCTATTACACATCAAAGCATTCAGATTTGTCGAAATGGAGCGATATTAATTAACCTTCATCTCCCAAAATACTTCGTTGGCATGGAACTTTTGCTAGATAATATTTATTTTTAAAAGTGAAATCTATGCCAGATAGAGAGCATACTGTGTCCATATCCAAAATAAAAGTGAACCAGATCCAAGGTAGTAACGAGGATAATGCATCCTTCGTCTTATCCCTCTTTTTTCGACATTTTACATCAGATTGCTCATCAAGTCAGTTCTTCATCAGTGAGAGCGCAAGGTTGATTAAGATGTTTTCAATATATTTATCGATATTTTCTGCATTCGCTTGGGTAAACAGTAGTTGAACACTATGCCATGATAATTGGCTCCCCCACCCAGAGGCCCTTATAAATAACCGGCCCAGTTGCCTAGAAATTTACCAAGGCACTCAACTCCTACAAGGTTGAGCACAACACAACACACTAGCTTCATAGTGTGCTCTAGCTTGTAAGGGTACCAAGAAGGTCTGTAACCATATAGACTAGTAGTATCACAAGAGCAGAGTAGGGGGACATAGAGAGGAGACACTGGAAGTCAGGGAGCAGAGATCACTGTAGGAGGGAGTGGTGTTCACTAGTGCAAGCTGCAAACTCGAGTACAATAAGGTGAACGATGGATATCGAGTCCAGGCAAGGCCCCAAAGGGGACTCCATGGCTGCTGCTGCTGGTGGTGCCTCTGAGGTCTCTGTTGACTGGAGAGGCCGGCCATGCGACCACCTGAAGCATGGCGGCATGAAAGCCGCCGTCTTCGTCCTAGGTTCGTGTGGGACCTCTCCCTTCTCCTATCTTGGTTCAGAGCTACATCTTTGCTTGCAATTGTCTGGTTTGCTCTGTTCTTCCTCGTTCTTGGGTTCCTGGTTTTGTTGATCAAGTGTATGCCTGCTGCAGGGATCCAGGCGTTCGAGATGATGGCGATTGCGGCGGTGGGGAACAACCTGATCACGTACGTGTTTGGGGAGATGCACTTCCCGCTGTCGCAAGCGGCCAACATCGTCACCAACTTCATCGGCACTGTCTTCCTCCTCTCCCTCCTCGGCGGCTTCCTCTCCGACTCTTACCTCGGCAGCTTCTGGACCATGCTCATCTTTGGATTCGTCGAGCTCTCCGTAAGCGCAACCATACCAACCTAATCAACAATGAACCCCTTCAATGATTTGGATGCAGCAGAGTCTGCTACTCCATGATCATCATACCTGAAATGAAGCTAACAAAATAAAGATGCCACCTGACCTGGGTCCTCTTTACAAAATACTTGATTGCATTCTTGTTTGTTTCTGTGCAAGAGGGCCTAGGATCATGTATAGTTTAACTTAAACTCTGTCCTGGTAACTGTTCTTTTACTATAACTAAACTAGTGGCACCACAGAAAGATGCAGAAATTAAACATTCAATAATGAACAAAAGGCGAGGTTGCATTCAACTTTACCGGCCTGAAACAAGACCAAATGATAGGCAAAATAGTAGCCAGTTTTTTTGAGTGAGAAGAGAAGAGACAGAGCAGCGTTGTGAACCGTCTAGGCAAGTAAAGGCGAAGGAAAGGACAGGAACAAATCATCACCGCCAACGGCAGCCGTCTAGTGCGCCCTCAGTGCGCGCCCGAAACGCCAGTCCACTTTTCTCCCCTGGCCCTGCGCGATCAATCTTTGCTGGGGTTCAGTGCATCAGGGCCGGGCAATGGCAACAGCGAATGCTGCAGCACGATGCGCCAACAAATTCTTACTTTCTCATCAGCGATCTTTGGTTTTGATTTCCTGCAGGGGTTCATACTGCTGGCGGTGCAGGCGCACCTGCCGCAGCTGCGCCCGCCGCCGTGCGACATGATGGCGGCGGCGGGGGCGGCGGCGTGCGAGGAGGCCGGCGGGGTGAAGGCGGGCATCTTCTTCGCGGCGCTGTACCTGGTGGCGGTGGGCAGCGGGTGCCTCAAGCCCAACATCATCGCCCACGGCGCGGACCAGTTCCAGCGGGGCGGTGGCGGTGGCGGCGCCGGCGGCGACGCCCGGCGGCTGTCGACCTACTTCAACGCGGCCTACTTCAGCTTCTGCGTGGGCGAGCTGGTGGCGCTCACCGTGCTCGTCTG
This sequence comes from Panicum virgatum, assembly GCF_016808335.1. Classification (NCBI taxonomy): domain Eukaryota; kingdom Viridiplantae; phylum Streptophyta; class Magnoliopsida; order Poales; family Poaceae; genus Panicum; species Panicum virgatum. The sequence continues at coordinate 13,407,429 of NC_053152.1, forward strand.
GGTGCAGACACGCTCCGGGATGGACGTCGGGTTCGGGGTCTCCGCCGCCGCCATGGCCGCCGGCCTGGTCAGCCTCGTCGCCGGCGTCCCATTCTACCGCAACAAGCCGCCCCAGGGCAGCATCTTCACTCCCATAGCTAAGGTATGCCCACCATGAGCACCAACGTATCTAGACCTCAACAAAAAAAAATATATGGTAGGTACTAGCATACTATACTAGCATGGGAAGAGGACATCCACATAGGAGGAATATGTTAAGTGTTGTAGCATGCATGGTTTAACAAGATTGATAAAGAAAACCCATCACCAAATATGCTATATATAGGCCCAATGCCATGTCTAGACAAAAACTATGACCTAGTTCCACACATGTATGCATCAGCTACATATTACATATAGATCCAATAACACAAGTAAGTGAACATCCTCCCATAACCGATGACGGCGGATTTCGTCGTGAGATCCGTGCATTTAGTTAGGTATTTACTCTTGCCCCTATCAATGGATGCTATGTAGAAGGACCACATAATTTAAAGGATATGTGGAGTCGAAGAGCATATTGTCAAATGTAGATTAAGAAAAAACCAAGGCCAAAGATACCGCAAGCGCAAATTCATAAGTTTGAGACGACCGCAATCGTGCCGATATTGTCACTATCTGCATAATTTTGGTGTCAACACATATATGTAGTCGCCGCCGGCCCTAGCTCCACGTACACGCACTATCTACATACATATAATACGCGAGATCCTATGATATATAGCAAGAGACGCACTAGCAGGTCAGTAAAAAAAATCAAAAGGCGTACATGTGGATGGATGAGCAGGCAGGTGTATATCCAACACTCGGAAAGGGAAAAGTTTGACCATACGTATCATGATTCCTTATGAAAAAAGTAGGACTCCAGATATGCTTGCTTTAGGAGCAAAGCTGATGGCCGCCGGTGTTGTTTAATTGGCAAGGCTTTTTTTTCTTTCTTTGATCCGAAAGCCACAGGATCACCTATCAGGAACAGGAGTTGAGCATTAGTGGTGGAGGTTATGACTTCGAAGCCCGATTTATTCTCTCTTTTACAAAACAAAAGAATGTCAGCTAAATATAAGATTATACAGGACTCTTATATGAAAATAGTAAAATTGTAGGACAATCTACTGTTCAATCTGCTCATGTAAAAAAAGATGGCATTATAAGGTAAAATTAGTAAATTAGTTACAGCTTGAAGCCTTGAATCTAGCTAGTTGTTCGGGCGACCCACAGGGTTTAGTGGGTATTTGCAATTACATGGAAAAATTGGTAAAATTTCTTATACACATTCAAAGATTGAATCTAGCCGTTAGACCGACACCGATTTAGTTGGGGGGTATTTGCAGACTTCTTCCCTTAACTGATTGTTTGTTTGTGTGTTAGAGTAAAGTAATTTCACTGATCACTCGATGATTTGTGTACTAGCGCTGGTCTCTCTCTCTCTCTCTCAAACACCCCCCCCCCCCCCACCCACCCCAAACCAAGACACGCACACACACACACATGTGGGACAAGTTGACAAGAGCTAGTGGCTCAGCTTTCCACTGGGTGCAGTGGGTCTAACAACAACACTACACACACTAGCTGTTGGAAGGTTGCCCTGTGCTGTCTGATTGTTAAACACATAGCTTGAGGCCCATTCTGTTATATATGCTCGTCGCAATGCATCCATCAATCATGTCTAGTGGAGGCGTGTAACATGCGGTTGCGCCTAGGGGTGGTAATGGGCTATGGCTCTAGTGGTCTCTTCACAGCCCAACAAGGCTCTTAAATTATTTAGTTCAAAATTGTATAAGATTAGAACCCGGCCATTTTAGGGCCCGGCCCTTAGATCTTCTAGTTCAAAATATTGGGCACTTTACCACCCCTAGTTGCGCCAGATGACATGAAAACGCAGCATGACCAATTTGACGTGTTGTTTTTCTTAAAACCGCCAAAAGCGCAAAGTTTACCACATCTCCTTTACTTTGAGCTCATGCATGGTCCTGGAATGGAACGTTTTGTAGGTATTTGTCGCCGCTGCGACGAAGAGGAAGCAAGTGTGCCCGTCGACCGCCACCGTGCAGGCCATCGCAAGCGTGACCGCCCATGAGATGTCGGTTAACCCTACAAACATTCGCCACATCAACAAGTTCAGGTGTGTGAAACACACTTCAAGTTCTATCTTTTGCAAGAAAAAGAAAAGAAAAACTTTCAATGTGTGTAAGATGTGGTCAATGGGCAGTTTATAGATAAGAGAAAAATGGTCGATCATGCATGCAACAAAGCAGCTAGTAGCATCAAACTTTTACGAGTGAGAGAGGTTTGCTAAATTGTCTCAAATTATTCTTCGTCTCTGCAAATCAAGGTTCTTGGACAAGGCATGCGTGAAGGCGCGGGGCGGCCCCGGCGGCGGGGCGTCGGCGGCGGGGAAGGAGGGCCCATGGCGCCTGTGCACGCCGGCGGAGGTGGAGCAGGTGAAGGTGCTGCTGTGCGTGGTCCCCATCTTCGCGTGCACCATCGTCTTCAACACCATCCTGGCGCAGCTGCAGACCTTCTCCGTGCAGCAGGGCAGCGCCATGGACACCCGCCTCGCCGCCTCCTTCCACGTCCCGCCGGCCTCGCTGCAGGCGATCCCCTACGCCATGCTCGTCGCGCTGGTCCCGGCCTACGAGGCCGCCTTCGTGCCCGCCGTGCGCCGCCTCACGGGCGTCGCCACGGGGATCACCCCGCTCCAGCGCATCGGCGTGGGGCTCTTCGCCGTCACCTTCTCCATGGTCGCCGCAGCGCTCGTCGAGGCCCGGCGCCGCCACGCCGCCGCCGACGGCGGCCGCCTCCTCTCCATCTTCTGGATCGCGCCGCAGTTCCTCGTCTTCGGACTCTCCGAGATGTTCACCGCCGTGGGGCTCATCGAGTTCTTCTACAAGCAGTCGCTCGCCGGCATGCAGGCCTTCCTCACCTCCATGAACTACTGCTCCTACTCCTTCGGCTTCTACCTCAGCTCCGTGCTCGTGTCCCTGGTCAACAGGGTCACCAGCACCGCCGGCGGCGGCGGCGGCTGGCTTGCCAACAACGACCTCAACAAGGACAGGCTCGACCTCTTCTACTGGCTCCTCGCCGGGCTCAGCATCCTCAACTTCTTCAACTACCTCTTCTGGGCGAGGTGGTACTCCAAGAGCGTAGAGACGGCGGTGCAGGTCGCCGGAGTCCGGGGCGGCGGTGAGCAGGATGAGCAGCAGAAGGACACTCCCGAGTGCTGAGATCATTAACATGGGTCCCTGAAAAGTGGGCCCAGGCATGTCAGCCAATTAATCAATTAACCTAGTAGTGCTAAGTATAGTTAAGCTTTTTATTTCTTTTTATTTTGTTGCTTTTATGGTTTTGATTTGCATTTGGGAAGAGATATATATGAGTATGAGTTAAATTAATCAAAAGAGGTGGTAGGTAACTGAAATTAGTATTGGCTAGCAGACCAAGTTTTAGGGGTAGTTCTGTAAATTCAACTCCTGCAAGGATCGAGGAGTAGTACCAAGTGGTTTGGGAGAAAATATATATGATATGCAGCTATGTAAATGCAAATGATTTATCATAAATTAAAGCAGATCACTAAATTAGTTTGGTCTGTCACTAATAAACATCTTGGTGCCTAATTTCTTATGGGTAAGTGCAAGTAATTACAAGAGACGAACAAAGTTTGTATTCATCTTGTGTATCAAAGACATCTTTGTGCTCATGTTGGTTTCATGATGAAATAATAGAAGCTATTCAGCCGTCTACTTTGCTTTTGCAGAGCTTTTCGGAACAGGTCATGCTCCATAAAGCGTTTGCAAAAAGAGAACTAAGAAGAGACAACGGTCTTGGTCACACTTTTTGCCAAATGAGCATCTAATTTCGTGCATTATTGACAAGCGTAAGTGGTTGATAACTCCCAACTTTTCCTTATCTAATCGCATGCCAAATATAATTGTTTTGAGATAATGTATATTTTCAAAACAATGTATGAGGGTCTCTGCAGTGCCAGTTAACCGGCATGGATGAGGGTCTCTGCAGTAGTGAGGGAGGGTTATATGAGATCAACACGTGTATATGGCATTATGAATAATAGAATGAGCACCTGATGCAAACATGATTGACCCGTCCATTCTTTATGGACATCATGATTATCTTTTGTTGGAGCCTGTGGATGCAAAGAAATGATCTCATTTTTTCAGGGGAATTCATCCTTCGCTAGATAGATGCCTTGACAATTTCAAGAAAGAATTTGCTCTAGTTATCTTAAGAGCAAAAGTAAGATACAAAGAGCCTATGTCACAATGGTTAGAAGGCTTTGTGTAATTGCTCAGATCTTCTTTTTAACCTTTTTTGTATCATGAACCTTTAGAGACTTTGATGTACTTATTTTTAATTAATATAATATAATCAGTAGGGGATTTTCCCCTCCTGTTTCATAAAAAAAACATGATTGACCGGCAAATCTAAGACAATAATGCAAGGACAAAACTGGTGACACACACACACACACACACACACACACACAATTCTTCCAGGGAATATTACATGTTTTGGTATAAACCAAGCAGCCCCTAAAAGGCGTGCAAATCTCTTTGCAGAATATTAATATAATACTTTTCCACATCAGGAATAACACAATTTTGAGTCCGATCCTAGCAATAAAAGTGATTCCCATTAGATATGTGCCAGGGAGAATATTAGAATAACAACTTGTGGGATGTTTTTTATTTCCTAAAAGGCAGGCCAGTCTTATGCCTTGCTTTGCCTTAGCTTCCTTTGTCTGGATATGGAGGAAAGCAGCCATGGATCCAAGCTGCACTCCGGATGCCAAACCTGTCTTTCAAACCAATAGCTCCAACAAGGTGCTTCAAAGAAAGCAAGCATGGTGAGTGATAACATCAATCGCCTTCTTGTCCCCCATCTAGGCAACCTTTTGTTGTACCATGCTACTAAACTCAGGACCATAGTTAGTTAGAAAGCCAGCGGACAAGGAACAAGGACAACAGCTATAGTAGCCATGGGCTTTCATCTAGATATATGATTAGATTGAATTGCGTTCTTGGATACTAGTAGCTACATTCCATATAACCTCTTCAATAATGAAGGTACGGTAACTGAAGATTATATTTTACATTGTATGTTATCTTGTTTACGGTCATTAGATGCAGTAACTACAATAATTATAGTGTTACATTTATATTGTAAAGAATAAGAGGACCATTCCCTGCTGGCATATTATTATGTGTTCTTCATCATCTTAAAATTAGCTGGTACTTCAAATATATGACTCTTCTAATAAAGAAATGGAAAATGCATGCATTTAATGTTGATGTGCTTGGTATATATCTTCTTTTACAGTCCCTCATGCGTATCCTAGGAAAAGAAATTGGATGTTGCACAGCAGTTTAGAATAACTTTTTGTGGTGTAACAACTAATAAAGTTCAAGCGCTATGAGCGATGGGTTCCTTAAGCGAATTCCATGTATGTTGAGTACTTATGCTTGGTGCTGAATATTTTCATGAAGGATAACATGCTAAAGACAAGAAGGACATCGGCATACACTACTACAAAAATGATTTGTAGCAACACCTCGATTTTTTAGAGGTTGACCCAAATTGCAGCCGTTCCTACAAATAGTGCACAGTTACTGTAGCAACAGGCCACCCCTAAAAATCTATTTGTAGGGATGGCTCACTCTCCAGCCGTCCCTACAAATTGTTTGATCAGGCAGACAGTCTGCCACGTTGCTGACATTTGAATTAGCTTGCGGACTGTCTGCCACGTTGTGCTGGACCGTCCGCCCTTCACAAGTTCGGACACCTGAGACAATAAGATTATTCTAACATATAAAACTAGAAAAAAATATGAGAAACATATTTCTATATATGTGATTAAGTGTTTGGAAATACAAAGTGAGCTTTGAGTGTTATGAGATATAGTCGTGTGGTAGGTACATATTGTGGTTTAAACACATTCATCCATTATATACACTGAAATTTTGATTTTAATATTTTACTTAAGTTCTACATACCACAATGTGCATATGGTAAAACTTTCATATTTTTTCTAAATTAATTGAATTCTCAGAATATATCACAAAATGATTTGTAGGAGCGGGTGGGGCCTCACCCGCCCCTAGAAATCGAATTCTAAGAGCGGATGAGACCCCACCCGCCTCTACAAACATTTTCCAAAATTATTCTAAAAATTCATTTAAATCAAGAAAAATAGTAAAACACATAAAAAATGTGGAAGTTTGATCATAAGCATATAATTGCCTATAGAATTTGGGAAAAATACGAAAGAAATAATTCAAGTGCTAGGGGATCATCGGGTCCACCCGCTGCATCCCTCCGGCGTTGTCTCTACCTTATCTCTATCCTCATGCCAGGTTCTCCCATGACTCTATCTCATCCTTATCCTCACCCCACTCTTTCTCTCCCTCTCCCTAGGCTGCTTAGTCAAGAGCTGGAGTAGCTAGCCACCCCGACCTCCTCCCGTTCTCGGAAATTATAAATTTTCCTTACAAGATATCTTATCTCACAATCTCCTTGTGCCATAGCTAGAATATGGTACAACTCGACTCGCACACTTTATTGCTCGATGCTTTGGTTGTTGCTTGGTTTGTTGAGTTTGCATTTGTAAAATTATGGTTTCGATTCTTGAACACTGACTAAATGACTAATAGACACTACTGGATCCGAGTCCTTTGCTGAGTGCCAGAAACACTCGACAAAGGCCATTTTGCACACGGCAAAGATTTTGCCGAGTGTAACACTCGGCAAAGGTCACTCGGCAAACCTAGTGACGGCGAAGACGACTTTGGCGAGTACCTTTTCTCGAGAACTCGGCAAAGCTTTCACCGAGAGCCAAACCGTACTCGGCAAAGTCTCCACGGGCGGTTACGGTGACGGCGGTTTCGCCGAGTGCCAGACGGAAAGGCACTCGGAAAAGAAGAAAACTTCGCCGAGTGCCAGCCGCCTGGCACTCGGCAAAGAACCAAGGTTCGCCGAGTGCCGCGCAGCCGACACTCGGCAAAGAACCAAGGTTTGCCGAGTGCCGAATCTGAGGCACTCAGCAAAGGGCCCAGCTTTGCTGAGTGCTTTTGTTTTTGCACTCGAGAAAGCCCGTTCCCAGGCTGCATTTTATGGTCACTTTGCCAAGTGCTATGCCTTTTACACTCGGCAAAGTGATTTTTCCCTATTTTCTCTAGTTTTCGATACTCAGACATTCAATCATCCAATCTAAGACAATTTATACATTACATGCAGTTATTATAACACATATATAGCACAGATACGATAGCAAAATCACAAATATCGCTTCGTACGAACAACAAGTCCAGAAATGCAACAAATAGTTCAACTCCGATACAAATACAACAAGACAAGTCCAACATTTCTGGTACAAATATGACAAGTCTAACCCACATGTTCAACACCGGTACAAGTCCGAAATCTCAAAATACACTCGCTGGTCAGATTCGGAGCCCCAAGTTGGCCATTGCGTCGTCGGCGAGTTCTGGTCCGGAGCCTCATTCGATGCCCCCCCAATTGGTTCTACAAATAGGAAAATTCATACTCACATTTTTGAGTCAATATTAATTGTATGCTCATGCAAGCAAAAAAAAATCATACTCACAGAAGTGCCTCCAGGTCGCGGAGGAAAATAAGTCATTGGTGTAAAGGTGAAGGGTGGCACCGGAAGCGGCGGTCAATAGTTGACCGACGTGCCAAGACCTTGCATCCAGGAAACCATGCTCTGCAACATAATGGACTACTCCTCCCTCGGCTTCCTCTCCTGCTCCAGCTTCTCCTCGATCTCCATTCTCCTCCTCCTCTCTTCCTGAAACTTAGCCTCCATCTCAGCCTATAAGATTTTAACCCCCATGTTACAATGCAAAGCAAAGTTGCCTAAAAATCATAGACCGACAACTGAATCAGAACTAACCTGTCTCAAGTGCACGCTGGCCACTGAAGTCTCAGGCCGTGGGCGTATGGGCGGGGTCGAGTCGATGGTCCTTGCCCGAAGCTGCGAGAGGCTGGGCGTACTCGCCATGTCGACTAAGCTGTTGGCCATCCAGTACTAGTCGTGCTTCTTCCCGCCTCCCTCCCTCATGATGGCTTCTCTAGAAAGTGGCGCGGTGGTCGGATCCCAAGTCTCCCCATGGAGTGCCCTTCCCATCTCCGTGTACGCAGTGATGCGTGTGTGGATGCTGGGGTTGGTGTAGGCCTCTGGTGGATCCGCCGGGTTGTAGGCCACGTCAGACGTCGCTCTGCCCTTATGAGCCATGGCGTATGCCGTGAACTCGTTGCAAGACTGGTCTTCATGTGACACCGAACTGCCAAGAAATCAACAAGATGATTAGTAAGAATTCAAAATTTAGCTTTAGAAAAAATGAAGAAATGAGTAAACTTACCCAAGACTCCTTGTACTCGGCAAGGCTATGGCTGCCTTGATGATGTGCTGGACCCGACATCATCAAACGGCGCTCCCGGCATAAGCTGTGCTGCCGGGCCCTCTCCTTGCTGATCCACTTGTCCACCATCATAGACCAGTACGCGCCCTTGCCGGCGCACCAATTCGGAGGCACCTAAACGTAATGAAGTGTATGACATATTGTAATATCAAATTCAAGATAAATTAGTAGAGATGGTATTTATTTACCTTTAAGTACTAATCCCGAGTGAGAAGGAGTTCCCTTGCAACTTCTTTCTTGACACTCCTTTTTTCGAACTCGGCGTAGTACAAAATGACGGCCTGAACACGTGCCTCGTAGTGCATGTCCTTCACCAGTTTGTAGTAAGCCATGTGAGCTAGCTCATTCTCCCGGGCCTCTTGCCCTTCCATGCACCCATAGAAATCCTGCATATAGACCCGATAATTGCAATCATTATTCCAAAAATTGAAACATAATGCGATATATCGACCATTTTAGTGCGAGGATGACTTACCCATAATTCCCCAACCACCCGCATCGCTTTGGTGCCGAAATTCTTACCTTCTCGATCATTTGCGTCCGAGACAGCCATGTAGTGGTCCCATGTGTAGGTCGGCTCCAGGACCCCGCCATGCATCACGAGCCCGGGGAAGTGCAACCTGCACAAAAGACCCAAGATACCATTGGGCTTCCGTTTGTGGTCACCTGGCTGCACAAAAACCCAACCCCTGCAAGATTGTTTAAGGTAAAATTTTAGTTAGTATTTTGATTTTCAATATATATAATGCATAATAAAAAAGTACTAACATACTTATCGAGACTCTGCTGGTCGAATCATCGGCCGTCTCGCTAGAGGTATCGGCCACTGCAGGAGTTGCGACAGTCCACGCAACCACACCTCCCGCTGACCAACTGCTGCCCCCTCCTCAGCCTCCTCCTCCTCCACCTCCTCCCCTTGCACGTGCTCGTAATCCTCCTCCTCCCCATGCACGTACTCGTCATCCTCCTCGCTCCCCTACTCGTCCTCCCTCTGTTCGTCCTCCTCCTCGCTCCCCTGCTCCTCCTCCCTCTGCTCCTCCTCCTCCTCCTCGTCCTCTACAGGAGAAGGTGTCCTCTCCCTCCTCCCCCCTTCCTCCACCTCTCCCTCTCCCTCTCCCTCTCCTCCACCACCTATGCAAACACTACGGCTCTCGGATGCCTCTGGTGCATCGAACCCTTCAGATGCCACTCCCCGTCCACCAATGCCCTTGTAGAAGGAGCTCAGCCAAGTCATCTTACCACCACCTGGCATCTTTGTTTAGTTATCTGCACTCAAAAGGAGTGAACGAATCAGCAAAGATAAACAATACTTGCAAATAGATGGAAATGAAGAAGATATAACTAGAAATTAACATAATATATATTAAATAGTGCGAGTCATACAAGTATTAAAAGTAGTCATCATAATCGGGATTAACTGGATCGTAATCATCATCATCACTATCAGGTATGTCAACATAACCAGCAGAATCCGAAGGAGGAATCTCGTCTTCACTATCTCTGCCTAAATGTAATCGCACTAGTAATAGTAAGTCTTGAATATTTTCAACCTCGTCTCCAACTTCCTCGTCAACTACCCTTTCATTATCGACTTCCATTCAGATCATGTCGGATAAGTCTAACTCGAAACTCCCTTGTAGCCCCTCTTCTTGAAAGAACTCTTTATCATTGTTGTAATCTTCATTGTTTGGGAGAGACAGTTTGTCGTGTGGTGATACTTTGTACACAACATCCCAACCCCGAAGATGATGGTCGGTTTGGCACGGGTATGAGAGATAATAAACTTGTGTGACTTATTGAGCCACAATGTAGACATCATCGCCTTGTAACGTTGAATCTTGTTGAATTTTGACTAGGCCAACATTAGTGGTATGCCTTGTTAATGTTGGATCAAACCAATGGCATTTGAAAATGACTGGAGTGAGCGGTACAGAACCATGAAACTTGAGTTCGTATATTTCTTCAACTCTTCCGTAATACTCGATTCCATTTTGACCTGGCGTAAAACTAAGGTATTAGTGGTTCTTCGATTGGGCCGGCTCTGCTCGTATCTCATTGGGAGAAACTTGAGTTCTTCTCTGCCTGTGGTGCGGGGGGCACAGTGGTTGAGGCCCTCCTGTTCCTCTCCTGCGGCAGCGACGGTGGAGGCCAGTGGCGCACTGGGCTGCCAGGGCACGGGGGACCGGCGGCTGCATTCGGACAGAGCAGTGGCGGCGGCCGGCGGCGTAGAGGTGGCGGGGCTGACGCCGTCAAGGGGGTGTCCATGTGCCGGCCATGGCGAGCGGCAGCGCAGGTTGCGTGGAACGGGTGTCCGGTGGCGTGAATGTGGTGTGGTCGGCGGCGTGGAGGCGCCGTGGAGCGCACTCATCCGGCTGGGGGTGTGGAGGCGGCGTCGAGGGGGGTAGACCGGCGGCGTGGAGCGCACGGGGCGGGACGGGCGAGCAGACGGGCGGCGGCAGCGGCGACGTGCGTGTCTGCGTGTCTGCGTGTGTGGGGTGTGTGTGTGTTGTGTGTGAGTGACGAAGAGGCCGATTCGGATAAGTGAAGGGCAAATTTTGCCGAGTACCGGATTGGGTTTGCCGAGTGCCCGCAATCTGGCACTCGGCAAAGCCATTTTTCTTAAAAAAAACAAAAAATAGTTGCCGAGTGCCGGCCTAGAGGGCACTCGGCAAACCCACATTTGCCGAGTGCTAGGCCAAGGGGCACTCGGCAAAGTATTTTTTTAAATCATGCTTTTCTCCCACTCTTTCTTCTTTCAGCATATTTTCAAAATTTGTTGCAATATACTTTAGAAATACCTTGTCAAATTTACTCCACAACGCATATTCATGTAGTTTTAGCACATGTTCCATTTATACAAGTGCAGAAAAAAAATAGTAATTATGAAACGGGTTTGAAAAATTACCAAATTTTGACATGATATGATCATTGATGTCTATTGGCTATATAAAAATTATCAGAGGCAAACCACAAATCGACTGTCACTTTCACTCCAAATTATACCGTACCATACTCAACAATTCAGAAACTTCTTCGGAGATGTTCTAGGTTGTGAGCAGTGTACATGCCAACTTATGCGAAATGTTCTCAATTTTTTACCAAAGCCTCCACATACGATATCATGACATCTTGTCAAATTTCATGATTTTCTGACTTCGTTTGCTTTTTATAGAATTTCAAGTCCGCTCTGGCACGCGATCGAGGTCATGTTTCCTTAAAAAGTATAGTTGAAATTTCTTTTGATTTCATAAATAAGTCCTCGATGTGAGTTGAATAGTATGAATATAAATTTTCTACTCATTCTTTTCATATTTTTGAATCACTTGCAGTTTAAATTTGACTTGATTAAAAAAATTGATGAAAATTCAATTAATTAGTAAAATATATAGAATGAACTAAAAAATACACCAAATTTCAACATGGAGTACCACATGTTGTATGTATTGGTTAAAAAAATCAGATCTAAAATGGGGAAAAACTAAATATTTGCCGAGTGCCAGAAGGTAGGCACTTGGCGAAACAGCTTTACCGAGTGCCTACTGTCGGCACTCGGCGAAGTTCTGATTTTGCCGAGTGCCGAAAGGACAGCACTCAGCATATAGTAACGGCTGGCGCACGGCGGGCGCGCGTGCCGGGCACGTGCGCGGCCTTTGCCGTGTGCGGGCCCGTCGGCACTCGGCAAAGATTATTTACGCCGAGGCACTCGGCAAAGAATATATGTGCCGTGTGCCTTGGGTTTGCCGAGTGCTAAAGGGTCGGCACTCGGCAAATGGTCGTCCGCGTTCTGGCACTCGGCAAACCGCGAGGCACACGACATATATGCGATTTTCCGGCAGTGAGATATATATCACAGGTACACATTCAATCATAACCATAAAAATTAGCATATTATTCGTTTGCAAGACATCTTCTCTTAGAGTCACTCGTTCTAGCATCTAAATAGAATGTTGCGCCTAGGTGGATACAAAGAATATTTTTTGGTGAAATAATTAAGTAAAGTTGATGTGCCACAAGTATATGCTTTGGCTCCAAAACATCGACAGAATGAGTAACTTGGTAAAGGCAGGCAGGACATTATTATTGGCACAGTGATTGGACACTGTGGAACGCTTGGTGGCTAACATTACGGAGATGACCGTGCGTTCATGTCCCTAGAAAGTAAGTCTATAGTTTGTTCCCCGCAAAGTGAAGCGCCTATACACCTCATGAAACGTAGCATTATTTGTGCCTAGAAATCCTATAGTGTTTCAGTTTTATGTTAATATTTGCTGGTTGGGGTAAGCTTTATTTCTATTTAATTTATGAACTTCAGATACTCTTCTTTTGTCAAAATGACTGGAGGGGCATATTTTAAATCGAGAAGGCACCACATGTGCCTCGATGTGTCAACATGCACATATACTGTTACTAAAAAATAGTCCGACTAATAAAACACAAAAAAAAAGACAAAAAAAATCTGGTTTGGCAGATGCCCAGTTAGTTGAGGGTACAATCGTAGAATTGATATGACACATGGAGCTAGGAACAGAGCGACTTGGAAAGAGCAGAGGCGGTTTCGATTGTTGTGGTGGGGACAAAGCGAGAGTAGCTCCTGAGCACATATAAGATATTTAGATGTATAGCAAAAATTATGTATTTAAAAAAAATCAAAATAACGAATAATTTAGGACGAGGGAATATATACTGCTGGAACCAGCAGTAGTGATGTTCTGCATGTATGTTGAGCTAAAGTAACAAAGTCTATTTGTAAACGTGCATATCGATCTGAGCTGCGCAAAGACCTTGTCACAACTCACAAGTGCGTCTTATTTCGTCTCTTCATGTTTAAGATTTGGTAACAATTTTCTTGTTTACTACTTCGTGTTCCCATATGCCACAAGGAATGGATGAAGGTTGTGCTTTGTGCGTCTTTAATTCTCAAAATGTAAGGTTACCCTGTTCTCACTAAAGATAATTTGCTCAAAAGAAAGTGGAAAGGAGATGGAAAATACTGCTTCTGTAATAATGAGGAAAACATTCAGCATTTGTTTTTTCAATGTCATCTAGCAAAGTTTGTTTGGCGGGCTGTGTACTTTACTTTTGGCATCAAACCATGACCAATACTGTCAGGTGGGCCATGTTTTCCTCATTGGTTGGGGTCTTGGCTTAATGGGTAGCCTGCAAAACTTAAAAAACTTGTGCTAGTAGGAGCCTCGGCCATGTGCTGGACTATTTGGCTATGTCCAAATGATATTGTGTTCCATCAATCCAATTCTAATTCTTATATGCAGGTAATCTTCAGAGGGACCTACTGGGCGAGGTTCTGGTCGCTGCTACCTGATGAGGAAGCGAGGACTGATTTGAGGGAAAACTGTCAGCGGCTTGAAGCAATGATGATGGAACTGTTTGCAAGAAATGAGAGGAACTTTAGAAGAAGTATAGCTATCTAGAGTTTTTTTTTTCGGACCCTGGCTCAGACCACCTTTGTTTGTTTCGGATGATTTCTCTGGCTTTGCTTGGACAGCCTGCGTGCTGTGTTGATGCTTATTGCCTGTAGTCACTCAACTGTGAGTGATCAAGGCCGGAATTTTTCTTAATCTAAAAAGGTTACCCTGTTCTTGCGACTAATTTACTTCTTCAGACAATTTTCAATTACCCTGTTTCAAGCTTTGCTGCACTCAAGACAATTCGGTAAACAAGACATGCTTCAGCAGATAGCTTGTCTAACCGTGGATCAAGGATGTATCCAAGTTAAAAAAAATGTCCTTTCAAATCAGTCATTTCCACAACTTAATCGAATCAACTTCGCATCACTCCTTAGTCCTTACACGACCCAATCCTGGATGTGCCCTTGGCAAGAAAGGATCGCACTCCATGACAGCGAGCCATATCCACGCATGGAAAAGCAGGATCAATAATCCATGGCACTCACTCGAAGAGTTGTCAATTAGTGATTCTTAGGTGCACCTCTAACTCTCTTTAGTTTAAAATTTTGTATTAATTTTTCAAAATCAGATCTTATTTTAAAAGATTAGTACAAAATTTTGAACTAAAATAGTTGGAGGTACACCTAAAAGTTACTAATTTACATCTCTAATCACTCGGAAACAACAGAAACAAAAAGCAGCACACAAATGGCGCCGCCCAGGCGGCAGACGAACCGCCCGTCAGTCATCATCAGACTCAGACCGGAGGATCCACACCGACGGCGAATCCGGGCGGTCGGCATGCCGCGTAAAGAACGGCGGGCGCCGCGGAGGCCATCAGGAAACATCGGTTTCGTGCTCATCTGCGGTGCAGAGGGGGGCCCGGAGAAAACGCTGGTCGATGCAGAGCCGGCGAGACGTCGACACATGTCACCGGCTGTGCTTGTGCCGGGAGCCTGAAGGCCGCGAGACGGATACCTTGCGCTTGCTTTTTTGTGCAGCGTCAGAACACCTGGACTGGGAGTACGAGATACTATTCCGCGAGTAGAGTAGTCATCTCCAAGATTAGCAGCAGCTCGTGGCCTTTCTCTTTGTATCTGCTGCTTTCAGTCTTTTCCTATGCAGTCCTGATACTGCTAACGTGCTGAGTTTGGGGATGGAATCTGACTCTCGTCCTTCTGGTCGAATAAGCGAGATCATAGGATATGGATAGCCAAGCCTTTTGTAGTCTTTGGTTATTGAGTTTTTTTTTGTTTTTGGTTATGTCTAGTGTTTTGCTTTACATATGACAGTGGTATCAATGCAAGATGATTGTATTGAATCCTCGCAAAAAGAAAGAGAATCTCTTGAAAATGAAGGCTATATATATTCAGCACGCTGTATTGATTTCATACATATATAACTTTCATAATATTGTTACATATAAAACACAATGGAGCAGATTTGTGAACAGTAAACCCATCAAAAACATTGCCCGCCTACTGGAATTCAACTAATGGCCCAACTAGTATATTGATAAAAGATATCGCTTCCAAACCATCATGAGAAGGTGGGCTTGGGCCGTCCTAGATGAAATGAATAATCACCTCTAATAATTGGAAAACAGCATCTCTTTTAGAAATATATATATATAAAAAGAAAGATCTCATGCTAATAAAAAGGGGGGAATTTAGTTTACACCCACGAACTATCATATAAGCATATATTTCAACCTTCAACTACAAAACTGGATAATGAGACTATCCAACTATCGAAACTAGATAAGTTTGGCCCTTTAGGTAGTTTCAAATGTGGTTTTACATTTTCTTAAGAGAATACAAAATTGTGATTAAATCTAAAAATCAAAACTAATTTATTTAAATTAAAAAAGATTCGAAACTACTACTAAAGTTTTTCTAAAAATTTAATCTATCGTTTGTTGCTCTATTTAAATTAAAAAAGATTCGAAACTACTAAAGTTTCATGAAGAAATAATAGAATCTATTCAGCGTCTACTTTGCTTTTGCAGAGCTTTTCGGAACAGGTCATGCTCCATAAAGCGTTTGCAAAAAGAGAACTAAGAAGAGACAACGGTCTTGGTCACACTTTTTGCCAAATGAGCATCTAATTTCGTGCATTATTGACAAGCGTAAGTGGTTGATAACTCCCAACTTTTCCTTATCTAATCGCATGCCAAATATAATTGTTTTGAGATAATGTATATTTTCAAAACAATGTATGAGGGTCTCTGCAGTGCCAGTTAACCGGCATGGATGAGGGTCTCTGCAGTAGTGAGGGAGGGTTATATGAGATCAACACGTGTATATGGCATTATGAATAATAGAATGAGCACCTGATGCAATGTGTAAGTATGATACAAACATGATTGACCCGTCCATTCTTTATGGACATCATGATTATCTTTTGTTGGAGCCTGTGGATGCAAAGAAATGATCTCATTTTTTCAGGGGAATTCATCCTTCGCCAGATAGATGCCTTGACAATTTTAAGAAAGAATTTGCTCTAGTTATCTTAAGAGCAAAAGTAAGATACAAAGAGCCTATGTCACAATGGTTAGAAGGCTTTGTGTAATTGCTCAGATCTTCTTTTTAACCTTTTTTGTATCATGAACCTTTATAGACTTTGATGTACTTATTTTTAATTAATATAATATAATCAGTAGGGGATTTTCCCCTCCTGTTTCATTAAAAAAAACATGATTGACCGGCAAATCTAAGACAATAATGCAAGGACAAAACTGGTGACACACACACACACACACACAATTCTTCCAGGGAATATTACATGTTTTGGTATAAACCAAGCAGCCCCTAAAAGGCGTGCAAATCTCTTTGCAGAATATTAATATAATACTTTTCCACATCAGGAATATCACAATTTTGAGTCCGATCCTAGCAATAAAAGTGACTTCCATTAGATATGTGCCAGGGAGAATATTAGAATAACAATTTGTGGGATGTTTTTTATTTCCTAAAAGGCAGGCCAGTCTTATGCCTTGCTTTGCCTTAGCTTCCTTTGTCTGGATATGGAGGAAAGCAGCCATGGATCCAAGCTGCACTCCGGATGCCAAACCTGTCTTTCAAACCAATAGCTCCAACAAGGTGCTTCAAAGAAAGCAAGCATGGTGAGTGATAACATCAATCGCCTTCTTGTCCCCCATCTAGGCAACCTTTTGTTGTACCATGCTACTAAACTCAGGACCATAGTTAGTTAGAAAGCCAGCGGACAAGGAACAAGGACAACAGCTATAGTAGCCATGGGCTTTCATCTAGATATATGATTAGATTGAATTGCGTTCTTGGATACTAGTAGCTACATTCCATATAACCTCTTCAATAATGAAGGTACGGTAACTGAAGATTATATTTTACATTGTATGTTATCTTGTTTACGGTCATTAGATGCAGTAACTACAATAATTATAGTGTTACATTTATATTGTAAAGAATAAGAGGACCATTCCCTGCTGGCATATTATTATGTGTTCTTCATCATCTTAAAATTACCTGGTACTTCAAATATATGCCTCTTCTAATAAAGAAATGGAAAATGCATGCATTTAATGTTGATGTGCTTGGTATATATCTTCTTTTACAGTCCCTCATGCGTATCCTAGGAAAAGAAATTGGATGTTGCACAGCAGTTTAGAATAACTTTTTGTGGTGTAACAACTAATAAAGTTCAAGCGCTATGAGCGATGAGTTCCTTAAGCGAATTCCATGTATGTTGAGTACTTATGCTTGGTGCTGAATATTTTCATGAAGGATAACATGCTAAAGACAAGAAGGACATTGGCATACACTACTACAAGAATGATTTGTAGCAACACCTCGATTTTTTAGAGGTGGACCCAAATTGCAGCCGTTCCTACAAATAGTGCACGGTTACTGTAGCAACAGCCATCCCTAAAAATCCATTTGTAGGGATGGCTCACTCTCCAGCCGTCCCTACAAATTGTTTGATCAGGCACTGTCTGCCACGTTGCTGACATTTGAATTAGCTTGCGGACTGTCCGCCACGTTGTGCTGGACCGTCCGCCCTTCACAAGTTCGGACACCTGAGACAATAAGGTTATTCTAACATATAAAACTAGAAAAAAAATGAGAAACATATTTCTATATATGTGGTTAAGTGTTTGGAAATACAAAGTGAGCTTTGAGTGTTATGAGATATAGTCGTGTGGTAGGTACATATTGTGGTTTAAACACATTCATCCATTATATACACTGAAATTTTGATTTTAATATTTTATTTAAGTTCTACATACCACAATGTGCATATGATAAAACTTTCATATTTTTTCTGAATTAATTGAATTCTCAGAATATATCACAAAATGATTTGTAGGAGCGGGTGGGGCCTCTCCCACCCCTAGAAATCGAATTCTAAGAGCGGATGAGACCCCCACCTGCCTCTACAAACCTTTTTCAAAATTATTCTAAAAATTCATTTAAATTAAGAAAAATAGTAAAACACATAAAAATGTGGAAGTTTGATCATAAGCATATAATTGCCTATAGAATTTGGGGAAAATACGAAAGAAATAATTCAAGTGCTGGCGGATCATCGGGTCCACCCGCTGCATCCCTCCGGCGTTGTCTCTACCTTATCTCTATCCTCATACCAGGTTCTCCCATGACTCTATCCCATCCTTATCCTCACCCCTCTCTTTCTCTCCCTCTCCCTAGGCTGCTTAGTCAAGAGCTGGAGTAGCTAGCCACCCCGACCTCCTCCCGTTCTCGAAAATTATCAATTTTCCTTACAAGATATCTTATCTCACAATCTCCTTGTGCTATAGCTAGAATATGGTACAACTCGACTCGCACACTTTATTGCTCGATGCTTTGGTTGTTGCTTGGTTTGTTGAGTTTGTATTTGTAAAATTATGGTTTCGATTCTTGAACACTGACTAATAGACTAATAGACACTACTGGATCCGAGTCCTTTGCCGAGTGCCAGAAACACTCGACAAAGGCCATTTTGCACTCGGCAAAGATTTTGCCGAGTGTAGCACTCGGCAAACCTAGTGACGGCGAAGACGACTTTGGCAAGTACCTTTTCTCGGGCACTCGGCAAAGCTTTCACCGAGAGCCAAACCGTACTCGGCAAAGTCTCCACGGGCGGTTATGGTGACGGCGGTTTCGCCAAGTGCCAGACGGAAAGGCACTCGGAAAAGAAGAAAACTTCGCCGAGTGTCGGCCGCCTGGCACTCGGCAAAGAACCAAGGTTCGCCGAGTGCCGCGCAGCCGACACTCGGCAAAGAACCAAGGTTTGCCGAGTGCCGAATCTGAGGCACTCGGTAAAGGGCCCAGCTTCGCCGAGTGCTTTTGTTTTTGCACTCGACAAAGCCCGTTCCCAGGCTGCATTTTATGGTCACTTTGCCAAGTGCTATGCCTTTTACACGCGGCAAAGTGATTTTTTTCCTATTTTCTCTAGTTTTCGATACTCAGGCATTCAATCATCCAATCTAAGACAATTTATACATTACAGGCAGTTATTATAACACATATATAGCACAGATACAATAGCAAAATCACAAATATCACTACGTACGAACAACAAGTCCAGAAATGCAACAAATACTACAACTCCGATACAAATACAACAAGACAAGTCCAACGTTTCCGGTACAAATATGACAAGTCTAACCCACATGTTCAACACCGGTACAAGTCCGAAATCTCGAAATACACTCACTGGTCAGATTCGGAGCCCCAAGCTGGCCATTGCGCCGTCGGCGAGTTCTGGTCCGGAGGCTCATTCGATGCCCCCCCCCAATTGGTTCTACAAATAGGAAAATTCATACTCACATTTTGGAGTCAATATTAATTGTATGCGCATGCAAGCAAAAAAAATTCATACTCACAGAAGTGCCTCCAGGTCGCGGAGGAAAATAAGTCATTGGTGTAAAGGTGAAGGGTGGCACCGAAAGCGGCAGTCAATAGTTGACTGACGTGCCAAGACCTTGCATCCAGGAAACCATGCTCTGCAACATAATGGACTACTCCTCCCTAAGCTTCCTCTCCTGCTCCAGCTTCTCCTCGATCCCCATTCTCCTCCTCCTCTCTTCCTGAATCTTAGCCTCCATCTCGGCCTACAAGATTTTAACTCCCATGTTACAATACAAAGCAAAGTTGCCTAAAAATCATAGACCGACAACTGAATCAGAACTAACCTGTCTCAAGTGCATGCTGGCCACTGAAGTCTCAGGCCGTGGGCGTATGGGCGGGGTCGAGTCGGTGATCCTTGCCCGAAGCTGCGAGAGGCTGGGCATACTCGCCATGTCGACTAAGCTATTGGCCATCCAGTACCAGCCGTGCTTCTTCCCGCCTCCCTCCCTCATGATGGTTTCTCTAGAAAGTAGCGCGGTGGTCGGATCCCAAGTCTCCCCATGGAGTGCCCTTCCCATCTCTGTGTACGCAGTGATGCGTGTGTGGATGCTGGGGTTGGTGTAGGCCTCTGGTGGATCCGCCGGGTTGTAGGCCACGTCAGATGTCGCTCTGCCCTTATGAGCCATGGCGTATGCCGTGAACTCGTTGCAAGACTGGTCTTCATGTGACGCCGAACTGCCAAGAAATCAACAAGATGATTAGTAAGAATTCAAAATTTAGCTTTAGAAAAAATGAAGAAATGAGTAAATTTACCCAAGACTCCTTGTACTCGGCAAGGCTATGGCTACCTTGATGATGTGCTGGACCCGACATCATCAAACGGCGCTCCCGGCATAAGCTGTGCTGCCGGGCCCTCTCCTTGCTAATCCACTTGTCCACCATCATAGACCAGCACGCGCCCTTGCCGGCGCACCAATTCGGAGGCACCTAAACGTAATGAAGTGTATGACATATTGTAATATCAAATTCAAGATAAATTAGTAGAGATGGTATTTATTTACCTTTAAGTACTGATCCCGAGTGAGAAGGAGTTCTCTTGCGACTTCTTTCTTGACACTCCTTTTTTCGAACTCGGCGTAGTACAAAATGACGGCCTGAACACGCGCCTCGTAGTGCATGTCCTTCACCAGTTTGTAGTAAGCCATGTGAGCTAGCTCATTCTCCCGGGCCTCTTGCCCTTCCATGCACCTGTAGAAATCCTACATATAGACCCGATAATTGCAATCATTATTCCAAATGAAACAGAATGCGATATATCGACCATTTTAGTGCGAGGATGACTTACCCACAATTCCCCAACCACTCGCCTTGCTTTGGTGCCAAAATTCTTACCTTCTCGATCATTTGCGTTTGGGACGGCCATGTAGTGGTACTACGTGTAGGTCGGCTCCAGGACCCCGCCATGCATCACGAGCCTGGGGAAGTGCAACCTGCACAGAAGACCCAAGATACCATTGGGCTTCCGTTTGTGGTCACCTAGCTGCACAAAAACCCAACCCCTGGAAGATTGTTTAAGGTAAAATTTTAGTTAGTATTTTGATTTTCAATATATATAATGCATAACAAAAAAGTACTAACATACTTATCGAGACTTTGCTGGTCGAATCATCGACCGTCTCGCTAGAGGTATCAGCCGCTGCAGGAGTTGCGATGGTCCACGCAACCACACCTCCCGCTGACCAACTGCCGCCCCCTCCTCAGCCTCCTCCTCCTCCACCTCCTCCCCCTACACGTGCTCGTCCTCCTCCTCCCCATGCACGTACTCATCATCCTCCTCGCTTCCCTGCTCGTCCTCCCTCTGTTCGTCCTCCTCCTCGCTCCCCTGCTCCTCCTCCCTCTACTCCTCCTCCTCCTCGTCCTCTATAGGAGAAGGTGTCCTCTCCCTCCTCCCCCTTCATCCACCTCTCCCTCCCCCTCTCCCTCTCCCTCTCCCTCTCCTCCACCACCTATGCAAACACTACGGCTCTCGGACGCCTCTGGTGCATCGAACCCTTCGGATGCCACTCCCCGTCCACCACTGCCCTTGTAGAAGGAGCTCAGCCAAGTCATCTTGCCACCACCTGGCATCTTTGTTTAGTTATCTGCAATCAAAAGGAGTGAAAGAATCAGCAAAGATAAACAATACTTGCAAATAAATGGAAATGAAGAAGATATAACTAGAAATTAATATAATATATATTAAATAGTGTGAGTCATACATGTATTAAAAGTAGTCATCATAATCGGGATTAACTGTATCGTAATCCTCATCATCACTATCAGCTATGTCAACATAACCAGCAGAATCCGAAGGAGGAATTTCGTCTTCACTATCTCTGCCTAAATGTAATCGCTCTAGTAATAGTAAGTCCTGAATATTTTCAATCTCATCTCCAACTTCCTCGTCAACTACCCTTTCATTATCGACTTCCATTCCGATCATGTCGGATAAGTCTATCTCGAAACTCCCTTGTAGCTCCTCTTCTTGAAAGAACTCTCTATCATTGTTGTAATCTTCATTGTTTGGGAGAGGCAGTTTGTCGTGTGATGATACTTTGTACACAACATCCCAACCCCGAAGATGATGGTCGGTTTGGCACGGGTACGAGAGATAATAAACTTGTGTGGCTTGTTGAGCCACAATGTAGACATCATCGCCTTGTAACGTTGAATCTTGTCGAATTTTGACTAGGCCAACATTAGTGGTATGCCTTGTTAATGTTGGATCAAATCAATAGCATTTGAAAATGACTGGAGTGAGCGGTACAGAACCATGAAACTTGAGTTCGTATATTTCTTCAACTCTTCTGTAATACTCGACTCCATTTTGACCTGGCGTAAAACTCCGGTATTAGTGGTTCTTCGATTGGGCCGACTCTGCTCGTATCTCATTGGGAGAAACTTGAGTTCTTCTCTGCCTGTGGTGCTGGGGGCGCAGTGGTTGAGGCCCTCCTGTTTCTCTCCTGCGGCAGCGATGGTGGAGGCCGGTGGCGCACTGGGCGGCCAGGGCACGGGGGACCGGCGGCTGCGTTTGGACAGAGCAGTGGCGGCAGCCGGCGGCGTAGAGGTGGCGGGGCCGACGGCGTCAAGGGGGTGGCCATGCGTCGTCCATGGCGAGCGGCAGTGCAGGTTGCGTGGAACAGGCATCCGGTGGCGTGAATGTGGTGTGGTCGGCGATGTGGAGGCGCCGTGGAGCGCACTCGTCCAGCTGGGGGTGTGGAGGTAGCGTCGAGGGGGGCAGGCCGGCGGCGTGGAGCACATGGGGCGGGACGGGCGAGCAGACGGGCGGCGGCAGCGCAGGCGGACGGGCGGCGGCGGTGTGCGTGTCTGCGTGTGTGGGGTGTGTGTGTGTGTGTGTGTCGTGTGTGAGTGACGAAGAGGCCGATTTGGATAAGTGAAGGAAAAATTTTGCCGCGTACCGGATCGGGTTTGCCGAGTGCCCGCAATCCGGCACTCGGCAAAGCCATTTTTCTTTAAAAAAGCAAAAAATAGTTGCCGAGTGCCGGCCTAGAGGGCACTCGGCAAACCCACCTTTGCCGAGTGCCAGGCCAAGGGGCACTCGGCAAAGTACTTTTTTAAATCATGTTTTTCTCCCACTCTTTCTTCTTTCAGCATATTTTCAAAATTTGTTGCAATATACTTTAGA
Source organism: Panicum virgatum (assembly GCF_016808335.1). Lineage (NCBI taxonomy): Eukaryota > Viridiplantae > Streptophyta > Magnoliopsida > Poales > Poaceae > Panicum > Panicum virgatum. The sequence continues at coordinate 13,430,845 of NC_053152.1, forward strand.
AATACCTTGTCAAATTTACTCCACAACGCATATTCATGTAGTTTTAGCACATGTTCCATTTATACAAGTGCAGAAAAAAATAGTAATTATGAAACGGATTTGAAAAATTACCAAATTTTGACATGATATGATCATTGATGTCTATTGGCTATATAAAAATTATCAGAGGAAAACCACAAATCGATTGTCACTTTCACTCCAAATTATACCGTACCATACTCAACAATTCAGAAACTTCTTCGGAGATGTTCCAGGTTGTGAGCAATGTACATGCCAACTTGTGCCAAATGTTCTCAATTTTTTACCAAAGCCTCTACATACGATTTCATGACATCTTGTCAAATTTCATGATTTTCTGACTTCGTTTGCTTTTTATAGAATTTCAAATCCGCTCAGGCATGCGATCGAGGTCATGTTTCCTTAAAAAGTATATTTGAAATTTCTTTTGATTTCATAAATAAGTCCTCAATGTGAGTTGAATAGTATGAATATAAATTTTCTACTCATTCTTTTCATGTATTTGAATCACTTGCAGTTCAAATTTGACTTGATTAAAAAAATTGATGAAAATTCAATTAACTAGTAAAATATATAGAATGAACTCAAAAATACATCAAATTTCAACATGGAGTACCACATGTTGTTTGTATTGGTTAAAAAAAATCGGATCTAAAATGGGGAAAAACTAAATATTTGCCGAGTGCCAGAAGGTAGGCACTCGACGAAACAGCTTTGCCGAGTGCCTACTGTCGGCACTCAGCGAAGTTCTGATTTTGCCGAGTGCCGAAAGGGCAGCACTCGGCATATAGTAATGGCCGGCGCACGACGGGCGCGCGTGCCGGGCACGTGCGCGGCCTTTGCCTTGTGCGGGCCCGTCAGCACTCGGCAAAGATTATTTACGCCGAGGCACTCGGCAAAGAATATCTGTGTCGTGTGCCTTGGGTTTGCCGAGTGCTAAAGGGTCGGCACTCGGCAAATGGCATCTTTGCCGATCGTCCGTGTTCTGGCACTCGGCAAACCGCGAGGCACACGACATATAGGCGATTTTCCGGTAGTGAGATATATATCACAGGTACACATTCAATCATAACCATAACAATTAGCATATTATTCGTTTGCAAGACATCTTCTCTTAGAGTCACTCGTTCTAGCATCTAAATAGAATGTTGCGCCTAGGTGGATACAAAGAATATTTTTTTGGTGAAATAATTAAGTAAAGTTGATGTGCCACAAGTATATGCTTTGGCTCCAAAACATCGACAGAATGAGTAACTTGGTAAAGGCAGGCAGGACATTATTATTGGCACAGTGATTGGACACTGTGGAACGCTTGGTGGCTAACATTACGGAGATGACCGTGCGTTCATGTCCCTAGAAAGTAAGTCTATAGTTTGTTCCCCGCAAAGTGAAGCGCCTATACACCTCATGAAACGTAGCATTATTTGTGCCTAGAAATCCTATAGTGTTTCAGTTTTATGTTAATATTTGCTGGTTGGGGTAAGCTTTATTTCTATTTAATTTATGAACTTCAGATACTCTTCTTTTGTCAAAATGACTGGAGGGGCATATTTTAAATCGAGAAGGCACCACATGTGCCTCGATGTGTCAACATGCACATATACTGTTACTAAAAAATAGTCCGACTAATAAAACACAAAAAAAAGACAAAAAAAATCTGGTTTGGCAGATGCCCAGTTAGTTGAGGGTACAATCGTAGAATTGATATGACACATGGAGCTAGGAACAGAGCGACTTGGAAAGAGCAGAGGCGGTTTCGATTGTTGTGGCGGGGACAAAGCGAGAGTAGCTCCTGAGCACATATAAGATATTTAGATGTATAGCAAAAATTATGTATTTAAAAAAATCAAAATAACGAATAATTTAGGACGAGGGAATATATACTGCTGGAACCAGCAGTAGTGATGTTCTGCATGTATGTTGAGCTAAAGTAACAAAGTCTATTTGTAAACGTGCATATCGATCTGAGCTGCGCAAAGACCTTGTCACAACTCACAAGTGCGTCTTATTTCGTCTCTTCATGTTTAAGATTTGGTAACAATTTTCTTGTTTACTACTTCGTGTTCCAATATGCCACAAGGAATGGATGAAGGTTGTGCTTTGTGCGTCTTTAATTCTCAAAATGTAAGGTTACCCTGTTCTCACTAAAGATAATTTGCTCAAAAGAAAGTGGAAAGGAGATGGAAAATACTGCTTCTGTAATAATGACGAAAACATTCAGCATTTGTTTTTTCAATGTCATCTAGCAAAGTTTGTTTGGCGGGCTGTGTACTTTACTTTTGGCATCAAACCATGACCAATACTGTCAGGTGGGTCATGTTTTCCTCATTGGTTGGGGTCTTGGCTTAATGGGTAGCCTGCAAAACTTAAAAAACTTGTGCTAGTAGGAGCCTCGGCCATGTGCTGGACTATTTGGCTATGTCCAAATGATATTGTGTTCCATCAATTCAATTCTAATTCTTATATGCAGGTAATCTTCAGAGGGACCTACTGGGCAAGGTTCTGGTCGCTGCTACCTGAAGAGGAAGCGAGGACTGATTTGAGGGAAAACTGTCAGCGGCTTGAAGCAATGATGATGGAACTGTTTGCAAGAAATGAGAGGAACTTTAGAAGAAGTATAGCTATCTAGAGTTTTTTTTCGGACCCTGGCTCAGACCATCTTTGTGTTGTTTCGGATGATTTCTCTGGCTTTGCTTGGACAGCCTACGTGCTGTGTTGATGCTTATTGCCTGTAGTCACTCAACTGTGAGTGATCAAGGCCGGAATTTTTCTTAATCTAAAAAGGTTACCCTGTTCTTGCGACTAATTTACTTCTTCAGACAATTTTCAATTACCCTGTTTCAAGCTTTGCTGCACTCATGACAATTCGGTAAACAAGACATGCTTCAGCAGATAGCTTGTCTAACCGTGGATCAAGGATGTATCCAAGTTAAAAAAAATGTCCTTTCAAAACAGTCATTTCCACAACTTAATCGAATCAACTTCGGATCACTCCTTAGTCCTTACACGACCCAATCCTGGATGGTTGGCAAGAAAGGATCGCACTCCATGACAGCGAGCCATATCCACACATGGAAAAGCAGGATCAATAATCCATGGCACTCACTCGAAGAGTTGTCAATTAGTGATTCTTAGGTGCACCTCTAACTCTCTTTAGTTTAAAATTTTGTACTAATTTTTCAAAATTAGATCTTATTTTAAAAGATTAGTACAAAATTTTGAACTAAAATAGTTGGAGGTACACCTAAGAGTTACTAATTTACATCTCTAATCACTCGGAAACAACAGAAACAAAAAGCAGCACACAAATGGCGCCGGCCAGGCGGCAGACGAACCGCCCGTCAGTCATCATCAGACTCAGACCGGAGGATCCACACCGACGGCGAATCCGGGCGGTCGGCATGCCGCGTAAAGAACGGCGGGCGCCGCGGAGGCCATCAGGAAACATCGGTTTCGTGCTCATCTGCGGTGCAGAGGGGGGCCCGGAGAAAACGCTGGTCGATGCAGAGCCGGCGAGACGTCGACACATGTCACCGGCTGTGCTTGTGCCGGGAGCCTGAAGGCAGCGAGACGGATACCTTGCGCTTGCTTTTTTGTGCAGCGTCAGAACACCTGGACTGGGAGTACGAGATACTATTCCGCGAGTAGAGTAGTCATCTCCAAGATTAGCAGCAGCTCGTGGCCTTTCTCTTTGTATCTGCTGCTTTCAGTCTTTTCCTATGCAGTCCTGATACTGCTAACGTGCTGAGTTTGGGGATGGAATCTGACTCTCGTCCTTCTGGTCGAATAAGCGAGATCATAGGATATGTATAGCCAAGCCTTTTGTAGTCTTTGGTTATTGAGTTTTTTTTTTGTTTTTGGTTATGTCTAGTGTTTTGCTTTACATATGACAGTGGTATCAATGCAAGATGATTGTACTGAATCCTCGCAAAAAGAAAGAGAATCTCTTGAAAATGAAGGCTATATATATTCAGCACGCTGTATTGATTTCATACATATATAACTTTCATAATATTGTTACATATAAAACACAATGGAGCAGATTTGTGAACAGTAAACTCATCAAAAACATTGCCCGCCTACTGGAATTCAACTAATGGCCCAACTAGTATATTGATAAAAGATATCGCTTCCATACCATCATGAGAAGGTGGGCTTGGGCCGTCCTAGATGAAATGAATAATCACCTCTAATAATTGGAAAACAGCATCTCTTTTAGAAATATATAAAAAAAGAAAGATCTCATGCTAATAAAAAGGGGGAATCTAGTTTACACCCACGAACTATCATATAAGCATATATTTCAACCTTCAACTACAAAACTGGATAATCAGACTATCCAACTATCGAAACTAGATAAGTTTGGCCCTTTAGGTAGTTTCAAATGTGGTTTTACATTTTCTTAAGAGAATACAAAATTGTGATTAAATCTAAAAATCAAAACTAATTTATTTAAATTAAAAAATATTTGAAACTACTACTAAAGTTTTTTCTAAAAATGTAATCTATCTTTTGTTGCTCTATTTGAATCTTATTTATTCAAAAAAAATAGGCATAACTATGAGCAAACAAATACTTAGGAATATAAAAAAATTGGATCCAAATAACTGACAAGTAGAGTGCCAATAGATAGGTTGCATTTCTAAAAAAATGATGGCACATGTTTCGGATTTTTTATTTAAAATGAATTACTTATGAACTTTTAGTTTAAACTCGAATATTGTTAATTTTTTAAAAATAAAAAACAACATTTGAAACCACATAAGGATAAATCTGGATGATCTATGTTATCCGGTTTTGTAGTTGAAGATGGAAAATCGAACTTTTGTGAGAGTTTTAGAGTGTAAACTAAACTTTTTTCCTATTAAAAAATAGCCATGTACTACTGAGTCTGAGCTTGTGCTAAACCAAGAATGCAGCAATTGGTTCTTCTCAAGTTATCATGGCCACCAAAACAAACATCTACGCAGAATTAGGCTAACTTTATTTATTAATACAACCGCTTCTTTGAAAAATTAAAAGGAAACAAATCATGTCACATTGCATTTCAACTTCACATATTCTATTAGTGTCATGCAATCAAATGCTTCCGACCAAACAATGTCAAGGATGTTAGCTAGTAGACTTCTTTGGCCAATAGGAAAAGATAAGCATTTTTTCAGCCAAACAAAATTGATGTAAGTTTCCAATTGAGATAATTAAATGGAGCTGTTGGGCCCATACGTACATATATGCTGCCCTGTGGATGGAGGTATGGGTTAATTTTCTTACCCATAGGTTTGTTAATGGGCAAAAAGTCATACCATTTGGGTTTATAGGCATGGATTTGTTCATATAATATCTAAACCCGTAAATCCATAAGGTTTTTTAAACCTGGCCCTACTTAGTACAATTGCTATTTTATTTTATAATTTTATAATAAATGTAATATCTGGGTAGCTGGTATTTTGGTGAACCCTAGATGTTTTGGTAGCTGGTATATGTGTTTGTTGCAGTATTTGTGTATGTATATGATGCATCTGTGACCTTGCATGGTGTCACGATCACTTGAATATAGAACTTGATATTTATATTCTTATTTCCTTTAGTAAGTGTTAGTGAAAAACGAGCTTGTTGCTTATTAAGTATTTCTCTACACTATAAACTTGATGCTTATTATATTAAACCTGATGATTATGATAAAAACTAATATAGTAATGTGCACGGGTTACCTCTGGGTACCTATTAACCAAAATGGGCATGAGTTTGGGGTAAATTCAAAAACTCAACACGGTATGGATTTTAATCTATACTATAAAAGTTGAAACAACTGAACCCTTTCTCATCAAGATTAGACCCACCATACCCCTCACGGAGTTCCCACTTGTCAGGCCAAAAGGTTTGACGAAAGGGAGGAGGATTGGTTTCGTCAATGTTTTCCACCAAAATTCTATTACTTTTACACCAGCAATTTTCTATACCCACCTCATGTACCCACATATTACTTTCCTTTAGCACACACATACTTTTCTTTGCACATAAATTGACCCATAATTCACGGCATTTTCTCTTTTGGAAGGATAATAATTGACATCATTGTTTATGGAAGGAAAATAAAGACGTGTATTAACGTATTACTTTTCTTTAGTATATACATACTTTCTTTTGCACATACGTTAACCCATAATTCACCTCATTTTTTCTTTTGGAAGGATAATAATTGACATCATTGTTTATGGAAGAAAAAAAGATATGTATTATTTTTTAGAAGAAACATAAATGGCATCATTGCTTGATGGTTTTGGAAGGATATAAATTGACATCATTGTTTTATGGAAGGAAAAAAGATGTGTATTATTTTGGAAAGAAAATAAATAACATCATTGTTTGATGGAAGAAAAATTAAATATGTGTCTGTGGTACATACATCTTCCCTAGTAGGTTTAGAAACTTTTCATGAATTTTGATTTTGGGTGGCAGAATCTAATAGGTTTGTATCCCCTACATTGGCTGCTGGTTCAGCGGATTGACTTCAATCGATCCTAATGGGCCAAGCTCTCTATAGACCCAACAAGTACGTAAATGTCCAACAAGTTCCTGGGCTAGAAAGTTGTTGCGCTTACAGATATCCTAGTTGTTCTAAAGAAAATTATGGTTGAGTCTCGACTCTTCTTTCCCCTTCGCACAGTACCCAGAGGCGACTCCAGGGCGGATTTCCGATCCGCCGCTGATTCGACTGGCACATCGCTTCTGATGCCCTCACCGGTGTCGGAGGTGGTGGGGATCCGGTCAATCGGTAGCTGGTCGTGTATATACTCTACTTAGTTTAGGTAAGTTCGGCTTATCCATGTCGGTGGTATGGCGTGGATCTTTTCTCCTCTGCTGCATTCTTCGGTGAGCGACACCATGGATGTGGTGAGGTTGGCGTGCCTTCCTCGTTCATCGATGACGGCTTCCCCGTCTCTTCGGATGACGACTGCAAGAGGTCAGTGAATAAGCTAGGGTTCTTCTCCGCTGACGGTGTCGTCGGTGGCGTGAAGATTTTGTCCCTCCTCCTTTCTGTTGGTTTGGTGTTGGGTAGTGTCGCGAGGTGCTCTGCTTACTCGGACCTATCTAGCATCGCCGCCGGTGGTGTTGTGAGGTTTCTTCTTCTCCTGCTTTTGTGTGAAAGGGCAGGAGATCTTGTCTTACCAATCCATGGAGCCGGGTTGGTTGCTTGTCCCACCTCCTCTGGTGGTTTACTTCCCCTTCGGGGTTCCTGTTGTCCGGCGTGCCGGGGTCGTTGTCTGAGGCGGTTGAATCGTCTCGCATATTTACACACTGCATATATCATAGCATTGACACCTATATATGATGACTGTCACATTTTCCATAGACATATTTCAACAGTTTAACAACCTAAATTAAATTTGACCGAGCCTTCAACAAAACTTTACAAGCACGGACATATACATTTGTGATGGGCCTCTCGGGGGAGGGGGCGCCAACGGCGCAACAACAGCTTATTTCTAAGATGCAATAGGAGAAATAATGCGTAGATGATTATTTTCATTATAACAGTGAAGCGAATAAGAAAAAGGAGCTCATCGAGGTGGTGTAACAACCAAGCCCTGCTGCCACTTTTTTTTTGAGACAATTCCTAGGGCCGCACCTACAATATTGATCGAAAAGGAGGACGAAGCAGATGGGACTGAGATTACATGGAAGTTATGAGAGGAAAGGGAACCGCGAACCAGAGCAATGTCTGATTGGACAGATATTACATCCCTTGATGAACTAGTATGCAATTAATTCTAGGCAATTATATTTGTATGTGGCTACAGACAAAATTGATATAAGTATTGAATACGTCTAATTATATATTAGTTAATTTATAGAGATTTACGTGATCGAGTCGGGCTAGTCTGACTCGCGTATAAGGGGTGGACTAAGGTCTACCTATCAATGACAAAAACGAATTAAACAAATTTAGGTGGTCCAAATAAAAAAATTAGATGGAAATCTTACTCAATTTAGAAATATGTATATAGATATATAGATATAGATATAGACTAGGTAATGCATTGCTACAGACAAATTGGTATAAATATTGGATATGTATCGGTAACTGCGCGTTTTTTTAGGGATCTACGTGATCAAGTCGTGGATGGAGAGAGTTTGTCTGACTCGCATACGAGATTGACTAAGACCCACCTATCAATAATAAGACGGATCAAACTAAAAATTTATGTGAAAACCTTGCTCAATATATATATATACCCGTACTGTCGTCTTGTCTCGGTCACGGTCGGTCTCCTCCATATTTCGGATACCATATAACGGACGGCCATAATAGAGAAGGGTACGCCATCAAAAAAAAAATAGAGAAGGGTACGAGGTCAGTGCCACCATAACCAAGCTCAAGAATTGCAAATTCATCCAATCACGGCTGGGTGGGCCTGGGCTTCCATTATTATTCCTAGATGTGGCCCACCTAAATGAAGAATAACAACAATTAGGCATACATTCCCAATCACCCAGCCCATTCCAGCCCACGCAACCCACCCTGCATCCCCCCGCCCCAACGGCCACATTAAACAACCACAAACCCAACCTGCTAGAACCTTCCCGGCAAATTTCCATCCAAACCCTCCGCCTTCCCGCTTTCCCACCGTAACCGGCTGACGTGTCCGCGTGCGACTCCCGCCTCCACGCGGTCCCCATCAGGGGCAGACTCGTCATCTCCCACCCCGAACCGACCCTGCTTCCCGCCGCCTATAAAACCTCTCCACCGCCCCCAAATTCCCCCCCCCTCCTGATCCGAAATCCCCAGAAATCTCGCCACTCCCGCGCGATCCCATTCCCCAACGAAAATTTCCAAATCCAAATCCCGCCCGCCCCCCGTCCCAGATTTCAATCCGCCGGGGATTTCCCGGGTTCGAGGCCGATCGGATCTGACGCCCGCGCCAGTAGTTAGCCAGCCGGCCGGCCGAGCCGCCCGGATCCGGGGCCGGCGATGGCGGTGATCACGGCGCGGCCGTCGAAGCGGGCGCGGGTGACGGCGGGGCCGCGGCCGCTGGACATGCGCGCGTTCCCGGCCGGCGGCGGCGGGGAGGGGCTGCCGCCGCCGCGGGGGGCGTTCCGGGAGTGCGTGCGGGCGTTCCTGGTGCGCTGCGCGGTGCCGGCGGGCGGCGCGTGGAGGGTCGGGTTCCGCGCCGGGGACGGGGACGGGGCGGCCCTGCGGATGGAGGTGGTGGAGGAGGACGTGGCCAGGGCCGGGGCCGCCCGGGTCTACTGCGAGCACTGCACCGTCGCCGGTAAGACGGCGTGCCGCCGTGGCCGCCTCAATCTCTTCTTGCTCACCGATTAGTAGTACTAATCTTGTGTGTTCCATTGCGTTGGCGTGCCTTTTCTTTTTTCCCTTCATCTCCTTCGTCAGTGAATTGCCCTCTGCTTCTTGGGTGTGTATTGCGTGAATCTAAGGCATAGGATTGTGGGAATGGATGTTTATGATTTCTAGAATGAAAAAAAAAATCTAGAATAGGACTCCTGACTATACACATACTCTGCCAAGCTTGTGCCAAGCCAGATTAGGCCGGTTCACCTGAAAGTTTGCGATTTCTTTTACAGATGCCAAACGAAAGACAAAATCTATTGAACGAGCTGGTGATTGTTATGGCCGAAGAATCTCAATGTCGTTGCGTTTGTCTTGACTCTTCTTGATAGGCTGGAGCAGGCACCCTGTTTGTGGGAGGAGGTACCACTTCATAATCCGGAATGAATATGCCATACTGGACTACAAAACCTGCAAGCACTGTGGGCTTATGGCCCAGTTGTTTGAAACGAGGTAAGACAATCAGCTCTGGGTTCTATTATCACCAGTCAACTATTCCTGTAGTAAATTAAAACCCAACTACTGTAGTCAACAATAAACCCAAACAAACGGAAAGTAGTACTGTAACTTGTTTCATATAACCAATTCAAGGTGCTGATGGTTCCATCTGGCACATTTGCTCGCTAGTACTGATCATTTTTCATCATAAATCAGGTGCCCGTCATGCAACCATGGAATATCTTATGATGATCCAGAAGATTGGGATTATAGGCAGTTAGATAATCCACGCCATTTGCTGCATGGCATTGTTCATGACAATGGGTTCGGTCACCTTGTCCGGATAAATGGCAAGGAAGGCGGTTCTAGTCTTCTGATGGGGATTCAACTGATGGACTTCTGGGATCGGCTTTGCATATACCTTAGGGTCAGGTAAAGCCAACTTGGTTCAATTATTTCCTTTAAGGGCACAGCATGACATTGGGATTGATGACCTCTCATGACTTTGCATAGATCGTGTTTTATAATTGTGCGCATCAGACAAATTTTAATTTGCTTCTTTGATTGTTTTCAAAGATATGAAACAGATGGACAGTGGCAGAAGTTAAGATTGACTAGTGTGCTCTGTTTTTGGCACAAAGCGACACAGTAATAGTAAATTTTTGTTAGGGAATATAATAGACTGGACTTTGGTGCTTCACATAAACCGGAACATAAATTAACCGTAACATGAAAAGTTTCTGCACTATTTTCTTGGCTGCTGCTTTAAACCTGCTACAACAGCATTCAACAAAACTGAACAAAAAATGTACAACATGACCTGGAACATCTTGCTTTGGAAGATAACATTAGTAAAATGGTGCCCTTTATATATAAATTCTGGAGTTGTGGACACTAGAAAACAATGCTGAATGCAGACCCAGGATACCTCAGCAATTCCACTGAACCGTGAAAACAGCTCGTTTGTAATATGCTGCCCATCTGACTAGAATTGGGTATGAAGTATGAACTGCATTACATCATACAATGCTATTTGCAATATAAACTATAATTTCGCCTGAGCTCAATTTAGTTTTCTAGTTAATTGCACTAAGGTCTCTATTAAGCATAAACTGACATGTAAAACTTGATTGCAGAAAGGTCTCATTGATGGATGTCTCTAAGAAGTATGGAACGGACTACCGTATATTACATGCCATCGCCACTGGTCATTCTTGGTATGGCCAATGGGGATTCAAACTCAGCAAAGGGAGCTTTGGAATCACATCAGAAGAATACGTTAAAGCTATAGACAACCTTTCCTCAATTCCATTAGCGCACTTCTTCCCACATTCCCGATCTCCTCGAAACCAGCTACAAGATACCATTTCATTCTACCAATCCCTTTCAAATTGCCCTCTAACCACAATTCTTGAACTTTTCCTCTATGTGCTGGGGCTTGCCACCAGCAAGAGGGTGCATATTCAGTATGGGTCAATGCATAAAAAAGAACAATCACATGCCCATGTTCAAGACACATGGGGTGAGGAGGAAATGAAGAGAGCAACAGACATTGCTCTAAAAGTTCTTCGAGCTGTTGATAGGACAAGGTGGGTGGCGATGCGAACCTTAAAGGCAGCCATATCCCATCCAATTGGTTCGCCTCAGCTCGTCGATTACTGCCTCAAGACCCTTGCTGCAAGAACGATTGATGGAATGACAGTTGCAGTGAGATGCAACAGCGAAACAAAAACACTAGAGTACAGGTGGGTGATTAAGATTCTGGCATTGTTTTTTGTTCTTGTTTCAACATGAAAGTTCTAAATAATTATTTGCAGGCTTACGGATGAAACCAACTTGATGCCCAATGTATCCATGCCGACCCAAGACCATCTTCGCCGTGACATAAAGTTCTTGCATGACGTTCTCCTCTACCCTCATACAATGAATCCTTACCAGCCAGAAAAAGACTATGAGCATGCCAAGAGATCTGCCATGATCCTTTTGGACTGCAAGCAATTCACCAAACATTATGATCTGGAACAGGATTTCTTGCCAGAAAATCCATCCATACTGCACATTTGGTGCCATGTAGAGCTGTCAGACCAGGTTGGTGATCCGCCTTCCATACCACCGGAGCTCCTAACACTTCCGCAAACAGCAACTGTTGCTGATCTGAAGTTGGAGGCAACAAAGACATTTCGTGACATCTATCTGATGTTACAGACTTTTGTAGCCAACCAACTTCTTGATTTTGGAACAGCAAGCGAGTCAACTCAAGTCAAGCTCTTATTTGGAGCAAATGGTACCGTTGGTATCCAAGGCAAGTGTGCTGGGGGTGAACGCAGGGTTGGAATTTACAGGATGGAGAGAGGCGTGGACAAATGGACAGTCAATTGCTCTTGTGGAGCCACGGATGATGATGGTGAGAGGATGCTATCTTGTGACTCTTGCCATGTGTGGCAGCACACTAGGTGTGCTGGTATTAGTGATTTTGATCAGGTGCCAAAGCGATATGTATGTAAATCATGTAAATTTCTCAACAAGCCTAAGAGGCCTAGGCCAGTTTATAGTAATGGCCCTAACAAAAGATGTAAGACTGGCACAGGTGCCTTAAGCCTTGCAGGTGGGGGATTTTTGAAGCCTCACATCTTTTGAGTTTTGACATGTACATATCTGTAACAATTGAGTGAATATGAGACATGTCAAATTTTCATTGGTGTTGCACGGAAGTGCATTTATTTGATAGTATTAGTTTGTTTCTGAGCTTGGTCTATGGTTATTAAGTTCGTGAATCATGGGGGACCTTACCAGGATATGGCATAACCGTGTAAAATTGGAAGTCTTGCGCGGGTAGCTTTATCTCTTAGCACCTTGTTTTGCTTTTGTTGCAACTGAGAAACATTGAGAAAAGACAACAGTTACTTGAGACAACCAATAAAGCAACTATACATAGTGCTACGGTAGAAAAAAAAAATAGATCATCCACGTTAGCACCTAAGATGAACTTCAGATGACACAGAGTGAACAAAGAACAGGCTGAAATCAAACTCCACGCTTATGCAGTACGCCAAGTCGCCAACACAAAGTCACAGCTATCTTGACAGCACCAAAGTTTTAGGATGCCAAATGCTCAGAAGAGTCCCTGTAATTGTAATGTAGGTTTGTGATTCAATTTAAAAGAAAGTAATACATGCGGACACTGAACAGCAAATAACTATGTTCAAATGCCACCAAGCTCCAGGCTTAAAACGAATTGACGCATATAATACAAATAAAACGAGTATAGCTTAAGTGTAAAAGTAAACATCAACTGCAGTAGGTTGGGTAGCAGTGTGGTGAACATTGTTATGTATTAAATGGCACAAGATTGAAAACACGACAATTTAGTTTGGATAAAAAAAACTAACAGAAATTTAACTATGGAACAAATCACATTGTAACATAAAAATAATATGAACTATGCTATCAGAAATTTTAGTAAGAAAAATAGTCAAAGTTATGAACTGTAAGGCCAGTCTCAGTGGAGTTTTATGAGAGTTTCATGACATTTAATTTTACTGATGTGGCAGGATATTTATGAGGAAAGAGAAGAGATAATTTCATGGGATGTGAGAGGAGTTTCATCCCTATGAAACTCATCTGGCTCGCTTACCTAGTTTTTTGTCTAGGTAACCGTGTGATGAAACTATGCATTGAGACTGGCCTAACATAAAAAAAGGTAATAAAGGCCAAGAATGCTATTAAAATGAGCTCCGTGTTTTGTATTTTTGGAATAAGTACTAGGCAAAAACTTAAAATGAAGAAACCAGGAAAGAGTTTTTTTTTAATTCAAATTCAAACTATACCTACTGATAATCATGCCAATCTGAACATGAAAATTCAGGTGCTTGAGCTCGTGGGTTCATTAATACTATACAAAGATCGAGTAGTACTAGTGTCATACAGTTTAGCCTCATCTCATTTTGCAGAGGTAATTTAGGAAAGCTAATACATGTACTAGTGTCTAGGAATAAGGATCCATAGTTTATTGTTCATAAGCAAATCTCAGTCTGAAAATACAGACCACCCCTATTTTCTCTGTCAATGCATACTAAAATAAGTTGTTGCGTCCTTCTAGTAAAGACCACACATATGACGAGAAAGTTCAGACTTCAGAGACAACTCAACCACTGAAATAGACAAGCACACATATAATGAAGTTGGAGGTTGAAGGGGGAAATTTAACAAACTAAAGGCAGAAGATCATAAGAAACGAAGAATTAAGAAAATAATTAACTCAGTGAAACAGTTCATAGCTTTAGTAATGTTAAGGCTGTGTTGTAAATTGCAATACCAGATATATAATGAAGAACAGGGGAGTGCATTACAAGTTCCAAGATAACAGACTTCAGCATCCGTAACGTTAAGGCTGTGTTGTAAATTGCAAGCATATACTAGATATACATGAACAACAGGGGAGTGCATTACAAGTTCCACGATAACACACTTCAACTTGAGCTAACTAGATCACAAAAATGTTAATATCTTTTAGAGCACAATAAGGAATAACCATTAATCAAGTCACTCATCAGAGAATACTAAAGCAGGGCATTACTACAACTTCTGCAAGAAAACACGACACGCTGAACCATTCATCAACGCTTTGTTCTCGATTCTGCATCTCTAAGCCTCGCAAGATTGCAATAGATCTAATTTAGCTCCTAGGGCTCCAGCTGCCAAGGAGCACCCCAATTACTAACCAAATTCACACATCATTCCAAGCGCTGCAACCGCAGGCGCAGGATGACGGAGCTGGTCGTCGGTCTTCGGCAGCACGACCACCCTCACGGGGCTGGTCGGGCTGCCCCGAGCCGTGTCCGGGGTCAGGATGCGCATCGCCCTCCTCGCGTTGACCCTGACGGCTGGCAACGAGTTGAGCGACGGCGCGCGCATTCTCGGGACCATCGGGAGCGGCCTCATCGGCCGGGAGCGTCGCCGCGGCGATGCTTCCCCAAGGAGCTCGATGGATGATGCTTGAACTGCCTTTCCTTCAAGCATCGGGTTGCTTCGTGTCGTCAGCCTTCGCGGTGCCTGCACTGCCACGGCCTTCGGCACCGTGCCAAGGATTGCTTGCGGCCTCGGCGTCCACCACTTCGCTCGGGCCAGCCTCGGTTGGACGGTCGTGTCACTCCTGCTGGGTTTGGGCATGGTCGTGATCGCCCTCCGGTTTCGGACGTTCGGCCGTTGCCGACGACTGTTGCTGTTGACGGTGGCCTCGACCTCACGCTGTCCGCCATCGATGCCTTGGCCGTGGTTGCTTTGGCTGCGGCCAAGTCGGCGATCATGGCTGTGCTTCGCATCGATGAGGAGGACTTCACCCTTGGGCCTGCCTTCCCCGAGCTGTTCGTGGCCACTTTCCGGTCTTAGGAGTTCCGAGATCGGGCTTCGACGGCGAATGTTTCCCAGGAGAGGCCATCGCTCTCTGGTGGTCTGCTGGGGCACTCTGGGGCTGCCACACCCGTGCCGCCTGTGGAGGTGCCACCATCGGCCGAGGTGGTGCCGGTTGTGGAGGTGCCGCCTGTGGAGGTGCCACCTTCGGCCGAGATTGTGGTGCCGGCTTCTGAGGAGGCACCCGGCACGGTCGGGGCGTCGGAGGACGGCAATTCCGCGGCCTGGAAGGACTTCATCAGCAAAGTGACGAAGAATATTCCGTCACCTCTTCTGGACAAGCCGCCTCGTCGCCGTCGAGTTGACCCTGTCCTTGTCGACGCGCCTCCTCAGCTGCCTTCATCTGAGGCAAATGGTCTCAGGTGAAGCCATCGACAAGCCCCACCCTCTCTCGGCCGTCAAGCCGGCAAAACGAGGGGCAGTGCTCCTGATGCGCCGCCTCGGTGAGGTTGGCGCACCTCTGCCCTTGGCGGCTTCGGCAGAGCAAGCGGTGGAGAAATTCTTTCGCGAACCTCCGCCGCACCACGTGGACGCACTGCAGGACTTATTTCCGATGTTGAAGAACAAGAGCAATAGCTCTCCCTCCGTGGGATGGAGCGTTGACTGAGGGCTATGCTTAAAGCCAGTCATTTAGGTTGTGCGGAATGTGAGTAGTTCATGTTGGACTTTTTCTTTCGGGTTGTGTTCAGCCGGCTTGCCGGCTTGTGTCCATATGGAGTCCGTTCCATCTGAGTTGTAACCGAACACTGTACCAATTTCTTCTTCGTCTTAATACAATGATATGCTGCTCGCGTATTCGAGAAAAAAAAATTCACACATCAAAGCCTAGAATGAGTGAGTACGTATGAGATTGGGAGCATCATCACCAAGTCCTGCCGCTTGAAAACCACAAGCAGTTTAAGGAACAACATGAAGCCCTGTTTACCCAAGCATGCACCCAAGTTAACTGCAAATTTGCGAGTCTTAGCTCCAATAATTCCCGAGCCGGAGCATCGAAAACCTAGTAAACCCGAGAAATTTCCGCGCTTGTTTCTCAGAAGGCGCACCCAGCTCACGTAGGGCAAGGACAAGAACTCACAAGCGGCGGCGTAGGGCTCCAAGATTAGGAATCAGAGGGCAAGCACCACACTTTCCCCCACCGAGCACCAAAATCGACTGCACAGGTCGTCTCTAGGCGAAGAAAAAAAAGAAAAAAATGAATTGACCGAGAGGGAAGATAAAGAAGACATGAACCTTGCTAAATCCGTCGAGGATCTGTTCATCGACGGCCGGCGACGATTGCGCCGGCAAAGGAAGGAGAAGGCGGCCGCGCGCGAGGGTTTTCGTCGCCTTCACCGCCCCTTCCTGCAAGGGCTGGGGAATAAGGACGGAGCAATTGACAGGTGCCACCGATTTTTTCCCTTTCGGAAATAGGTTGCACGCTGATGCCTAATTTCAGGCAGCCTCGTAGGGTAGCTAGTTCGCTCAACACGTTTAGCTTCAATTTTTTTTTCTAGTACAATTCGGGTATATTCAAGAAAGCTTCAAAGCACACACCATGCTTAAAATGTTTTATTTGGACCTGGGAGGAGGGTTCGTGGAAAAACTTGATGAACCCAAAATAATTATAAATCTATATAGGGTGGTAGGCGTAGTTATTAGGATCGGACCCACCGGTCAAAAACTGAACCAGGTCTCCGCAGGTCCGGCCGGTTAAAAGACCGTCTGTAATTGGATTGGAAAAAAGTCAAAAACCGAACGAACCGGCAAGTTTTTATAGAACTGGTGAACCGGCCATTTTTTTTGAAACCACTCCGGTCTGTTTGATTGCGTGATGTGCTGCTAAATGCGTGGGCAACTGGGCATGGTGCACTGGTGTTGCATGCGCATTGCGATGCGCGTGCCGCTGGGGCTTGGCGCTCTGCTGCAGTGCTGCTGTGCTGCATGCTGCCACCCAGTGGCGGAACCAGGATTGAGTCGAATCCCGGGCCGAGTTTTAAGTATAGACGTCCACAAACTCACGGTTCAAAAGACACATGAAAATATAAACGAAAAGATAGATAACATACAAAAAGCGTCATCGCGAAGTAATATATTTATTCTTCTTCAGCAATTGATCTAAGTCTTTCTTCAGTAATTGATCCAAGTCCAGAGGTAGAAACTACTGCAAAATGAAAAAAAATTGGACCGAACCCCGGGCCATGGCCCGGGTGGCCCGGGGTGTGCATCCGCCCCTGCTGCCACCGGTGGGCCTCAATGGCAGCTCGTGTTTGGAAATTGAAAGGTTGCATTGCATGCGTAGTATGTTGACTTTATGTATTTATTAAATTTTAAAATTTCATAACCTTTTAAAATCCGCTCCAAATTAGCCAAATAATATATCTATTTTGAGTATCTGAACGAGCTCTTCGCAATGGCGCACTTATTTTAGCATTTAAGATTGTTTTGCAATGGTGAATATTTGAATTATTATTCTGGTCTTTTTTGCACCAATTTATAAGTGCTCACATATTATATTCCCATACACGTATTTATATATTCAGTAAAACAACTCTTGAGCACCAATATCTTGGAGTATGTGTTTGTACTTGTGGGTCGATTAGTGGGAAGCAGTTTATACAATTGTGTTTCTAATAATCTTATTTATATAAATGATCAAATTTTTTTTAGAATCACACAGTATAACGAAGACGCCAACAACACGCACGCACACTCACACCCTATGAATACACGTACGTAAACCCTACCCCTATGAGCACCTCCGAAGGACTGAGCACCGACAGATCTAAAGATTCTCAAAGTCACCACTAGCGCCTCGTCGTCGACGGGAACGTCGCTTACCACTTAACGTGTAACACCGGTAAATCCTAGGAAAATCCCAGGAAAAGGTGCGAGCACCAGGATTTGAACCCTGGTGGGTAGCGTCCCACTGGACCGTCCTACCATTGGACTACAAGCCAATTCGCATATAAATGATCAAATATATGTTGCTATAGTTGTCCATGCAGCCCACAGCCCGATGGCCCGGCCCAAGCACGAGCAATTTGGCCCGGCCCAAGCACGGCCCGGCCCGCTCCCCACCATTCCCGGGCTAGCCCGGCCCGCTCCCCGTGCCCGGGCTTGAGCCGTCACCCCAGCCCGTGGGCTGGCACGGCCCGGCACGGAGTTAGCAGACCGGCCCGATAGCGGCCCGCTAACTCCAATGGAGCCCAGCCGGCCAGCCCACAGCCAACTCAACCAACGGAGCCCAGCCTCCCGAGTGCCCAAGCCCCCCCCCGCTCCTGGCTTCTCCAACCCTAGCTACATTCCCCACTCGCCCGTTGCCCGGTCGCCCGGTCGCCTGCACGCCTTCGCGACTCGCGAGGCCGCCTGCTCCACCGGCAGCCGGTTCGTCCCGTCGCCCCACGCCTCCGCCGTGGGACCGGCACCGTCTCCTCGCCTCAGCTCTTCTCCTCCACCTCCGTGAGGTCGTGAACGTGCTCCGCCGCCTGCCCGCCTCAACGGCTCCGCCCCGGCACTAGCGCACCGCCTCCGGCCCCGGTGCCTCGGGCGTCCACCCCGGCACCGGCGCACCGCCTCCGGCCATGGAGCCTCGGGCCTCGGCCACGGCACCGGCGCACCGCCTCCTCGCCTTTGTCCTTCTCCGCCGCGGCACCGGCGCACCGCCTCCTCTCCTTTGTCCTTCTCCGCCGCCTCCGCCCCGGCGCCTCGGGCCTCCGCCGCGGCACCGGCGCACCGCCTCCTCGCCTCGGTCCTTCTCCTCCGCCGGCCTCTCCTCTTCCCTCCCGTCTCCAGTGAGTGGATCTGCGCCTCCGTCGGCCCACTGAGCAGATCTCGTTGGTTGTTGAGTTTTGACCGTGGGTTGTTACCGAGTGTAGGTGTACCGTGGGCTTCGGGCGGCCCGGCCTGTGCTGTAGTGCCGGGCCATATCGGGCTGGCCAGGCACGAAACAGGCCCGTGGGCTCGTGCCTGGGCCGTCAGTGGAGCCCGTGGGCTAGCACGGCACGGCCCGCTGCAATATTGGGCCGGCCAGGGTGGGCCCGTGCTCGGGCTGGGCCGGGCAGCCCGAATGACCATCTATATATGTTGCTAATTATCTATTATATATCATTATCTTGCACCGGTCTGAAGTATTTGTGAGCGGTTCAATTCTCAGTCCAAAACTATTGAACCGGCGGTTCAACCGGTTCTTAACAGTTGGACCAGTGAACCATTGAACCGATAGTTTCACCGGTTCGATGTTCGGTCTGGTTGTCGGTCTATCTTTTCTCTATAACTAGCAGAAGGTAGGTGCGTCACGCATGTGTCTTAATATCTTCATAAGAAACAAAGTTTATATTTATATTTATAGTAAATATATACACACAACAAGTATGTAATTTAACCACTTAAGGCCCATGTGCTAGCAAAGGCGGTCCTGATGCATCTGGTGTGTGGGAGCGAGTGTTTATATTTGGGATTTTATTTTAGAATATTGTTAGATATGAAATATTTGGTATAGTATAAACTTACTTTTAAGTTTCTTTCCAAATTAGAATAGGAATCTCTTTATTAATTTGAATTTTCTATTTATCGATAATATTTGGTGTAATGCTAGATCTATCTATACTATAAAGATCGAAAATAATTGAAAACATTTCTCACCTACTTTGGGCCCACGGTACCCCTCATGGGCCCACGGTACCCCTCATGGACCCACAGTACCCAACTCTATTTCTGGCTAAATATAATTGTTTTTCTCACCGCTCGTCCGGCTTACCCGCCGGTCGTACCCACAGTACCCAACTCTATTTCTTTTTGCTAAACACCCGCGGACTCCTCGCGTGCGTTGAGGGGGAGGGGTGCGGCACCCCGCCCCGGGGACAAAGACGCAGGCGGCGACTGCAAACTCCGCGCGCGCGTCAAGGGGAAGGAGGGGCTTCGCCGGGAGACGGGACGCTGCACGCGAGTTGAGGAGAGGAGGCACTGCACTGCGAGAACGAGACGGCGGCGGCCGCCGTGAGCTCCGCGCACGCACGAGGGAAGGGGCGCATCGCGAGTCCAAGTCCAAGCAGCGCCCCGCGGACTCAGATCTGCGGTCGGTGAGCAGCTCGTCTCGTCGGCGACCTCACCTAGGCCTGCAATGTAGCGGCCTCGTGCAATTGCAGTCCAATCCGTGCTGTTGTATTTTATTTTATTTCTTTTTAAGTGAGAGGGAGAGCGGATCCAATATGAATCACTTGATTTAGCCATATAGAATCACGCGAATTGCATTGATTTGGCCTCGTCTAACAGCAAGACACGGCGGGGGCATAGACGATGGCGCAAGGCCTTGTGCCAGCAGCACACCTAACGGGAGCAGCTTGCTGCTGTTGTGATTGGTCGGCCGTCGGAGGAAGAAGTTAACCAGGGGTGCAAACATCTCGTGCGCTCAGAGACAGGGAGGGTGTTGGGCAAACTGGCCACACCCGCGAGCCGTGAGGAAATTTTCTTTTCGCCATGTGTGCTTTGGGTGAGAAGAACAACACCAAGAAAAGAGATAGGAGAAGGCAGGGTCATAATCGCATCATGCCTCCACGCTGGCAATCCTCCGTGTCTTGCCATGTGGTAAAAATAGCAAAAATAAACGTAGCTTCCTCTCTCCAGTGGTAAAAATATAGTTGTTATTCTAAAATTAAATATTCTAGAGATTGAGGGGGCAGCAATTCAGCTCAATACAGAGCAGGATAGCTCGGGATCGCTAGAGGATGGCCGATGGTACCTCGAACTGCTTGGTGTTGGACTGAGTTTCAGGTTTAGTTTACTCAGTTACTTGAGTTTGAGCTCACTCTGCAGACATACTTGCAGTTTTAAGTTAAAATGTGTTGCTTGAGATAATGATATTTCAGTTTAATACCGCAATATGTCAACAGATATGCTACATAAGATTTCAGAAAAAGAATATATGTTAGTGATGCAGAGACATGTTTTGCCTACATGGTGGGCAGACACATTTAAAGTCTCATATGTTGCTAGCTTGCTCTTTAGATTTAGGTATGTTTAATAGATTATTGAAATATTATTTTTTAATAAGTTTTTAAAATTACGTGCGTGTCGCACGTACACTTTACTAGTTATCATAACAATTGACAATGTATATCTTTTCTTGTTCCTCTGCTCATGCAATGGTTGCAGACCAGCAAGTAGCTCTGTCAAATAACATAATACAACAAAATAATACATTTATATTATACAATTGATATGCAAAATCAAATGGGACAGCCCAGTCAAGTTTGTTATTCTGACATGATGTTCAAATCTTCTCAATATACTAATGCTAGTGATTGCCAAAATAATCTCTCCAAACGTTTTAACTATCAATGTTACTGCCTCCAAAACTCTACCATACTAAACATTCTGGTAGCCTACTCACCGGACAGGGGTTCACATGCCAAGCCGTAAACATCACATGCCCGCTGTACTGCTGAGATAGTAAACCTGAAAACAATCTTCTCTTCATTTCCATTGCCACACTTTTAGCTTGTGCTACTGCATCGTACTGGGTCATTCTAGTTTACGGGCGACCGGAAGTTGGGAGTCGTACGGTCGATTTCCGACCGTTTGTTTTTTTCCTTTTTAGTAATTTTTTATCGTTTTCTGATAAAAATTATCTTGAAAAAATTTTCAAGAGAAAAATCAAAAGAGCGAGAAAAAGTTTGACGAGAAAAATTTGGAAATTTTTTTTAAGAAACAAACCTAAAGAAAAATGATGAGAAAATTTTTACATTCAAAACAAAAAAAAAGTCAGATACATTTTTTTTGCATCCATAACAAAAAGAAAGGCCTCGGGTAAAATTTTTTTGCATCCAAAATAAAAAAATCAGATGAAAAAATTTTGTGGAAATTTTTTTGCAAAAAAAAATCACTTACCTGGTCGGCGAGCCGCCCACACCGCCTCCCCGCCGCGCGCTGTGGGATCCTCCGCGGCGTGGGCCGCTCAGCCACTGCAGAGATCAGGGGGCGGCGCTCCGTGAAGGTCAGAGGGCCGAGGAGGCCGGGCAACCCGCCGTCGCCGCTGAAGACCACCGCGCCACCAGTCTGGGAGGTCGGGCCCCCGTCAGCGCCTCCATCGCTAGAGAGAGAGGGAGGGAGAGATGGAGGGAGGTCCCCGTCGCCGGATGGCCGCTCCGCCACCAGCCAGCTGGGCCTCTCCGCCGCTCGCCTGGGGAGATCCAGAGACCAGAAGCCGCTCGCATGGGGAGGTCAGAGAAGGAGGGAAGAGAAACAGTGAATGGGAAAGGAGAGGAGGCATGGAGAAATATCGCGTGAGCCCCGCACACGTTGTCGTCGACCGCGAGTTTGCTTGCTTGCGGGCGAGTGTAAAATCAAGATTGCGTGGTCGTTCTCGTACTTGTAGAGACCCATGAAGATAATACAGAATGAACACGCCAAGCACTTTCCAGTTGCATTGAGTTTCCATATTCCACCACATACATATTTCAATATTCCCAAAAGAGAAGAACTTTGACTTGCATCCTAGCATTAATCCCAATGTGTTAATTTGCATAAGTTATGCTGCTGAAAATCTACAGGCAAGAAGTAAATATGCTTTAATCTCATAATGAATCTGTACATAAGTGAATTTCCTACCGGATCTCTGTTTCAGCAACTCTGTAATACTGAATTTACTATCCAAAATCTGCTGCTGGATTTCGTTAAAATATAATCGTAAGCTCGGATCGCAAAAATGGAATAGTTAGTTGCTAGTAGCCATCAGCCTATCACAAGAATAATCAGCAATTGAATAGCTTTCACTTTATTAGTCTGAACCAAAGGTACTCTTATTGGACACCACCAATCAGTCAAGTAACCTCCAATAAAGCACAGGAAAAATAAATTAATAAATGATTAACTATTCACAGAGAAAAAAAGAAGCAATTACCCTTCCTTGTCTTAGAGGAAAAATAAATCGCAGGGCATGGATGGCGTCGTCTTCGCTCACTCACAAGTCACAACACAAAGTCACAACCCCAGATCGGTCCTACACTTGTTTTCCACTACTTGCGTTGGCATTGGATACCCCATATCTCGGACAGGACCGCGACATGTTAGATACCCCATGGCCTCGGTTATGACAAACCCTCGCGGTCTTCATAGCCAAGTAGTTGCAAGTCTTCGAGTACTTCTGAAGCCATCGCCGAGTAGTTTCCGAACTTCACGTAGAACGTGCCTTCCGAGTACTTCACGAGCTGTACCGAGACTGCGTGATGCTCTTGCTAAAGTAGTCTTGAAATCTTTAAGAATGATCTTCATATATGGGGTGCGACGAATAGTCGCACTCCATATGGAGTATCCCTTGAGTCTTATGTTGAAATCGAAGAATTCAGGTTGAGAGTCCATCTTGAATCTTGAATTCAGTCTATTTATCTTTCAAATATTTTTGAAAACTAAATCCCTGATGGCACTTACCCAGCTGCCCTCGACCCTTGTATTTGTATCTAAATTCTCAGGTTTTGGAAAAAGGATCCAAGAATACCGTGGCATACTCGGATTTGTGTGTGATTTGGTAAAAAATTTGAAATGCCTCATTTTTCAGAATGAATCCCTGAAAAATGATGAAAATAAGCGACTTTCCAGACTTATCTTTCGGAATTAGTGTTCCGAAATGAACTTTCTAATGAAAATCGGTTCGACTTCTACTATTTTACACTTTTGCAATTCCTCCATTAATTATTTAATCTGTTGGATCATTAGAGTTAGGAATACCTTTCTTCCATTTCAGCCGCCATTCCTTACACCATCTTTGGTTTACCTCCTTGCCTCCTTCGATCCCCTGAATCCCTAGTTTTCTTTCTTGCTCATCCCTAGCTCCCGAGTTTATGCATTGCAAGAGACTCATGACATTTAGGATGGAGAATTCGAAGTATGCTAGCTGCGGGGAGAAAAGGAAGCATGATGACCACGAGGGAGGGTCAATGGAGAAATCTTCATGGGTGCCAAGTAAGTCTCACTACACCACAATACCGTATTAACGACGGGAGTCAGTCGATAAAAGTGCAGTAATACCAATGGACAATCCGTAGGTAAAACTTATCGATGAGGTGCTACATATATTCACCTATTATGAATATGTTAGTCTGATTATGTGGAGTAATGTATGACTATATGATGTATGGATCAGTCATTGAATCTAATGTTTGTCTGGGATTATATTGGGACCTTGTTATGAATGATTGTCATTGTACTAATTAAATTGCAGTTAAATGAGTTTTTATTTTTTTTACAATTGAGATTATCGCGTTGGATGGTCAGTCGGTAAAGATACTTTTAACATCAAACTGTCTGTCGGTATAACTAGTTACGCACAGTCAGTCGGTAAAAATTATTCTAACGGATTGTCCGTCGGTATAAGTAGAGTCTGTCGGTAAAAACTTTTACCGACGGGACTAGCACCAATGGGATCTGTCCGTCGGCATAAGTTTATACCGACTAACTGTCCGTCGGTATGTCCACTTATACCGACGGTCAGTCCATCGCTGTTGCGGGGTTGTGGTGTAGTGATACTGAAGCCGATTTGATGGGTTTGGTGCGAGCGGGTCTTCTCCAATGAAAGGAAGTAATCTGCTGGCATACTGTTGAGTCAGATGTGGATCCGTCAGTGTGGCTTTCTGAGACTATTCTTTTTGTCCCCTTTGCGCAACATGGCTTGGCCTTGCTAGCTTGTGATTTCTTGCTTGGGCTTTTGAATTAATACGGAGTTGAACTCTATAATCTGGATCTAGAATCGTCTTGCACATCTCTATTTTTGTTCACTTTTGCAAAACTTTCATGGGATTCCTCCGCATTTTGATCTTTTTCGTCACCTCTTCCGTGTATTTCCCCATCCTCATCCCTGAAATACTCATATCCTTGGGGGGGGGGGGGGGGGGGGGGCAAGATTATGGTTGAGGCCCGGAAGGATAGGCCAGTAAATTCCTTATCCTGCTTTAAGCTTACCAAGGGTTGGGAGGCAGAGTGGTTTTATCTTTGAAATTCTTATCCTACTCTTCCCAAAATCAAGAGTAAAGTCCCTGTGTACGTACTCGAGTGGTTGTGCCCTGGCACTGATTTAAATAAAGGCCAGGTTGGAATTTTGATGCAACTAGTCGCCTGCATGAGGGACATGAGAGTAACAGCAGCTTTAGTTGTTTATAATTGGATTCAAAGGAGAACTCAACCTCTACAAAGGCAGAAAACTTTTGGCTTTGAGTATCAGGGTACTCGGGATAGTTCCTGACTCGTTGCAGAGCCAATGGGGCTCTCGCAGGCACTAGAGATGACTCGGATGATATTCCTAGAGCCGCTCCATGTTCCTTATGTGCTGACTTTGTTTCGAGCAACCAATCCTCCTCCTCGAGTAAGATTGTAGCTTTTATTGTGCATTGTGCCATATCTTTGCCTTGATACATATCTTGTGACACTATGATGTTCTTGCATTGACTCATGTCTTCGAGGATTGTGATAGGACAATGCTAAAATTGTTAGCATTCCTCCTGTGCCTCACATGGACTATACCCGACTCGCCTCCAGCCACTTCATACTAAAGTGGCCGACGTGCTCAGGGAGGAAGAAGTAGTCGTGGAGGAGGTACTTGAGTCATTATCTGAGGATGATCAATTTCTCGCTGCCCGTTTCCGAACCAAATTTCGGCGTTAGAGCCCAAGTTCAAGCACTGAGATTAGTCCTGAACCAGTAAGCCTCCAGAAGAATCGAAAAATGGGCAACCCAATTGGCGGCACACACAATTGACTTCGTCCCACGAAGTGCCATCAAGTCTCAGGTCCTCGCAGATTTTATCGCAGATTGGACACCAGCAGCACCTTCGCAGCACCCTCCGGTAATCGAAGCCATATGGCAGTTGGAGTGTGATGGAGCATACTGCAAAAATGGTTTTGGGGCTTCAGCAGTCCTAACAGCACCTTTGGGCACCTAGCTTAAGTATGCAGTTAGGCTAGACTTCGCAGGGGTCACAAACAATGTGGCCGAGTACGAAGACCTGTTTCTGGGCCTTTGCAAAGCTCGAGCCCTTGGGGCGAGAATGTTATCCATTAGATCTGATTTGGAGCTCATCACAAACCACATAGGCAAAACATACAGAGCCCTCAAACCAGAGCTAGCGAAGTACCTGGCAGCGGTGCGGAGTATGGAAAAGTATTTCCTTGGTTTCAACGTCCGAAGCTTCCCCAGGCTACAGAATAAACAGGCTGATGTCTTAGCGAAGGCCACAACAGAAAATGCCCCACTACCTCCAGACGTGTTCTTTGAAACACTTAAGCGTGGATCAGTTGATTGTGCTAACGAGCCAGCAAAGTTCCTTAATGCTATCTCTAGCGAAGATTGGAGATCAACTATAATGGCTTACCTTCGGGGTCACTTCGTCCCGGAGGATGAAAAAGAGGAAAAACGAATATCCCTTCGGGCTCGCAACTATTCGATCATCAACGAAGCCCTGTATAGAGGGGGTGTCTGTGCTCCACTATTGAGATGCATCTCGCAAGCTGAAGGCAGGCAGCTGTTACAAGAGATACATGCAGGCATGTGCTCTTCACACATTGGCATGAGGGCCCTAGTGGGAAAGGCATTCCGTGAAGGTTTCTACTGGCCTTCGGTAGTGGCAGATGCCCACGAGATCGTCTGTACATGCTCAAATTGCCAAAAGCATGCCCACTACAGCAAATTTCCCCCGGACGAAGTCCACATGATGCCTCAGGTCTGGCCCCTCGCCAGGTGGGGCATCGACATCGTGGGTCCTTTGCCAAAAGCATTGGGAAACTACAAGTACGCAGCAGTAGCAGTGGAGTACTTCTCAAAGTGGATCGAAGCCAAAGCACTTCGGGACATCACAGCCGCTGCCTTGCAAAAATTCTTTTGGCAAAACATTGTATGTCGCTTCGGCGTACCAAGGGAGGTCACGGTTGATAACAGCAAGCAGTTTGATTGCTCCACGTTCAGAGAGTTCTGTTTTCAGCTGGGCACCAAGCTGTGCTTCGCCTCGGTGTACCACCCACAGTCTAACAGGGCCGTCGAAAGAGCAAATGGCATCATCTTCGCAGGCATCAAGAAAAACATCACAGAACAGCCAAACAGCAAATGGGTGGACGAGCTGCCAAAGGTCATCTGGTCCCACAATACGACAGAGTCGAGGGCAACAAAGTTTACACCTTTCAAACTCCTTTATGGCAAAGAAGCAATGAGTCCAGAAGAGCTTCGCCACGGGTCTTATAGAACAGAGAACCCCGAGGAAGATATGAAGCCAACTATCGACACAATCGAAGCCGTAAAAACGCAAGCGGCCATCAATCTGGGCAAGTATCATGACGAGACCCGAAGGTGGCGCAACAAGAAAGTAAGGCCAAGGGAGATCAAAGAAGGCGATCTAGTGCTTCACCGCATCCCAAAGGGCAAGTCGAAGGGTGTCAGACCCGGGGTAGCGGGACTGCTTATAGGCATTATATGTTCTAGAGTAAGGGATAGCTCATGGATGTACCTTACCTCTCTTGTAACTATCCGAATAGGTGTAGAACTAGCTGCAGTACAAAGGAAACTATCCGATTGTGTTGTAGTAGGATTCCAACTGTACTCGGCTAGGACTTTCCATGTAACCCTATCCCCCCCGGATATATAAGGGCGGGCAGGAACCCTCTCAAAACACATCAACACCTAAGGCAATACAAACAACCACACAGGACGTAGGGTATTACGCAACTCGCGGCCTGAACCTCTCTAAATCTTTGTGTTCCTTGCACCATCGAGTTCCAGAGTAGTCGATCCCTACCTACAAACCTTACTGCTAAGGGTATCCCTGAGCATGTTTGGCGGTAAACACTGACAGCTAGCGTGCCAGATAGGGGATTTGGCGAGTTCATTGGCGAATTCGATGGCCGGATCAAGCGATGCCAACAATGTGCCTAAGGGCACGACCCTCGTTTTTGGTTCCTGGGCTTGCACGGCTGATGGATCGGGCGGCTTCTCTAGCCACCTCCTCACGCCAGAATTACCCGAATTGAAAACCATCAACCAATCCGCTGAAACCTGCAAGGCTGCAGAACTCGACGGAAAACGAGCTCTGCTTGAGCTCGGCTCGGATAGCATGGAAAACGTGTCGACTCCAACCAATGAGTTAGACGAGTCCGATACATACTCTTATTCTAAAAATCTTCACTTTTCTGAAACCCTCAAAAAATACGTGACTTACCTCAAGTCAATCAAACGCCCCAAGACCATCAACTCAAAACTTTTCGATAGTGTAGATCGAGTCTCACGATCGATAGAGGGGTGCATCAAGCTTGCAAAATCCACTCTTGGCTCATCCAAAATATAGCAGAACCCAGAAACATTGAACCCACCACAAGAACTGTCGTGTAACATGCTCTCAGGGATCGATCGAGTAGATTCCAAGCTCATCGACTGCATCAAGATGGCCGAAAGCAAAACAAGAAGCAGAATTCGGGAGGAAAAACCTGCGGGAAACCTGAAGAGGCAAACCCCCGGCTTGTTCGGATGGGATCGCCTCCCTCTGGGAAACTCCAGGTTCCTTCACCGAAACCTGCTCACAAGTGGACTCCTGAACCAACTAATATTTCCGATCCCTTATTCGATCAGGATTTCGGCCAGTTCATGGAAAGTCTTGACAACCTCCAACCATTCGACGATCTCGAGAATTGGTCAGACAACGTCGACTTGTTCATGGGTGCTATGGCCCATCCACCCCATATGGCAGATGCCCTCTGGGAATTAGTCAAGCTTAAAAAGGGAAAATCCAAAGCTCCTGAACAATCCAGCAAGTCGATTTTCGACAAACCCTGGATTAAAGAGCCAGAAGGATTGACTCCTACACAATCATGGCTACATTGGATGAATGAGAAAGCCCTTCGCGTAGAGATGGGCATTCCGCTTCTCCCTCACCCAAATCACAAATATCCAAAGTCGGTGTCCTAACCGATTCTGACACCGAGTACTCTTATGACCCGGAGGATGAACTGGATGACGTAATCCAGTACAGTAAGGAAGTCGAATCCAACTTGACTAAGAATTCGAAGTCCGATCAGGACTCCCTCCCAAACTTGGTCATATATGCAATGGTGCAAGGACGGACAGTGCGCCTGGAGAGGACACACCCTCAAGATCTTAAGGCTCTCAGCCCTCAGCCAACAGATCTCCCCTTCCAGCAAGGAACCTCGATAGATGCGTCAGCAAGCAAACAAGACCAAGAAGTTCAGGATCTCTGTCGTGAAATCCTCATGGTTCACATCTCTGAACTCCATGATTCAGAGGATAATTCATTGGAACGTCTAAACCTCGACGACTACAATTCTGATGACTATGATGAGTACCTCTTCGACAACATGGAAACCACTCCCCTGTAGTCACAAAAGTCCAAACTGCTATCAAGCAAGACCTGCTTGCACCTCCTCCAGTAGTCACAGTAACTGTACAACTGGAGGAGCAGCCAGCAGCAGAAAATCTCTACGTGTGTCGTCGCCTGCTTAACCAGAAAAGGGCGTTCAGGCGCCAGTGCATCGCCAATCGCCAACAAGAATAGCAGGGCGACAACTACGACTACTCCAACAGCGATCTCCACAACGTGATCAACATTGGTCGTGACGCACGCAACGTCATCATCTCAAGGAGAAAGGAGCGCGAGGAAGTAGAGGCTTACATCCCTTCTTCCAACTACCGCATTCCAGCGCATGCCTCCACCTCCTTCAAGAAGCACAAATCGGCAACCAACCACCCTCAAGGAAGGTCGACAAGCACCTACCCTCAGGGTAAACCTCACACCCAATACCATGGAGAAACATCTCTTGGAGGAGACAAGATCAACAAAACACTCTTACGCAAGTGCTTCATGCACCCCAAGAGCTCCCACACGATCTTTGAGTGCAACTCACTCCACAAAGCCCTCGGGGCACCCTTGGTGAAGGAAGCTTTACCCAAAATCTAGTCAACAAACAAAACGATTAGAATTACCACCGAATATTTTTTCATATTCAGCTATGTAAACCATTGCTCACGTCCTTATGACTACGAGCAAGGGGTAGGTCTTAAGAGTCAGAGTCTGTCATTTTTACAATCACTGTAATCACGACAAGTCCTCTATAAAAGTTGGTTTCCTTACAAATCGACTACTTTGCTCACTCATCCGACTTATACCCCGCTTCCAACGCTACTCCACAAGCTTTGCTCAACATAGAGCAACATCAAGTAGTTCCTTAAACTATGGTTTACTTTAAGGAGTACTTTTAAGATGGTTTCATCTTGGGTAACCCGACGGGGTTGATCTTAACAGATCTATCTTAGAAATTACTCCAATCCTTGTCTAGGACACCCTACTTGCTGGCTCGAGTAGGTTTTGGATATTTTTAAGATGGTTTTATCTTGGGTAACCCGACAGGGTTCATCCTAATAGATTTATCTTAGAAATTACTCCAGTCCTTGTTTAGGACACCCTACTCGCTGGCTCGAGTAGGTTTTGGATATTTTTAAGATGGTTTCATCTTGGGTAACCCGACGGGGTTCATCCTAATAGATCTATCTTAGAAATTACTCCAGTCCTTGTTTAGGACACCCTACTCGCTGGCTCGAGTAGGTTTTAGATATTTTTAAAATGGTTTCATCTTGGGTAACCCGACGGGGTTCATCCTAACAGATCTATCTTAGAAATTACTCCAGTCCTTGTTTAGGACTCCCTACTCGCTGGCTCGAGTAGGTTTTAGATATTTTTAAGATGGTTTCATCTTGGGTAACCCGACGGGGTTCATCCTAATAGATCTATCTTAGAAATTACACCAGTCCTTATGTGGGACACCTTACTCATTTGCTCGAGTAAGTTTCGGGTATTTCTAAAATATTTTTGTCTTGGTTAACTCGATGGAGTTCATCCTAATAGGTTTATTTTAGAAACCAATCCAGTCCTTGGGTGAAGGACATCCTACTCGCCGGCTCGAGTAGGTTGTGGATATTTTGAAAACGTTTTTCCTACTTGGGTGACCAAATGAGATCCATCCTAACCGGTCAACTTTGAAAATTACTCCAAAATGGAGGTGCTCAGCAAATAGCCGCTGCTCTCCGAGGAGCTTGAGCCGCCACTGCCGGCCTCGCCACCGACTTGTTCCCCCTTCGCCGCTGTGCTGGCCGAAGGCAGGGTATGCCCCGACTCCCCCAACTCTTCAACATTCACCTCCTCCTCTTCTTTCGAAGAAGATGTCGCCGCCCTCTCCGGGGACTTCTCCACCGCCACGACCGAGGCGGCCGTGGCATGAGGCCTTGCCGGCACTTCGTCGTCGCTGTCCAGCTCCGGGTCGCTCCACTGCAGCGAGAAGGCAGGCCTCGCGCATACAGGAACTACAGAGATCGAAGCAGCGGTGGTTTTCTCCACCGTGCCGTTGTCCCCGCTCGATTCAACCTCTTCATCAGAGTCCCCCCTGCTGCGAAGCGGGGACTGGGTGAAGAAAGTATCAATCAAGTGGGAACACTTCTTCGGTCGCGCTCCGCCACCGTCACCCCTTTATTTCTTCTTTTCTAGGGCTTCGGTGGTCAGGCCAATGCGAGAGGCGGCAGCCTCCTTGGAGCCCTTTTTCACCTTGCCTCTGGCCCCTCCAGCAGCCTTGGCCTTCATCTTCTTCTTGCCCTCGGCTTCAGCGAGCCGAGCTTCGGCGACACGCTAGGGGGCTTCGACGCAGAAAAAGGTGAACACCCGGTTGTTACGAGTGCCGCCCAACTTCGCCTTCAGCAGTGTGTACTCCTTCGCTGCCTCGGCCCCAAGGACCTCGTCCGCAAGTGTTTCAATCGCAACAGGGTTCACATCTGCGAAGATAGCGGCCGGGTTTATATATATATATATATAGCAAAGCAGTAAACAACAGCTCACCTTTCTTTGTGACCCTGAAGGAAGTTGAGAAATTGGGCATCGGGAGACCACCAACACGCTTCTCCTTGCTCACCCACGAGGAGATTGACCACCCCTCGCGGACGGGAAAACACTTGCACGCGATGTACTCCTCGACAATGTCTCGGGTCCCGAAGACCTTCGACACCTCGCGGAGCATCGCAACATGAGCATTCGACTCCAGCATCCCCTCGTCCACCTCCATAGTCAGAGGTTGCTCCCTGAGCAGACCAATTTCTTTCACCACCAAAGGGTGGCTCTGTGTTGCACATCGATGGGGACCTTGTGGTAGAACTACATCGAGGTCCAGTCCCCCCACTTGTTGCGGTAGGCGACCACGGGGCTTGGCACCGTACTCCTAAAGGCGAAGGTGTATACGCCGAACTGCGGCTCCGCCTCCGAAGTCTCGTCTCCATTGCGCACAACCACCATCTTCGGCTGGTAGTGGCAGCGGAAGAGGTGTGCGAAGCCCACAGGACTCGGCTTCAGCTTACATGTCTTCGTCAGCCACATGTAGAGGCTGAGTCGGAGGAAGGACGTCGGCGTCATCTGGTGCAGAAAGACGCCAAATAGCGTGAAGATCTCCACCACAGCCGCATCAAGTGGAAAACAAAGGCTGATGGCGAAGAAGTCGTGGAAGACAACCACTTCGTCTGGATGGGATTTCGCCGAAGTCTCCCTGAGAGGAGGGGCCTGTGCGAAGCCGACTTCGAGGATGCCCCTCCTCTCCATGTCTTGGATCATCGCCTGGGTCATGTAACTCTTCCCAAGGATGGAGGTTGCTGGAAAGCGAGCTCGTTCCTTCGGAGCCATCTCTTCGGAAGAAGCCGTCATTAAGTCGGGCAAGAACGGCACCGAAGAAAGTCAGGAAAATGGGCGAAGCAATAAGGCATGAGAGCAAGAGCGAAGGGGGGCTGGGGGGCTAGAGTGCTAGAAAGCATGGTGTTCTGACCCGCCCCCCAGGCTTATATAGTGCCGGGCAGCTCAAACTCGAGCGCCTCGAGAAGCGCGGCGTTTGAAGGTGCAAAGACCGTCGTACCCCTCCCCGCGCGTAAAGGAAGTCGAAACGGCCCAGGGGCATCATCATCTTTTTCTAGGAAGCCTAACCGCCGGCTCGTTTTCAAATTTTTTTCTTTTATTTATTTATTTATTTTCTTGACAAACATATCATTACCCCGAAGGGTAACCTCACCCATGGCGAAGCTGCGGCTTTTACCTCTACATTTGTCTCAATTCAGGTTCTTCTGTCGCCCTCGCCCGCTTGCCCGCCCGAAGTTGTCGAGCCTTCGGGTCCTCCGTGAAGCACCCGCAGCCTCAAGGGGCTACTGTTGGGGGAGCCACCTTCGGATGATGGGCGAAGGTGCGGCGCCCAACAAGACCGAAGCCCGGAGAGGAGACGATCGTGCGGCACCCTGGATGGCGAAGGATTTGAAGCGAAGGGCCTTTGGTGAAGCCCACGAGCGAAGCCAAGAAGCTCCGAAGGGTGACCCTCGGCGAGGCGCTGTGTGGGACGTGCTCTCCCTGGCGAAGCCTCGGTGGCGAAGGCTCGTCGTTGAAGTTCCACAAACGAAGGCATGTGACCGAAGGAGGGACGCACGACTCGGTTGATGAAGGCCAGGCCCAAGGGCTTGACGTGAAGCCGGATGGCAAAGGACAAGGACGTTATAGGGAGGCCCACTTGCCAGTCTAGTTGTAGCCCACTACATTGACTATTGATGTAATGTTACCCTAGTGCCCACGGAATATTCCATAATCGTGGCAGTTAGAGGGTATTACGGCGATTTCACGGTAGTTGAGTTGCCGGCTATAAATACCCCTGTAACCGCCCATGATGGGACATTGAATACAGAGTCTTTGGCCTGTGCATTAATTTTCATGCTGTTACTGTGGTTGTAATTTCTCTCTCGAGGCTTCGCCCTCGACGAACCGGGCTGTTGTGACACCTCTTCGCTCTGAAGGGTATGCTACACCAACAAAGACCACGACCAAAAGTTCCTTCTCCGTTGTGGCATGGTTGAGCTGGGGGCCAGTCAGTGTCTTACTGGCATAAGATATGGCATAGTGCTGATTATCCTTGCACTGACCGAGCACTGCTCCGACGGCGTAGTCGCTAGAGTCGCACATAATCTCGAAAGGAAAACTCCAATCGGGAGGCTGGATGATGGGTGCAGTAACGAGTGCCTTCTTGTGGGTATAGAAGGCTAGGAGGCAATCGTCATCGAAGTTGAATGGGGCATCCTTGGCAAGGAGATTTGTCAAGGGTCTGGCAATATGGGAGAAATCCTTGATGAATCTTCGGTAAAAACCAGTGTGGCCTAGGAAACTTCTCACTCCCTTGACATTCGTCGGGGGTGGCAATTGCTCGATTACCTCTATCTTTGCCCGATCCACTTCTATCCCTCTTTCGGACACTCTATGACCGAGGACAATCGCTTCTTTGACCATGAAATGACACTTTTCCCAATTAAGGACTAAGTGTGTGTCTTGACATCTCTTGAGAACCTTATCTAAGTTCTC
This sequence comes from Panicum virgatum, assembly GCF_016808335.1. Taxonomy (NCBI): domain Eukaryota; kingdom Viridiplantae; phylum Streptophyta; class Magnoliopsida; order Poales; family Poaceae; genus Panicum; species Panicum virgatum. The sequence continues at coordinate 13,465,443 of NC_053152.1, forward strand.
AAGGAATTCGTAAAAAATTCTCCATAAACTAAGAAATCATCCATGAAAAATTCCATGGTGTTCTCGATCAGGTTAGAGAAGATCGCCATCATGCACCTCTGAAAAGAGGTGGTTGCGTTGCATAGACCAAATGACAGTCGCCGATAGGCGAACGTGCCATACAGGCAGGTGAAGGTAGTCTTATTCTGGTCATCCGGATGGATTGGAATTTGGTGATAACCAGAATATCCGTTGAGGTAACAGAAGAAGGAATGCTTGGCCAGCCGTTCAAGCATCTCGTCAATGAAGGGGAGAGGGAAGTGATCTTTCTAGGTAGCTTTGTTAAGCATTCGGTAATCGATGCACATCCACCAACCAGTAACGATCCTCTAAGGTATGAGCTCATTTCTTTCGTTTTGAACCATTGTCATGCCTCCCTTCTTTGGGACAACTTGAACTGGGCTAACCCATTCACTATCTTGCATGGGGTAGATGATGCCCGCGTGATCTCTTTCTTGACTACCTCCCTCATCGCATCATTAAGCCGTCGCTGATGTTCTCTTGGTGGCTTATGGTCCGGTTCCATAGGGATGCGATGGGTGCATAGGTTGGGGCTGATCCCCTTGAAGTCCTGCAGAGAGTACCCAATGACGGATCAATACTTCTCCAGTACTACAACGAGCCGCCGAGTCTCGCTCTCTGTTAGCTTATCACTGATGATGACTGACGTGGCTCTATTGTTGTGAAGAAAGGCGTACTTCAATCCAGGAGGCAGCGGCTTCAGCTCGGGGAGAGAAGGTTGCGGTGTCTCCTCTCCGTCAAGCTTACTCTGGTCATCTGCTTCTTTCTCCTAGGTGAAATGAGTGGCAACTTCATTGAGGGAGGGCTGAGTTTGCTCTTCGTGGATGGTGCACACAGCCTCTTCAAGTGGGTCTTTCTCCAGTCTGGCTTCTGCAATCGTGTTGCATGAACGCAATAAGCTGACCGGAATAATTTCTTTGCCAACCTTAACCTCGAGCGTCTGTTGGGGTTGACATGAGGCTCTATTGGCCTTCCGACCAAGACGAACTCTACACCTTCTTGGATATCGAAGATGTGGAAATCCAGTTAGACCATGTTGTTTCCTATCATGAGAGGAACAACTCAGAGAATGCCATGACTTTCCACGATCTGGCCGTCGATCCACTTCAGGTGCTTACGAGAGAAGGTTAGGGGTTGCTTGGGTGAGATGTGATCTGCCAGAGTCCTGGACATCACGTTCACCCCGACCTTCGGATCGTAAAAGATCTCTTGCGGAAAGACATTCCCAGTAGCGCAGAAGAGAATTCTAGGATTGCGGTAGATCTGGATGATACTACCGCAAGATTCCGCTTCTTTTTTCCATTCCCGGCTCATAATCGCAGAAAGGCCCTCAATCTGCGAGGTGGCTTCGGGAATGAACGCCTCAGATCGTGAGCATATGCACTTATGTTCCTTTGTCATGTTCGAAACATTGCCGAGTTCAATGTATTCCTTTTCTGAGAAGAGCTCGGGTACGAACATAGGCAAATCTTCAAGGAGGGGCTCATGATCAGGGGACTTGGATGGTTGTTGACGGTCGTTAAGTGCGAAATATGACCGTCAACTATACTCATAAAAGAAGGAAAACCATACCTCTTACTCGCATATTTATATCACTAACCTAGCTCCACAGTTGTTTTCGAAGATTTATGTTTTCAGGAGCACAAGTCCGGAATAAGAAGAAAATATGAAGAATATGCAGACAAAGTCGCAGAAGATCATGTCCTGCGTAACACATGCAAAAGAGGCCCGCCTGACAGACCAAACCGACCAACTGGACCCCGGCACCGACGTACCAACATCAGGGCCCTCCAGGCAGACACACGAAGAAAGGCGGTGGCCAAGGGCACCAAGGTGGGGCCGTCCGAACCTGCCCTGGTTCCCGTCCAGGTGCACTTTGGTGGGAAGGTGGTGCTGATCCTCCTGAAGGCGGTTCTCAGTGTTTCCATGCATAGATTTGGCGGGAACCGACCTCAAGTCACGATATAAGGGGCCTCCCTCTACACACTCCACACACACCACTTGAAGGCCTCTCTCTCACACTTTCTTGGGACTTGTACTCCTTAGTGTAGTGGAGCTAGGCTAGTACTTCATCTCCTTAATGAATCCAGTCGTCCTCGGGGTCGGCGAGCAATCCTCGGCCTTTGGTATGGCTTTTTATTCCGACATTCGTTATGCTATTCATATTGAGTTTGTTCTTGGTTATCTTGCTATGTTCTTAGCATGCTTAGCCTTGATCTATGCTTTATCAAGGTATTCTAGTTGCTTGCTTGGACCAGATGGTCTGGGTAAGGATATCGGTTCGTTGTACTTTCGGGCTTATCTTAGCATCTTACCTGTCCATCCGAAGGGTGGGGGACCCGGGGGTGCTAAGGTAGTGACCTCATATGCGGGGATGGTGCCCGAGTATGCGGGATCCCTTGGATATGATGGTGCTTCACGGTTTGACCGGGGTAGACCGCAGGTGGTGACAGCCCTGTCGGTCCGCCGGGAAGTTATTTCTCGGTTAACGTACTCCCCGACGTTCGGGTATCATGTAGGAGTTCATGCAAAGATGAAAGGGACTAGATGTTCTCCAGTGCGGGTCATTCTCGCCGATGTCCCTAATTTCCCGGCACCTGCAGTTCTAAGCATGTAGCTAACATAACTTATCTGCTAACATGAATAGTATACTAGGATCTGTGCCTATGCTCCCACTAACCTTAGGTGTGCTTGTTTATTCTTTTTTCATGAGAGTTGGCTTTTCTGTGTGTGTCACATTACCCCTGATTATCCTTTATTTATCACTTAACCCTGTATAATCAGCAGTCTGCACCTTATTTCATAAAGTCATGGTTATGTAACTAGTAAATATCTTTACACAACCTCGCCATCCCTAGGGAAAATATAAATAACGATACTCTGAATACTTCTAGGTGAAATGCTATAACAGTATATCCGTGCGCTTGCGGATCTTTCTGTAAATGTTAAGACATACCAACCCAGCATTTTTGGCGCCGTTGCCGGGAACGAGCTTAACAACCCCGTTCCTAGTGATTGCGCTAATAAATGCCAACAAGCATTTCCGCCGTTGCCGGAGATGGTACTAGGTGTAAAGATTTTACTAAGAACATAAACCTGGCAATATGAGTAAGAGGTTGCTACTGCTTATACAGGCTAATGTGTCTCTTTTTGTTTTCTCCTGATTGGATGAAAACAGGGTAGTGTATGTCTAGTTTCTCCTTGCCGGCAAACTTCGTTGAAAATCCCGAGAAGCTCATGTGAAGGGTCTGACCTCGCGTCATCCCTCCTCTGCTCTCGCAGTCGACAAGCGAGCTAGCCTTTCAAGCACCATCAACAACAACCGAACCCATGGCTGAGAAGACTCTCTGCGACTTCTCCGTCCCCTCAGCTGCCAATGTGGCAACTGGAGCCAATGTTGATGTTGGGGACGTGAACTTTGAGCTGAAGTCCAGCCTCATAAATATGGTGCAGGCTAGCCCATTATGTGGCAAGCCAAATGAGGACGCCAACGCCCATCTCCAGAACTTCCTGGAGTTATGCAAGACTGTAAGCATACGGAGCGTTACGGCTGACACCATCAGGCTCCGCCTATTTCCTTTCTCCCTCCTAGGGAAAGCAAAACAGTGGTTTTATCAGAACAAGGAAGCCGTCAGCATGTGGGACAAATGTTCCACAGCGTTCTTCGCAAAATTCTTCCCGTTGGGCAAAACAAATGTCCTACGTGGAAGACTTTCATGTTTCCAGCAGACAGGGATGGAATCCATCCCGGAAGCTTGGGAGAGACTCCAAGAATACATACTCGTCTATCCTAATCATGGGATGGACGAGTGGCTCGTGCTCCAAAGCTTCTACAATGGGCTAACGACAACATCCAGAGCCCACCTTGATGCTGCTGCTGGAGGAGCCTATCTAGACCTCACAATTGCTAAGGCTACGGCCTTAATAGAAAAGATGGTCTCCAACCAGGGCTGGAACGAGGAGCGTTCCCAGCCCAGCACCAAGGGCGGAATGCATACCGTCAAGGAGACGGACATGCTCGCAGCCAAGCTGGACCTCCTACTGAAGAAACTTGATGAAGGGAACTGGCAACAGATGTCTATTCCCGTCCATGCCATGAACTCGTACTCAATGTGCGAGGTTTGTGATGACGGTGGACACTTGGGGAATGACTGCCCCGAGACCCGAGAAGACGCAGCGTACGTCAACAACAGCAACACCGGGTTCCGTCCACAAGGAGGCCAGGGTGGGGTCAAGCACGCCCACCATTCCAAGGAGGAGGTAACAACTTTAACTCAAATTTTAATTCAAATTTTAATTCGAACCAACCCTCCTTGAGAGATCTAGTCTTTGACCAGGCTAAAATAAATGAATATTTAAACAAAAAGCTTACTGCCAATGATAAAATTTTGGAAAATATAAATGCAAAAGTTGAAACTCTTTCTTCTGCTCTTAAAAACCAATTAAGTTTCAACAAAATGATAGAAACACAACTTGCACAAATTGCTGCTGTTGTTCCTGTTTCTGAGACCGGAAAGATTCCGGGGCAACCCGAATCTCCCGTTGAAACTACAAATATGGTGTCTACCGGGTGGGGCAACCTTCCCCGGCAGGCTCCCCGCACTAATCATGCAGGCAGGTACAATCCCTCGAAGAGTGACACTTGGGATGGCCTGGTAGCAGCAATTCAAGAAGATCTAGGGGTCCCCATGATTAGCTGCTCAATCTTCGATCAATACTTTGAGCATGCGCTCTACGATCTGGGGGCCAGTGTCAACATTATGCCTATGGTAATATATGAAAAACTTCTTTACCCTGCTCTCTCCCCAATATATATGTGTGTGCAGCTCGCAGACTCTACAATCCGGTATCCCGAAGGGATAGCCAAGAATGTCTTGGTCTGCGCATGAGACTCCTTCGTCCTTGCAGACTTTGTAGTGATGGACATAGAAGGCGACCTCGGAATCAAGCTCATTCTAGGGCGACCATTCCTGAGGGCCGCCAGAGCAAGAATCGACGTGGGAAGAGGAGAAATCTGCTTCCGTGTCGAAAAGGAGAACATGTTCTTTAGATTCAAACAAAGGGAAGAGAAGTGCATCCTGAACCAACAGGATGACGAAGGGAAAGCACTTTGGGATGCACCAGAATCTCAACTGTCAAGACCTACGACCACACACTCTAAGAGAAGACGTGCCAAGAAGATGTGGCATAAGGTCGCGAGTTCGTCCTCATCCAATTCTCCAGGACGAGCCGAACAATTGTAACCAAAGCAGGAGAAAGGTCCCGCTCGTCAGACTCAAAACGACGAGCCCTTGCCAAAGGTAAATCGGTACGTATCTCATATTTACTTTTCACCATTTTGCTTTTCTCGACTTTTTCGATTTTTCCCACTGCATATTTGAATTTTCAAAACACTCATGCATGCTAGAAACTTTTCCAGCACTTTTTCTATTTTTCACAAAAATCCAAAAATACTTCCGAGCATTAAAATCCTTTGAAAAATAAATTCGAACATCTTTCGAGCCAAAGTTTGACCGAGCACCCAAGATTTCAAAGTTTATAGCCGTTAGGGAGCCCCTGGGCCCTGGCTGTCAGCCAGTAGGCCCACAGGGGGCCGGCCGAACCCTAGGGTCGGCCGACCCCACCTGGCAACGGCTCCCTGCCACCTTTTTCCAATGGCTAGTGGCCATTGTGTTCAGCTCCTAGCTGTTGTGCCCAGCCATTCTCTCTTTAAATAGAGGCCGAGGTGTGAGTTTTGAGCTCTCATACTCAACTCTCATTCACTCACTCCCTCTCAAACTCTCTCAAACTTTGCTCTCGGGTTTTCATTAGATTTTTGCTCAACTTTGATTTCAAGAAACCTCTCTCTCTAATTTCCTTGCTGCAAAAAAAGAAGGAGCAACTCGCGGGTAAGAACGTTCATTTCGATTTCACTAACTTAACCGATTTCGAGTTGTACATGTTTGTTTGCCCCCATCATGAAAGGCTTAGGGCGGAAGGTCTCCGGCGCATTCAAGAAGATGACGGGTGGACGTTCATCCCGTTCTCGGGGTGGCTAAAGCTTGTACACTCCCAAACCTACGCCTACACCAAGCACGTGGGACTACGAGGAAGAAGAACAATTTGAAGAGATGCAAGCCGAACCACAAGCCGAGGCTATAAAGATTGATGCAGAAGATGCCCCCTACCTCAACTTGCGAGATGATCGTGAACGCCAAGGCTATGCCATCCTCAAGAACCGAAGCTTCGTCCACACCTGAGCAATCGATTCGGACCTCCTCATCAAAACAGGTATGTATGAAGACATCTCTAACATTTGGAATGCAATTGGATGGGATAACTGTTGGGTATTTTAGCATAACGAATAAATTCGCAAGCGTATGGATACTGTTGTAGATTTCACCTCAGAGTATTCCAAGGGTTATCAAATCCACAGGGAACGTGTGTGCACTCTCTTCTATTCTAATCGGTCCAAGGACACACCAAGATAGGTAGAAGGGTAGATAGGATTCCTAAGATAGTGCTACTGCTGAGTTAAAGGTCAATCTCTCGGGTACAATACTCGCTTCGGGCACTGACTTACAACTGGTCAGCCAGTCGACTCCGGCCAACAGCTCTACGCTATATCCGAACGTGGAGGATTACGAAGGACCAATAGGGCTGTCACCACCTATGTCCTACCTCTAACAAACCATGGGATATAAGGCAAACGAAGGATAACCCCTAGTCTAGACACCACATCTACGCTATCGATTACTACTGCAGTCTAACTACGTATCTCGAGCCGTAGCAAACTACAGCATTCTAAATGAATACAGAGCGACGAACCCGCGAGTAAGAGAACTGATCTCACTCAACTACAAGCACTACTAGCTTCTACTATACCAAGTAAAATACTAGAGATTGGAACCACGAATACTTACTAAATACCGAAGAATGTAGCAGCATCTATAGAGGTACAAGCTGGGAGCAGACAGCCGACACCCGGCACTTCTCCTGAACTACTCTGCCACTCTCATAGAGGTACAAGAATGGAGAAGAGCGCCGAAGACCGGCGCCCCTCCTAAGTACCTCTACCCTCTCCCTACTCTAAGACAACTCCAAACCAAAGAGAAAGCTTGAAGTGGATGCCAACTTGGTGGTGTGTCTTCATTTGGAACCCCTCCCCTTGTATTTATAGGAGGGAACCACCAGCCTCTTGCCCGGGAATCGAGCCAAACTGCCATTGGGGACAAACCACACCTCGCCACGTGTCATCAGAGAGGCGGTGGGGCCCGTGGGCCACTACCACTTGGTCGGGCGACCATGTTGGTCGGCCGACCATGGGCTGGGCCTGTTTGGCCCAGTTTGTGGTCAGGTGGCTGCTAGGTGGCCCCAATGTGATATACATGTGCAAGGGCCTGTCTCGAGGTGGTTTGGTAGCTCTGGTAGGCCCGTAGGACCTCGTGAACGCATCTGATTCGTTGAGAACTTGTTGCCTTGGATCGATGATGTGTCGCCTTGCTTATGGGCTGCATTCTCTTCTCATTTCCAAGCATAAGCAACCTGCACATAAATATACACCAACACTCATGGAAATGGTCAGTAATAAACCCCTACCACTATGTTGATGTTTACATTTTATGTATTTATGCAGGAGTTGATGGCCTAAATTTGGTACTTAAGAGCCGTCAACAACTCCCCCACACTTAGCCTTTGCTCGTCCTCGAGTAAAGCAGAAAGGATTGAGGTGAAACCTGAATTCCAAAGGTGTGAAGTGAGCATAAGAGATATTCCAAACCATACCTTGCACTTGTGAACTTTGATGTGTCTATCATGCCATCTTGGGTAGTTGAGGAATGGAATGATCGCGAATCAAATCACTTCTACTCCTTATGTCAAGCAGCTTGGGGTTTTTCAATAAGTTTTCAAAACAAACCTTACTTAGCTCCTCATTTGATTCTCTCAGATCGCTCAATGTGTATATGTCCTTACCAAGGCATTTGACTTGCCTTTTCTTCATCCTACTTCTAGTGATGGCTATATGTGGAGCTCAAGGTAGGGCATGAAGTATAAGACATACTTATATCACATATATTGCAAAGTCAAAAACTGGATCCAAAGAGAAAAACAAGTCATACAATCAGATCAAGATGTGCACGTGCATGGATTGTGATGGATGGAATGGAAACTCCTTTTGTGTGATCTCTCTCCCTATATAAATTCTTTTGAGAGCATGGCTATCTTTTTTCCTTTTTTTTCTTTTTTTTCATGGACCTTCATGTGCCTACATTGTTTTTCTTTTTTTTTTTATATTGGACCTTCATGTGTCCATATATTTTTTTCGATAGCCCATGCCTCTCTCTCTCTTTTTTAACAAAAACTGGGGAGAGACCAACACATATAGTGGAGCATTTATTTTGTGGAATGAGTAGATGGTACAATGCTAACTTCTCAAAGAAGCATAGCAAGGGGGTATATGGTGTGCACGTGAATCTTGATCATGAAAAGAATTCTCTCAAGGGTCACATCAATTTGACAAAGCTCAATGCAAATACAAGCAGCATATGTGTAAATGGTTTTCAAGAAGTATCATCATATGGCTTTGGTAGGACTTTGGCACATCAAAGAGGAGCTTCACAAAGGGTTTTCCAAATTTTCAAATAAAGTTCCCAAGCACTTAAACAAAAAGGAGCGAAGATCATATCATCCAAACCATATCTCAAACATCAACTACTTGGATAAGCATGGTTTCCTAAGGATTTTTGTTCACAAGCATCAAGATGATGAGCATGGAATAAAACATATGCAAGCAAACCATAGGAAACATGTAGAGTAGGCAGATACATATCGCTCTTTAAGAAGGTGGAGATCAAGGCAACGGTGATTCAGCCAAACCAAGTGGCTGGTTGAATTTGGTGTCCTTGTCTTGTCTCTTGTCATGTTGGTGCAGACGATGTTGTGCGATGCATCTGTAGGAGATCTCGAATGTGTATGACAATGATGATCTTGAGAGATGTCCCCCACACTTGTACTTGTACCTGGTGCTGTATTCAACGAGATAGTGGAAACAAAATAATGGCTCTGCTGGTTTCAAGAACCAGGGAGCTCTAGAATTTATTCAAACTAAATATTAATCTCACCATGAGACTTACTCTAGCGATCCTCGGGTGACCTCCCGGCAGGGCTTTGTTTAATGTCAAAAGCAGGACACTGAGAGTACTTACCGCGATGTTTTGTTGATGAAGTGTTCAACATTGTCACCATGGCAACTCCTCTCATTTTTTTTTAATTTTATATATTTTTAAGGAGCAAGATAAAAGAACTAACACCATTTCCCAAACCAAAGTAATGAATTGGCATGAGAATAACTTACTTGGGGTACTCACATATCTCTCCCACATTTGGAGTTTGCATTGCTGGGCAACAAAACTTCAAGTGTGTGGAGTTCAAGTCTCCTTCCATAGTCATTTCCTCGCCAAGATGTACCAAGGTGTTGTAGTCGGTGTAGCTCTCATGTTCATAGGCATTGCTTGTCCGTCATTCTTCTTGATCTTCCCCTGGAAAGGTTAGCGACCAAAAATACCCGAATGAAAAATACATCCTAGAACATGCTCTTGCTTTTATTGAAGGGAAATAAATAAATGATAACAATCCGGGCTATCTCCCGCCAGTGCTTTGTTTTTATGGTCATAAGCTCGACCATGGGAACATACTCTTGCAGCTATAGTTGGTGGTGTGTTCCCCTTTCACCGCCAATTGTTGATGTATCATGAAGTTTTCGCTGCAAGGTTAGTGCCGCCGTGCACCCACGAAATCTGCAATGTTTACGATAAACATATGCATCTACAACTGGCCTTCTAAAGGTTTTGCTTGAGAGGACCTTAAGGCAGTTGTAGTCCTCATGTATGCTCGGGGAACAGAGCATGCCTGACTCCAGAGAGGCATTTAACGAGCATGATTCTTGTGGTATTTCAAGGATAAAACTCCCATGCTCATCTATGGAATCCTTTTCTTTGGACTCCAAAGTCGGTGCCCCGTCAGATTCCATGGCCCCTGGTGTCTCTATCTCAAGAGATTCATCATGGGAAATCACAGTTGAATCTCGATCATGGTCGAGAACAACTTTCTCTGGGCCAGAGGGAAGAGGCTCAAACTCAATCGGAGGTTTAGGGGGAGTCTCGAACTCGGATGAATCTACGGATTTTGAGATATCATTCTCCTCCTTGATGAACTCTTCAGCATATTTCTCCCAAGGGGATTCTGGTGAGTCAACAAGGAGAATTCCCTTAACTTCTTTGATTGGTTCAAAATCAAGGGATGGTTCTGTCATGGAATTTGTGGCTCTTGCGATTTGGATAGAAATGGTTTCCTTCCCTTGATGGACGTCGAGCTTATTTTGGGTCAGAGAATCCGCGATCAATTTCTCGATGGGATGCTCAATCAAGAGATCGAAGTCTTGGACGTCGAACATATGAAAGTCGAGGATTATTTCGACGTCCTCGTGTCTAATAGACATGTTCTGCAAAGTCCCATATGCTTCCAGGATTTCTCCAAAGGAAGTTTGGAAGGTTTTGTCGGTTTGAACCAACGGCTCATCTCGCAAATGGCGAAATGCGCATTCACTAGAGATGATGTTAGCGCCGACAGTGGGACTATAGAGGGTGTCTACCTGGGTTCCCTTTATGGTGCAAGAAAGGGTTGCAGGAGGAGAGCTGATCCAAAGTACTTTTGATGAGAGCTTCATCTCTCTCAACCACTCGCTGCTCATAGTGGCCATTGACTTCTTAACATTTTCCTTATAGAAGGTAGCTTCTATAGGATATGTGGAAGCAATGGGAACCGGTGGTCTCCTCTTGCAGACATAATTCGAGGTATTTTTAAAATCTTCAAAAGGATCATCCTCGAATTTGTAATGGAGTTCTTGAGTTCGAATTTCTTCTTTCTCCAAAACTCGTGGTTCAGGAAAGGGTTCTAGGGTTGAATCTAAAGGTATGATAGTGAATGATCGTATTTAGCTCCTAGAATGTCCTCATGACATGACTTATGTTGTTCATGAGAGGGTACAGACTCAGCTGCGAAGGAAGTATTTTCGGTGATAATTTCTAAGATTTCCATGCCTTCGGCTAGAGTCTTGTGGTAGAAAGACCCTCCAGCTGTCATGTCTAGGTAAGCAGCAGAGTCCTTGTTGAGCCTCGAGTAAAAATGTTCAACTAACACATAATTGAGTATCGATAGGACAGGGCCGGATTTTACCAAAAGTAAAAATCTAGCCCAAGCCGCACCTATAGATTCCTTCTCATTCTGTTGAAAGGAGACGATATCCTTTCGTAGAGCAACGAGCCGGGACTCAGGGAAAAACTTGAGACAAAACTCATCTCTAAGTTCACCCTAGTTTCCGTTCATACTCGCTACGGTACGTGTGTACCATTGTCTAGCCTCCTCTACAAGAGAGAAGGGAAACAACTTCCACCTGAGGGAATCACGTGACATGCCTGCGATAGCACAGCATGAACACACTAGCTCAAACTCTTGCAGATGGTGGTATGGGTTTTCGCTATTTAACCCAGAGAAGGAAAGCTCCCGAACCATAGCGATAAGGTCAGGATAGAGTTCATAGCCGGATGAAAGGATTGGATGCTCAAAAAGCGGTGGCTCAAGGAACTCGCCCATAGGAGCAGAAAAGTCTCGGATAGAAGGCTGCTCTGTGGTAGCGGGGGTTGGTGTAGCAGAAAGAAAATGAAAGATGATACAGAATAAATTCCGTAGGATAGAGAAGCTCTTAAAGGACAACTTCTCCATGGATAGCGGGGGTGAAGGTAGAAGGAAAGAAAAGGAAAAGATATGAGGACGACTAGGATCGAAGAAAGTTACAGCAACTGTTCCCCGGCAACGGCGCAAGAAAGCTTGTTGGGTATTTTAGCATCACGAATAAATCCGCAAGCGCACGGATACCATTGTAGCTTTCACCTCAGAGTATTCCAAGGGTTATCAAATCCATAGGGAACGTGTGTGCACTCTCTTCTATTCTAATCGGTCCAAGGATACACCAAGATAGGTAGAAGGGTAGAGAGGATTCCTAAGATAGTGCTACTGCTGAGTTAAAGGTCAATCTCTCGGGCACAATACTCGCTTCGGGCACCGGCTTACAACTGGTCTGCCAGTCAACTCCGGCCAACAGCTCTACGCTATATCCGAACGTGGGGGATTACGAAGGACCAATAGGGCCATCACCACCTATGGCCTACCTCTAACAAACCGTGGGATATAAGGCAAATCAAGGATAACCCTGTTGACACTCCTTAGCACCCCAATTTATATACCGCAAGCACACGGGATCGTGTAGCTTTTCCCTTAGAGTATTCCCCCAAGGTTTATCAATCCGTGGATCGACAAAGAACTACCCAAGGTTTTCCATCTAATCTAACGGATCTATCCTAACATGAAGCATGAATTGCACATATAGAGTAACCTTTAATATATATGAGTGTCATGTAAAGGTTGATCTCATCCATGAACATAGACGTAACCATAGCAAAACCAAAGACATGACTCGGCCTATTGTCATCTAGTTGTAGTTCAAGCTAACGAGCAAATAAATCATGCATCTCAATCAATGGCATCTTTAAACCCAAAATCTCCAATCCGATCCTTCGATACCCCATCTGCTAAAGCAACGCCCTGTCACGACACCCCCCTTTGGACGAAAGCACCCTGAAGCAAGTCGAACCCCATTTGGTAGTTCCGCCATGAACCTCTAGCCACCATGACTACAAGATCATGCTAAGCGATCTATCTCGATAATAGATCTAGGATGAAGCAAACCCAAAGAAAAGAACGAAATCGAAAGAGAGAACATGGTCGCTAAAAGATTCGAAAGACATGATTATCATTACTCACATAATAGATTCGTTTGGATCGTCACCACCGAGTACATACCATTGACGACTCCAACTAGCTCATGAACTCCACCATGGCACAACCACTCAGGGAGGCCATGGCGGCTAGGGGCGGCCAAATCCATCTCCTAGACAACTTCGAAGACTTACGGCGGCCGTTGTCTCCCTCCGGTCTTGGCCCTAGGTTTTCGTCAAGTTCTGGGTGGATGGATGCCCCGAGTTGAATAAGGTACGAGCTATTTATAAGCCGAGGAAGCCACCGGTCGAAGGGGAGGCCGAACCGCCTCGGAAACGGGCTAGGCCGGCCGGCTCATGGGCCTAGGCCGGCCGACCTACCCTCTTTCGGGCCCGCCTTGGTCTCATCTTTCGCGTGTAGACTCCTCACATCTTCTAGAGTTTATGTCCTTCATGATTGCACCCCTTTGGACGTCGTTATCTTGGAGATATCTTCGAGGAAAGGATAGGATAGGGAATCCTTCCTTAAATCTTCATTTGCTTTACTTAATCCCGAAGTATCTTGATCTCATCTTCGTGGGCTCGGTCCTTTGGGCTCTCTTGGAGGATGGATGTGCATGAATGGGCTTCGAATCAACATGGGCTTTGGTCCTTCCTTTGGGCTTTGGCCTTCGTCTTTCTTCGTGTTGGCGCTCGATCACGGGCCTCGTCATTTCATGCTCCAAAATAGGCCAAAAACCTGCAAAAACAAAGTTCCTCCAAAATATATGTGCAAGTGTGAAAATGACCAATAATTAGGCCGGGGTTAGGACGGTTAGTGATTTTGATATTAAATTCATGCCATTATCAAGGATAAACAAGGGATAAAATGGGTACTTAAGGAGCACCAACATTCCCCCCATGCTTAAACCTTGCTCGTCCTCGAGTAAGTCCAGGAGTTTTGCTTATAAAGAAATCAGCGTTGCCCCTCAACGTTCTCTCTGTACTTAGTCATACATAACAAGACATATTGCTCTATCAAGTATTTAGCATTTAAGTTCATGTTGTGACCGGCTACTTTTTCATTATGGAAGATAGACTAGCAATTAAAGAACAAGCCACAATAATAAATAAATACAATGCTCTCAAACTTAAGCAAACTTCAAACCTTTACCTTGTTTCATCGTGAAGAGTTTTCAAAAGAATGCATATCAAACATAAGTGAGGTTCTCTTGCAAAAGATCATGGAAATACTCATCTCATCAAGTCTCTCAAGCCTACATTAGATTGTCTTCAACCTATTCTACTCATATATAAAAGTGGAAGGCTTATGTGGAGCTTGGTAGGTAAAAACAATCCTAGCAAAACATTATATCTGAAATATTGTCAAACTAAGAGAGATCTATTGGATTTACTGAGACTTGTTAAAAAGGCCATTGGAAAATAATGTTGGAGAGGGAGAAAGATGAAACACACACATTTAGATAGGTGGACATGTGCAAGTGGCAAATGGATGATCCCGAGACACAAATGAAGTTCTCATTATCGGATTGCACATGGTTGCAAGATTTGAGTATGGAATAATTCTTCAAAGTAACTTGGAAAATTAATGAAGCCAAAAAGAGCTAAGGAGCATTTTATTCTTCTCTTTTTTTTCTTTCATTTTTCTTTTCTTTTCTCCTTTTTTTCATTTTTCTATTTTTCTTTCTTTTTGCTCCTTAGAACTTTTGATAACATAGAATACTTACCCAGCCATCCCCGCATGCTAGAACAAATGCTCGTCCTCGAGTATAAATAGTGGGAGAACCAACTAGCTAGGGTAAGTATCTCAAATTCATCTTCTTCTTCGTAGAACCTCTTGAATCTCCGGGGAGCCTTGTCTCCCAAAACTTTTCTTTATATGGTGCCCTTGATTCTTTTGATTCCGTCGAAATGATAATCCATACTCAAATTGGGTTGTGGTCAAGGAGGTAATCACAAAAGGATATTTTTGGTTTCTGCCATGTACGTCTCTGTCCATGTGCATACTTTGGCTTCTGAATATAAACTTTTTCTGCCATGTACGTCTCTGTCCATGTGCAAAATTTGATGAAAACAGCGGGGCTTGCTCTCAAACTTTGGAGATGTTGACGAATTTGATTTCTTCTTTGATCACAAATTCATGGGAATGCTCTGTCATGCCTGCAAAACAATCAAGTGCACACACTACTCCCGGGGTGACGATCGGGAGTAGAGACAAAAGCCAACAAACCAAGCATCCCTAGACTCAACTTGTGGCATGAACAATGGAATGGATGCAAAGTGCAAATGCAAAGTTAGCAAAAACAAGTGTTAGCAAGGTTGAAAGGACCTTTCGATGTTGTTCCACAACTAGCTTATTCAAAAACAATTGCTAAGAGTGACAAAAAGCCTTCGCGACACTTCATAAGAAGTGAGGCTTTTGTCAATGAAAAGATTATATATCGAAAAGGACCAAGCAACCGAGCTAACAAGGTTTTAGAAGTAGGTTTATGGGTTTACTATATTTTTTTGGTTTAAAACAAAAATTTTGAAGAGAGAGTGTTGGGTATAGAAATTCTATCTAAGGTAGTTTTTAAAAAAAAAAACTAGAGAGAAACAAAAGTTAGATCTTTTTTGAAAGAAAAACATAACCTATGGTTTTTAGGATTGCTTTATGAGTGGTTTTCCTAAGGGTTTTAGGATCTCAAAAGCGAGGCTAGTCAATGTTTTTAGAAAAAGTTTTTTTTTAAATGCAATGTGCAATACAATGAAAGTGTGAGACGAACAACATGGTATGCAATGCAACACGGGGTGGGTGAACAAAATGATATGACATGATGAGGTGGTCTAAAACAAAACAAAAAGTTAGACTAAGTTAACTAGCCACAAGTTTAGAATCAAAGGGTGGTGCAACACTTCATATTTCCCTCTAAAAGGATACAAATAAAAAGACTCTAAACACTAATAGGCACACAAAAAGGTCTACAAGTTTCCCAAGATCAAATAACAAAGTGCTCCCTCAATAACATTTAGAATGAACAACATGAAGTTGTGGTTTTTGTTAGAGCAATGATACAATGTTACTTGATATTCCGATTAAAGAGTGCAATGTAGACGGTCATATTAATATATATACATATATAATAAAAGATCGGGTTGCCTCCCGCAAAGTGCTTCATTTAAAGTCATAGAGCTCGACTTTCTTACCTTCAAATTGATGTGAAGCCAAGGTCCTTCATGCAAGAGGTGAAGGTGTTCCATGCAGCTCTTATTCCACTTCCCATATTGGACATGATCAATCACGCTTAATGGAAAACTTGCCCAATCGTCTCTCACATCATCGTCACCTCCTTCTTTGTTGTCCTTCATCGCTATCTTTCTTTTCACGGATTTTCCTCTCTGTCCAGATTGGGAGTTGCGCCAACCAATTGATCCAATGCAAGGTGCATGAAATCTTCTTTCCAACAAATCTTCATTTGCCCAAAACACATTCCAATTGAGGGAGTTATGCCCCTTTTTCCCCGTCACTGCAATCTGCCCCGTGCTGATTTCAGCACGTGCATCTCCGATGTTTGAGACATAGCTCCTCCCGTGGGTCTTCAATTGTATCGATCATGGATGCGTTGAACCGAGGACTTGATGGAGATCCTGAATATTCAACTTTCTTGTATTGTAAATCTCTGGACTTGTGCACAAAATTGATGAGGCTTAGCGACGTCCGTTCTTGAAACTTGAAGATGTTGATGATGGTGTTCAAAATTTTGGGCACGGTTTTCCTCCTCATCATTTGAGTTTCATGTCCTGCATGGTTAGTGAAATTCGGGGCTTCTCCCGACTTGTGCTCTTTTATGGTCATGAGCTTGACCAAACACAAAGCAAGATCGAAATTTGCAATTATTTGTAAACATATGCAACATAATCACATCCTCAATTAAATTTCATCAACAAGGCATGGTGTAATTAAATGCAGCATGTGTTTCTTGCATAGCGCGGAGCTCATTATTAGGCAGAGGTTCTTTAAGCGTGAAATTAACATTCTCAAGAAACTCTAGCCTATCATCATGAAAAGAACAAGGCATAGAATTTAAACTTTCATTCCGACTATCAGTTCGAGCATGAGATTTTTAAAGATTATCAACAAAACCAATAGAAGCTTGAGAATTCAAAGTATACCTTAGCCTCGGAGCTTTTTCATACTCATTGGAGTCATGGTGCTTTGTGCGAGATGTCATCTTGATGCATTCTTCGTGGTCCGTCGTGGTTTGCTTCTCACGTCTCCATGTGTTGAATGTTGCGCTCTTGTAATCCGTCGTGGTTTGTTTGCAACATCTTCGTTTGTCGAAGGTCGACCGCTTGTGCCTTCATTTGCCAATGTCATTGGGGTTCTTCCTCTGCTCCAAGCCTCTGAATTTTATCATGGACACTTGATGAAAGCATCGCCCAAACTCCCCTTCATTGTTGTCATCGTCATCTTCTCTATCTTGTTCTCATCTCGTTGCTCCTGCCTCTTCTTTGTGGAATATCACCTGTATACTCAACAGAACATATACCAAAATATAGATCTATTGAAATGTTTATGAAATTACCTTTCCAACGAGTGGTCATTCATCTTAAACCGAGTCCAAACGAGGGAGTTATGCCCGTTTCACTTTTGGCGCTGCGTGCTGTCCAGAAATTTTCAGAGTGCACACCCTTCAATGTTTTGGCAATAACCGCTTGTAGGAATCTCCGATTGACTTGGTTCTTGATTCGTTGGAACGGGAACTTCATGGAGCTTTTGAATATCCAAAAATATGCTGCTATTTGCTTCTGAGGTCGAGCTGGACATTGATGAGAACAATATCTTCTTGTGAATTCATCCGAAGATGTCAATGATCTCAATCATGTGGTCTTTGGAACGTAGTGTCGTGCGTCCCTAGGCTTCAAGGTCATCGCCATTGATTACCAGCAAATATCACGGCTTCAATGATGCTCATGTTCTTGCTCTACCCAAGGTGTCGGGATTGGAAGATGCTCATGTGCTTCGTGTTGAGGATCCGAACGGTTTCCTTCCTTGATAGCATCACTCGATTAGAAGTATATCGAGCATCCCACTGGAGAAGATAGGTGGTGTTCTGGTTCTTCTAATCTTGTTGTCTCCAGCTTTGGTCAACTTCAAATCATCATCTTTTGCGTACACAGCCTTCCAATCATCCATTGACATCGTCATCACCTTCTTCGTCGGTTGCTACTGCCTCTGTCCTCATTGAATTCCCCTTCATCCAGTGCAGAACATGTACCAAACTTCTACTCTATTGCAAGGTTCATCAAATTATCTTTCCAATTGGACTCCGAATAAAGAAGTTATGCTTGTTTTATTACGGCGCTGCAATCTGTCCAGAGGGATTTCAGAACGCGCAGCGTTGAAAGATTTTACCATAACTCTTCACACCGATCTCCAAAGTTGACGGTTTTTGATCCGTTGGAAAGAAGACTTGATGGAGCTTCAAAATAATCTATTATTTGCTCATGGTACTTCTCTGATCTTGGATGAAAAACTCATCACAACAGTAACACTTCATAGATAATGATGATCGCACAATTTTCTTCGCGGGCATGCTTCATACCTATTGCTTGAACAAACAATTCTTCCCAAAAACATTAGTCTTTAAAATTAATTGACACGGCGGTGTACCTTATTTATCATATTTTGCTTTTGGGGAGTGGGGACTCGATAGCGGATGCTGGGCCACTAACAAAAGTTAGCACCTACCACTAAAGAGCGAATCTTGATGTTGTTGCCGTCATGTCGATGTGGACATTGTCGATGTTCCATGTCGAGGCTCCTCGATCATCTTGTTGCCGATTGTTGAAATTTGTTGAAGTGGATTATGGATTTCTCGAAGTCCAAGTTTGGTGTCTAGCTTTTTCCACCTGCTTTCAAGGACACAAACAAGAAAACAAGGGTATATGCAATAATAAAAATTAGGGTTAGTCCAAAAAAACTAGATAGATCACCCTAGGGTTCGAGTTGCCGATCCCCGGCAACGGCGCCAGAAAAGCTTGTTGATGCACCTTAGCGCCCCAATTTATATACCGCAAGCGCACGGGATCGTGTAGCTTTTCCCTTAGAGTATTCCCCCAAGGTTTATCAATCCGTGGATCGACAAAGAACTACCCAAGGTTTTCCATCTAATCTAACGGATCTATCCTAATATGAAGCATGAATTGCACATATAGAGTAACCTTTAATAGATATGAGTGTCGTGTAAAGGTTGATCTCATCCATGAACATAGGCGTAACCATAGCAAAACCAAAGACATGACTAGGCCAATTGTCATCTAGTTGTAGCTCAAGCTAACGAGCAAATAAATCATGCATCTTAATCAATGGCATCTTTAAACCCAAAATCTCCAATCCGATCCTTCGATACCCCATCTACTAAAGCAACGCCCTGTCACGACGCCCCCCTTTGGACGAAAGCACCCTGAAGCAAGTCGAACCCCCTTTGGTACTTCCGCCATGAACCTCTAGCCACCATGACTACAAGATCATGCTAAGCGATCTATCTCGATAATAGATCTAGGATGAAGCAAACCCAAAGAAAAGAACGAAATCGAAAGAGAGAACATGGCCGCTAAAAGATTCGGAAGACATGATTATCATTACTCACATAATAGATTTGTTTGGATCGTCACCACCGTGTACATACCATTGAGAACTCCAACTAGCTCATGAACTCCACCATGGCACAACCACGCAGGGAGGCCATGGCGGCTAGGGGCGGCCTAAGCCATCTCCTAGACAACTTCGAAGACTTACGGCGGCCGTCGTCTCCCTCCGGTCTTGGCCCTAGGTTTTCGTCAAGTTCTGGGTGGATGGATGCCCCGAGTTGAATAAGGTACGAGCTATTTATAAGCCGAGGAAGCCACCGGTCGAAGGGGAGGCCGAACTGCCTCGGAAACGGGCTAGGCCGGCCGGCTCATGGGCCTAGGCCGGCTGACCTACCCTCTTTCGGGCCCGCCTCGGTCTCATCTTTCGCGTGTAGACTCCTCACATCTTCTAGAGTTTATGTACTTCACGATTGCACCCCTTTGGACGTCATTATCTTGGAGATATCTTCGAGGAAAGGATAGGATAGGGAATCCTTCCTTAAATCTTCATTTGCTTTGCTTAATCCCGAAGTATCTTGATCTCATCTTCGTGGGCTCGGTCCTTTGGGCTCTCTTGGAGGATGGATGTGCATGAATGGGCTTCGAATCAACATGGGCTTTGGTCCTTCCTTTGGGCTTTGGCCTTCGTCTTTCTTCGTGTTGGCGCTCGATCACGGGCCTCGTCATTTCATGCTCCAAAATAGACCAAAAACCTGCAAAAACGAAGTTCCTCCAAAATATATGTGCAAGTGTGAAAATGACCAATAATTAGGCCGGGGTTAGGATGGTTAGTGATTTTGATATTAAATTCATGCCATTATCAAGGATAAACAAGGGATAAAATGGGTACTTAAGGAGTGCCAACAAACCCCTAGCCTAGATACCACGTCTACGCTATCGATTACTACTGCAGTCTAACTACGTATCTCGAGCCGTAGCAAACTACAGCACTCTGTACGAATACAAAGCGACGAACCCGCGAGTAAGAGAACTGATCTCACTCAACTACAAGTACTACTAGTATCTACTATACCAAGTAAAATACTAGAGATTGGAACCACGAATACTTACTAAATACCGAAGAATGTAGCAGCATCCGTAGAGGTACAAGCTGGGAGCAGAGAGCCGACACCCGGCACTTCTCCCGAACTACTCCCCCACTCTCGTAGAGGTACAACAATGGAGAAGAGCGCCGAAGACCGCCCCCCCTCCTAAGTACCTCTACCCTCTCCCTACTCTAAGACAACTCCAAACCAAAGAGAAAGCTTGAAGTGGATGTGAACTCCAACTTGGTGGTGTGTCTTCATTTGGAACCCCTCCCCTTGTATTTATAGGAGGGAACCACCGGCCTCTTGCCCGGGAATCGAGCCAAACCGCCATTGGGGACCAACCACACCTCGCCACGTGTCATCTGAGAGGCGGTGGGGCTCGTGGGCCGCTACCACTTGGTCGGGCGACCATGTTGGTCGGCCGACCGTGGGCTGGGCCTATTTGGCCTAGTTTGCGGTCAGGTGGCTGCTAGGTGGACCCCCCTGTGATATACATGTGCAAGGGCCTGTCTTGAGGTGGTTTGGTAGCTCTGGTAGGCCCGTAGAACCTCGTGAATGCGTCTGATTCGTCGAGAACTTGTTGCCTTGGATCGATGACGTGTCGCCTTGCTTATGGGCTGCATTCTCTTCTCATTTCCAAGCATAAGCAACCTGCACATAAATATACACCAACACTCATGGAAATGGTCAGTAATAAACCCCTACCACTATGTTGATGTTTACATTTTATGTATTTATGCAGGAGTTGACGGCCTAAATTTAGTACTTAAGAGCTATCAACAATAACTTTGTTCCCGTTGAGGAGTATGGTTCTCGACTCCTCACCATCCAATTTCTTTGCACTCTTCGGGAGGTGGAAAATGGAGTTTATTTTTGACTTTTCGGGAAAGAATATTTGTTTTCTTGGAAAACTTTTGCCAGCCACCTCGATTTCAACAAACGCTGGCCAATTTCTCTTGAGCAAGCTTGCCACGGTTTTAATGGTCATGAATTTTGGGGCCAAATTTCGGGTCAAGTTGTCCATGGCAAATTTGCTCCTCGGTGCAATGATATTCATAATCCGACTCTTCAGTTGATGCACAAATGGTTAGCCATCACTCTCTTTTCTAGAGATGATGTCTAACCTGTGCGCAACGATAAGTTGCTCATACTATATGCCATGGTCAACAAGATCAAAATCTCCCCCGCGAAGCTTTGGTTAAGCAATGGCTTTCGAATTTCAAGATGACGTGTCCTATTGAGTGCACTTCTTTGATTACTCACATCGCTACATGTGTCGGTGCCTTAGAGGGGAATTTTATTCCTTTCATTGAGGGTGACCGTGCATATATCGACGAGGCTTATTTGATCCAAGGTCACACACTCAAGAAAGGCCCGGATGACTCTTTGATTTTTTTTCTACTTGGGCTTTACAAATGAGATTTCACTACCCAATGCGGAGTTCCATTTGTATAATTGACATTCACTAACCATCCATCTCATTCCACGAGAAGGGGCTAGTAGGCATAGATCTTCTGGTTTGCCTGGCAGGATGACAAGAAGCAAGACCAGAAGGGAAGCAGAACCGACACCACCGCCTCAGCAGCCACAACACTCACATCAGCATGAGGCCGGTGGGTCGTCATGGCATAATGCCAGCACTGAGGAGTGGGCAAAGCAGGCACCAGGCCGCCGGTCTACCAGTTCCAGCTCCAGCGGAGCCCCGAACCTCATTAGACGGACGACCTCGTCTCGAGGTTTCGGCGCCATCACCCAGCAGCTAGGTGAGCTGCGGGTGCAAGGCAACAACATTCAAGAAATGCTGCACCAACATATCGAGACATCCCAAGCATGGCAGCATCACACTGGCGAGAGACTCCACGACATGGAGCAGTTGCAGTTGCAGCAATAGAAGGAGTGGAGGGCCTACTGCCGCTGGACGGGTTTCAACCCCGACCAGCCGTAGTGAGCCTGAAGCTAGCTTGGGGGAGGACCCCCACGAGAAGTAACTTGTATCATTTATCTTTACTACCTTCATAACCTTGCATGAAACCCATAAAAATTTGCAAAATCTAGAAAAATCCATAAAAATTTGCATAACTAAAAACAAATAATTTTTTTTGCAAAACTTAGAAAACACCAAAAATATTTCTTTAATATGTGTAGTAAGCATGGTGTAAGTTGTCCTTGTTGAGATGATGAATAGTTGCTCTGTTAATTTCCTTCATATACTTAGTTACAACTTTATGCTCTACCTAGTTTTGGGTTCGTTGGCTTAAAAGTTCAACCCTTAAAACTCGAAACTTGTGGGTAGCGGAAAGCATGATCCAAATCTAAGTTGTTGTGAGCTATGATATGGTTAAATAGAGTTGCTATGATCTTCTTTTATGTGATACTTGACATCCGGAGTATTTAATTTTGAAAACACAAAAATATAATAAAGTTCCTCGATGATATGAAATTTCTATCCAAAGCCATATGTTGTTTTCATTGCAAAACTATCCACATATGCAACTTGCTATCTCATTGAGCTTTGTCAAATTGTTGTGACCCTTAGTGAGATTCATTTCAAACTCCCATGATCAAGATCACGTATACGTTTCCACCACATGCTATGCTTCTACACTAGAAGTAAGCAAACATCCATCCATCCACAAAGTAAAACTCCATGTCAATATATGACACCTCTCTCTCAAAAACACATCAAGGATATGGGGCTATGCAAAAAGAAAATAAAAGATGCATACCCAAAGAAGGCATGCCACATGCTTCGGCATGTCAAAAAGAGAGAGAGAGAGAGAGAGAGAGAGAGAGAGAGAGAGAGAGAGAGAGAGAGATAAAAGATGCATACCTAAAGAAGGTATGCCATATGCTTAGGCATGTCAAAAAAAAAGATAGCCCCTTATCCAAAAAGAAAAAAAAAGAGAGATGGTTCATACAAAGGAGTTCATACACCATCCACCAAAAATATCCACACACTAGCACATCTTGATCAAGGTTTATGACTTGTTTCTCCTTTGGATTCGGTTTTTGACTTAGCAAAATATGAGAAGCAGGTATGCCTTCAATCCTCCATACCTATAGCTCCACAAAAACAGCCACTAGAGATAGGTTGAGGAAGAAAGGCATAATAAAAAGCCTTGGTAAGGAATCATACACAATGAGCGATTTGAGAGATCATCCGAGGAACTTTATAAATTTCTTTTGAAAAACTTCACAAAACCTCCGGATTGACGGTTGAACTAAAAAGAAAGAAATATGAGCACTCTATGATACCGTTCTAACTCTCAACCGCCAAAGATGAGGTGAAGCTATAAGCTCCATAGGAGTAAGCCAAGAGGTAAGAACAAAAGGCCAACTTATTCAAAATCAAGGTAAGAAGCATTTGGTTGTGCCTAAGTATGAGTTGGAAATTCAACAACGTAGCAATTCCTGATCCACAACAAGCGCCTTGTTTTGCTAGGGACAAGCAAAAGGCTAGCTTGGGGGTGTGTTGACGGTCGTCAAGTGCGAAATATGACCGTCAACTATACTCATAAAAGAAGAAAAACCATACCTCTTACTCGCATATTTGTATCACTAACCTAGCTCCACAGTTGTTTTTGAAGATTTATGTTTTTAGGAGCACAAGACCGGAATAAGAAGAAAATATGAAGAATACGCAGACAAAGTCGCAAAAGATCACGTCCTGTGTAACACATGCAAAAGAGGCCCACCTAACAGACCAAATAGACCAACTGGACTCCGGCACCGACGTACCAACATCAGGGCCCACCAGACAGACACACGAAGAAAGGCGGTGGCCAGGGACCCCAAGGTAGGGCCGGCCGAACCCATGGTTTGGTCGAACCTGCCCTGGTTCCCGTCCAGTTGCACTTTGGCGGGAAGGCGGTGCTGATCCTCCTGAAGGCGGTTCTCAGCGTTTCCATGTATAGTTTTGGCGGGAACCGACCTCAAGGCACAATATAAGGGGCCTCCCTCCACACACTCCACACACACCACTTGAAGGCCTCTCTCTCACACTCTCTTGTGACTTGTACTCCTTAGGGTAGTGGAGCTAGGCTAGTACTTTATCTCCTTAGCGAATCCAGTCGTCCTCGGGGTCGGCGAGCAATCCTCGGCCTCTGGTATGGCTTTGTATTCTGACATTCGTTATGCTATTCATACTGACTTTGTTCTTGGTTATCTTGTTGTGTTCTTAGCATGCTTAGCCTTGATCTATGCTTTATTGAGTTATTCTAGTTGCTTGCTTAGACCAGATGATCTGGGTAAGGATATCGGTTCATTGTGCTTTCGGGCATATCTTAGCATCTTACCTGTCCATCCGAAGGGTGGGGGACCTGGGGGTGCTAAGGTAGTGACCTCATATGCAGGCATGGTGCTTGGGTATGCAGGATCCCTTGGATATGACAGTGCTCCACGGTTTGACTGGGGTAGACCGCAGGTGGTGACAGCCCTGTCGGTCCGCCGGGAAGCTACTTCTCGGTTAGCGTACTCCTCGATGTTTGGGTATCGTGTACGAGCTCATGCAAAGATGAAATGGGACTGGATGTTCTCCAGTGTGAGTCATTATTCCCGATGTCTGTAATTTCCCTGCACCTGCAGTTCTAAGCATGTGGCAAACATAACTTATCTGCTAACATGAATAATATACTAGGATCTGTGCCTATGCTCCCACTAACCTTAGGTGTGCTTGTTTATTCTTTATTCATGAGAGTTGGTTGTTCTGTGTGTGTCACATTACACCTGATTATCCTTTATTTATCACTTACCCCTGTATAATCAGCAGTCTGCACCTTATTTCATAAAGTCATGGTTATGTAACTAGTAAATATCTTTACACAACCTCGCCATCCCTTGGGAAAATATAAATAATGATACCCTGAATACTTTCGGGTGAAATGCTACAACAGTATATCCGTGCGCTTGCGGATCTTTCTGTAAATGTTAAGACATACCAACCCAGCATTTCTGGTGCCGTTGCCGGGAATGAGCTTAACAACCCCGTTCCTAGTGATTGCGCTAAGAAATGCTAACAATGGTTCAGTGATTTACTCTATGTGTGGAGGAGCTGGAGAGAAAACAGCGGAAAGGATGCAGAGTTGCTGCCATTTGGTGGGCTGATTTGCTGGCTCGGGACGATCGTCGAAGACTTCTGTGTACTGAGTAGAGTTAAGGACCCTCTCTAGGATGGCCTTTGCTTCAGACACTTTCTAATACATGACAGATCCCTCGGAGGTGAGATTCAAGAAATGCTCGCTTTTCGGGTTGAGGCCGTAAACAAAATGTTGCATCAGTATCTCCTCCTGGATATTATGAGGGGGTCCAGAGGTTGCTAGATGCATAAATCGTGCCCACGCTACTCCAAGTGATTCACCGTCGCCTTGCTTAAAAGTAAGCAGTTGAACGCAATGTGGAATCACTTTGGAGACAGTAAAAAGAACAGGCCAAACTCGTCCTTTAACTGAATCCAATCTCCTCCAACTCTCACTGCAGTCCGGTTGTACCAAACTT
This sequence comes from Panicum virgatum, assembly GCF_016808335.1. NCBI lineage: Eukaryota > Viridiplantae > Streptophyta > Magnoliopsida > Poales > Poaceae > Panicum > Panicum virgatum. The sequence goes on from NC_053152.1 coordinate 13,491,469, forward strand.
TCGCATTTCCCGTTAGAGAGAACGAAAAAAGCTTCCACCGTAGGGTGTTTTGGTTCATTATGGGTATGCTGAGGAGAGAGCAATTCTCCTCGAATTCTTGCAAGTGAGTGTAGGGGCATTCGTCCTTTCTACCAGAGAAGCACTTGGCATGAACCATGGCTACGTGATTGGGACGGATCTCGTAGCCATCAGATAGGATGGGATGGTAGGATGGAGGTGGTTCCATGTACTCGCGGGATGGAACTGCCGGATAACTAGGAGCGGACTTCATATGGAAAGATGGATGGATAAGTGTACAGCTAAAAAGCTCTAGTACTAGTGTTGCTGCCGTTCCCCGGCAATGGCGCCAGAAAGCTTGTTGGCACTCCTTAGCCTAAACAAATTACTCTTCAAGCGCACAAAGACCGATTGTAACTTTCACCAAGGTGTATACCTGGGATATCGAATCCAAGGAACGATAAGCTTCAACTAGTGGTCTGGAGCGATTCAGCAGGACCCGCTAAGGAGAAGAGGTACGAGGGTAGAGGGTTTAACTCCAGATAGAATCCCAATTACTAAGCTATCCTGATAGATTACTAACTTGATCTACTTCGGCGGCCTAAGAGGACGTAGAAAGGGATGAGAAAGGAGTTCGACATGGTGGAGTCCTTTGGCAATTATTGCTATGAAAGCACCCGAACGTGGTGGACTACAAAGGACGGACAAGGCTATCACCACTTGCCGCATACCACTGCGGTACCGTGGGGTGGAATACAACCCGAGATAGCTAACCTAGCCTGGGCACCACACCCACAGCTATCGAGCTACTTACTCCTACCGTGTACTAAGGCAGAAATTAATCACAAATAAGTAGAACTTGCTACTTTCGCAGACTCAGGATCCCGCAGATCAAAGAAAGTAACTAAACAAGTAACTTAAGTAAAAAATAAAACTAGCGAGAAACTGAAGATAAACGAGGAACTTACTTGATTATAAATTCCCCCGGGGTGGGTACAAAGTTGGGGTAAGGTCGAGAGAACTCGACTCCGCCCCTTTAGCCCAGCTTCCGCCAAAGCTCTCACCTCACACTCTCTCTATTCTACTAGGATAAAGAACTAAACTTGAGACACTCTAGCTCCAAGTGGTGTGTGTTACAAGTGAGGTGAGGGGTCCTATTTATAGCTGCTCAAGGTCGATGAAACTGTTAACCACTGCAAGCCTACGCTACCTCTGCCTTGGCTTCAAATCCACATGAAAGGGCATCTCCCGAGGATGACAAGTGGGGCCGGGTGGCCTCCTCTACTCCGGCCGGCCTGGGGGTGGCGCCACGTGCCCACCGACTTCACGTGGACGGCTCTGATCGCTTCTGGAGGTCGGTACTTTTGGCGGTTTGCTCAACTGACATCTTCTTGGGCCGAGCGGCCTGGCTCTGGAGGCTTCTTGGCCCTCCGTTGCACCAACTCGCTCCTCAACGGTCGTAGATTACTCCTAGATGGGTAATTATCTTGCTCTCTAATCATGGACCTGGATTCCTCTATTTTGCATAGGGGTTCAAGCCTTCCGGTTCCAACTTGTATGTTCTAGGAAACTACCCATGGGATTGGCTTGAATTCTCCCTCTAGATGACTCTGGTAAAGTTTCATGTCGAGATTCCACAGTACATATGCTGGTCGGCCGGACTCGGGCCTTCTGGTCCAAACAGTGTTTGTTTTGGGTCAAATTTGGATATGTTGTTCCTGAGATCAAATATACACCAAAACTTGTGGAACTAATTAGATATAATGGTTATGGCATGATTATGACCTAGGTTTCATGAAATCAGGCGGAGCGTTGGTGGCGAAAATCACGGATATCAACCGCCAACACTCGCCACGCTCTTGCGATGTGCAAATAAGAGCCAGGCGAGACCCTGAGGTCATACGTGAAGCGCTTCTTCGACACAAGAGCCACCATCGCTATCATCTCCGACGAGGATGTCATCGACTACTTCCACGACAACATCACCATGCAATCTCTTTGCTATGACTTCGGACGAAATTGTCCGGACTAAGTGGTGAAACTTCATGACATGATGCAGCGATGGGCTGACGAGGAAGAACAAGAGCTCAGTCGCTTCCCACGCCGCTATAATGACAACAACAGGAAGTGTAACAATGATCGTGGCGGCAGCAGCAGCCAGCGGGACCCTATGCTCAAGCGAAAGCCAGACGATGTCGTCGGGGCTAATCGACCGCAGCCCGCGTGGCAAGAAGACTGGCAAGCCACAGGATCAATTCGACAAGATCCTACACAATAAAAGGTTCCCAATCCACCCGAAGAGCAATCACTCAATGTTCGAGTGTGCACTCATCCGGAAGTCCCTCAACGCACCATTACCCGAAGGGCCCAAGAAGAAACCAAGTAAGGATCATGAGGATGACAACAAGAAGGACCCTGACGGGTTTCAACAACCCAAAAATGTGGTCAACATCATCTTCGGTGGAGATCCAAGCTTCTCCAAGCGTGCGTAGAAACTACTTCTATGCGAGATCCTTTTGGTGGAGCCTGCAATCCAGAGGCCACTAAAGTACAGCGAGGTCCCAGTTTCTTTCTCTAGGGAAGATCAATGGACCAACTTTTCTGAGCCGGGAAAGTTCTCGCTCGTACTCGACCCTGTTGTGCAAGGCTCAAAACTTACTCGAATACTCATTGATGGAGGAAGCGGGCTCAGCCTGATCTTGGCGAGTACTTTAAGGAAGATGGGCCTTAACTACAAGAGTCTGCTTACCCCAAGCAAGGCCCCGTTCTACGATATCATCCCGGGAAACTCCTCTACACCAATTGGTACAGTCATTGTTCCCATCACCTTTGGTACAGAGCAAAACTTTCGGACAGAGCACATTAAGTTCGAAGTAGCCGACTTCGAGTCATCTTACCACACCATCTTACCACACCAAGAAAGGGTCTTCTGGTGGGGTAATGTGATGAATTGCTGGACAATTTAAAGGGTTAGCTTCTGTCTCCTTAAAGGATGGTGCTACCTGCCTTATGTGGATGGATCTCTGCAATGGACTAGTAAATTGTCACTCCTTCCCTGAACTTTTCTCTTTCGCTACAAGGGCCACAATTACTATGAAAGACACCATCTCTTGCTCATCTTTGGATCAAATTTTGCACCTGCCCCTTTGGTCTTACATTTGGGTTCCTCTCTTTTTCTCAGCTTCGAAAGCTTACAAATAGTTAATAGGTTATGCTCCAGTTGGCCCAGTTTTTAAATAGCTATGGAAAAATGCCTGCTAGAACAAGCACAAGGTTTTCTTTTGGCTCCTCTTAAAAGACAGGCTCAGCATTAGAAATATTCTGAGAAGGAAAAATATGGTGTTACAATCATATAATTGTGTTCTTTGTGGTGAAAGCTTTGAAGAGACTTCTGACCACCTCTTTCTACTGTACCTTTGCAAGAAGCTTCTGGCACTGTTTTGGCCTAAACATCCCCCTAGATGATGTTAGCCCTGGCCTGGTAGTTGAGACTTTTCGTGATCAGCTCCGATTGACTTTTTTTCATGGAAATCGTCATTCTCATCAGTTGGAGTATTTGGATAACCCGAAATGATTTCATCTTCAGGAATGTTCAACCGACACAGCAGCATGCTTTTTTCATCTTCAAAAAAGAGTTTGCCTTAGTTATTCTAAGAGCAAAAATTCCTAACATTGTTGAACAAATGGATAGACACCCTCTTGTAACTTCTCTTTTTTTTTGTTTCTTGTTTTTTTTCTTGTCAGCTTTTGGATCTTGTTTTGTTTCTTTTCAATATTAATATACAACCAGGGGTGCAAACCCCTCCTATTTCCTCAGGAAAAAGTTACTATTCATGACTTTTTATAGTGTTGCTAAGCCTGTCGTGGAATGATGATGATCTTATTGGCTGGAAATGCTGAATTCACCTATGCTCAATGCATGAGTACTGAAAGTACATGTACAACCAAATAGTTGGAAGAGGTAAGAGCATCACGGAGAGCCCATCCCCCCCCCCCCCCCCCCGGCGATTGCATAGATTTGTACGTGGCATGAGCCTGGGAATCGAGAATTTATATCCTCATACTGGATCACCTGCTAAATAAGAATTGATACATATCCTTATTCATGTCACTAAAATCAACTACTACTGGCCAGATGGCGGGAGACTGTTTTTCAGAGGAAACTATTATTGGTCTGATGTCGGGCTGCCAGCCTTCTGCTTGATGGGCCGTCCAGGATCTTTCCCCGCCCTTGATTGGCCCGTTATCCAGTATCTACTTGTTACTGGATAGTTGTGCTACCTTCAACCTGTGAAGCAGCAACTGTCGTCGCCGCCGCCTCCTCCTCAACTCTAGAGATGATGGGTATAATTAGCCAGGACGCGATAATCGAGATTCGACCTGAACTCATCCAAATCGAAATTCTCTGTCATAATTTCGATCTCAGGTTTAGGTTAACCAGATAACCAAATCACCAAATTACTATATGAAAAAATTTTAAAATACCTCTCCTTAATAAGAAATGGTTCCTCTAACTTTACCCCCTCTACGTTTAAACACCGTTTGGCATAGGTTATGCCAAAACAGCTTTACTGGTGAAGTTAAAACTGATGAAATAAAATAAGAGTTGGTTTTTTTGCCCCCTACTTCATAGTCCAATGGTGATTTTGCCCCCTTTTTTAACTTTATGATTTTACCCTCGGTATTTTCAAACAAAGCTCCCCTTGGATTATAAATGGTAAAAGAAAAAAGAAAAAATTCTACACGAAAAGACAATGATACCCCTCACAATCTTCCCTTCTCCTTCCTCGCTTCGCTCGAACCGTTCCCGAACAAGACAACCGGCGGCAGTGGCGCGGCTCCCATCGGCCTCCTCCTCCCTCCGCCCTGCTCCCCTCCTGGCTCGCGCCTCGGCGGCTAGGGCGACACACAGCCTTTGCGAGCTACGCCCCGACCCCTCCTCCGGCTCGCGCCCGCAGCGGCGCCGCGGCTGAGCCTGAGGGCCTCGTGTCATGAATACATGAATATAAATAGTCAGTAGTTGTTGGAACCTAGACAGGCCTCATGTTTTGTGCCGTGGGCCATGTTACTCAGTCGGTGGTCGTTGTAACCGCTGGGAGGGACAGAGTATAAATCCCTGGTCCCAAGTTGACATGGTTAAGAAATAAGAACCTGAACATTCTATCGTTCTTTTGCTCCGTTGTTCCTCTGTTCTTCGTCTACCTCCTTCCCGTCCCAATTCTGCTAGCCGATCCTGTGACAGAACCATCAAATTAAACAGATTAATTAAGCGTAATGGCCATTATTTACACACATTAAGCGCATTAGTTTAATTAAACGTAACTTGACAGTCTGCTTCCAACCCACGGTCCGATCGAAACATCACTAATAGTCTCGCATAACGGCGAGCGCGGAGAGAACAAGCCTGAGTAATTTACAAAACTAGGATACAATACGAAATAATTACACAACATTCTTAGATAAATTTAGAATTTACATAAGTGGAGACAGCAACGGAAGATATTCTAAACTGAGGAGAGTTTTAAGAGAAAACAAAAGCACAAAAAGGCGGTAACTACGGAGACGCGGGGACATCACATCTACCCTACAGATGTGAATCCTAGTTAGCTTCCAGCAGCAGCTACCTGAAAGCAATATAACTACAAATCCTGAGTATACTAATACTCAGCAATGCTTACCCGACTATGGGTATACTTAGCCCACTATCTAGATATGCAAAGTTCTTTGGCTCTGGAGTTTATTTTGCGGAACAGACTACTAATAATGGATCCTTACTTTCAAGGTTTTAGGTCAACTTCTATATAGATTAAATATCAGCTATTATTTGCACAACTAACTAGAGCAAACATGGTGGAGTATTAAATCACAATTCAAAGTAACCATCATCATATATAATCCATGTTTCATTGATTACACTACGATGTGACTCGGTGATTAAGGTGTTCATATCCGAGAGCGACTGATGGCGAATCGATTCAATTTAACCTTGCAAGGTGGACCTAATACACACGCCACGTATACACCCCGTCGGACCATACGCGGCAACCCTTCACATATGCACACCGAATAGCCGAACTGCCCTGCGACCCGGGACTGCTAGCCCCACCGATACCAACGAAGGGTCAGTCATGAGTTTCTATACTAGCTCCACTGGTGAAGACAGTATCAAATCCGCCTACCGGTGCGCATATGGTACTGAGTTTACCTGTTTCGACTACCTCCTACTCCCGACATATGGTTAGTATTGTTCAAACTCGATCAGCAGGGCCAACAACGAACGGACCTTAATTGACACAGGCGGAGGTTTACTCTTCATCCATTTCATATCCATAATCATACTCATCTCCGCCCGGTCTCCATTTCTCTTTTCTCATCAATTCTTTCTCCAATAACTTTGCCATCAAAATTCCAGTGGTCCTAAATCTCGCGAGTGACAGAAAATCACTCGACTTCTACCGAGTTCTATTTAAGCATGGCAGTACACGACCTATATATACACCAAAGAAATCTGGGGATAATGCAATTAAGGTTCCAAACAATTTCTAAAAACGTAATGCACAAATCATAATCATATAATGATTCATAATTTAAAATAGTAGGTTATGCACTGAGGCTTGCCTTTTGCTGAGCGGGGTTAGTATTATTTCCGGTCTTGCATTGGATCTTCACGAATTTCTTCCTGGGCCTGCTCCGTCAGCTCCTGACTTCAGGATTAATGTATGGGTGACGTCTCCGGCTACGGATTCTACATGTATGCGAATGAAATGCCGGTCAATGCAAAAGCATAACTCTAATCTACCATTATTTACTAATTCCAAAATATACTAGTACCTGGATTAATGGACTAACACACTAGATGATGTTCTCAGGACATGTAGATTTTATAGTAAACTATACATTCCGAAAATGAGCTACTGCATAAATTTCATGTTTTTTAGAGCAATAGAACATCAGTAATAAATTAATTAAGCTTGAACACAAAACAAATTATAGCAGGGACCCACCGGTCAGTGGGAGCCCCAGGCCAGCCAAGGCGCGTGCGCTAGGCCACGCCGGCGCGGCAGCCAGGTCCGGCCGCGCCGGCCCTCATTTCTTCTTCTCCACCACACGGTTAGGTGACACCTCGGCCCGCCCCCTGCTCGCGACTGCACGGCCTGTTGCGGGCTCCGCCCCGACCCCTTCCACTGGCTCACGCCGACGGCGGCGAGGCAGAGCCGCTGAGGGCCTTGCCCGCCGGCCGCCGCCCCAGCCGCCCTGTACCCCCCAGGTGCAAGCGGAACGGGCGGCCCGAGGACGCCGCGGCCATGTTCGTGGGCATAATGGAGTCCAGCGTTGCGCGGAACGAGCACACGATGACGAGCAGATACATGGATATATGCTCAAGGTAACGGCCTAACGGGTTTGCAGAAACTGAGTCGGGCATCAAATTCATTCCTCGGCAATCAAGCATGACTTAATGAATGACATCCGAGTGTCAAATGCTTTACTCTCCATGTATGGTAGGTCAGGATGCAGACGGGGCGGGTTGCGGCTGTCCGCCACCCGTCTGCGCCTGCCGCAAACACAAATGCGGCCTCAAGTGGCAGCCCGCACGCGTCCGCTAGTTTTCCGCGGGTTTTGCGGCAACCCACATGACCGCAAGCTATCTTGTCGAAAGTGCAAACATGTTGTGCAATCTGACAACAATCGCGGCTGCCAGTTTCTTTACGCGCCGGCTGCCAAGGCAAGTCTACCCAACGGCTTATGCGAACGTCGTCTTCATCTATGTACCCATTACTGCTTGAGTGCTTGAAGGTGCTGCATCAAGGACAAATCAATCTGCAGGATTGCTGATCTATCTGTTTTCCTTGATATTTTTCTGGACTAGTTTCCATCTTTTAATAAGTTCAACAAAATATGCTTCGTGGAAATCAGTTCAGGGAGGCTTAGCAGATTGGAAGTACTACCTAGTCCAACAGATCGTAGAGAGGCTGGCAACGTCCCGGTATACAGGCACAAGCGTCCTATGGAGCTATGCGGTGGTAGGCTTGCGGCCAAATGCGGGCGCCGCGGCGCAACGCGGGTAAGCCCGCAAGGACCGCTCCAACTATGCGGGTTTGCGACGTGGGTTAGGTGGGTTCGTGACGCGGGTTGGCTCAGCGGGTTCGCGGCAAAGCCCGCCCCGTTTGCATCGTGAGGTAGGAGTAGTTTTCTTTCGGAAACTGAGTCTGTGCTTGACAAGATTGAAAATCCTGATTTTAAGGGCGTCCGCAATGGTTAGCTATTTAGCTAGCTAGATCTAATGTGGCAACAAAAAAAGTAGGAGAGAGAGTAGTCACTAGTGATGAGCAAATAGCTTATCTATTTCACGTAGTCCAAGAATATGTGAGAGGAGCATGTGGATCTAATAGTATAAAATAATCTTTTCTTTTCTCTCTCGCGTAGTCCAAGAATGTGTGAAATTAATTTGTTGCGTGATATTAAATTATGTTTATATGGTTCGTTAGATGAAATGCTGTTGAATTTTTCTAAAAGTTATGTATACATAATCTAAAATAGAGGTAAAAACACAAATATTATAATAAAATAGGGGTAAAAGCTCATGAGAAAAGTTGTGCATTTATACACCAGGGGTAAAATCTTCCTTCATTTTGAAATCGCAGGGGTAAAATCACAAAGTTAAAAAAATAAGGGTAAAATCACCATTTCACTTCAAATTAGGGGTAAAAACGCTAAAGCCCAAAAACACTGATTTCATCTAACTTCTAGTTCATTTTAGCACGAGCTTATAAAATGACTTCATGCTACAGCATTTCAATTTGCGTGAAATAAATGAAGTTGAAGTCAAAATAAGCTAGGCTTGGTCACTGACACTTGGATCTACGTGTTGGTAGTGTTACAGTAAATGTTTCAACGGACTAAACGATAATTAAATAGAATAAACGTTTAATGGCTGATTAAACAGATACGGTAAGCTACTGCGCGCTCAGAGAAGCCCCATCCTCTCAATCCCACTCATGGGCTCATTGTATCAGCCCAAGGCGGCCCAAGGTAGCCGAATCTGGCCTCCAACTAATCTTAACTCACCCAGCCCACCTACTAGTCACTTCTCTCCCGGTCGCCGCCGCCCCCAGACCCACGCCGCCGCCAGAATCTCTCTCTGCTGCTGCTGCCTGCTCCAACTCGCGGCGAGCGGGCGACCACTTCCGCGGCAGCGGCGCCCCAAATCCGCAGCCACTGGCCCTCCCCAGTGAGGCGAGCGGGCGACGGCTCCAGCGAGGGTTCTTGTCCTGCGTGGTGCCTTACTTATTGTATCTAACCCATCCATCGCTGGTTCCATTGGGTTCTTCTTCTTCAGCACTAGCGCGAGAGATCGACATTAGCTGGCACACAGGACTTGTTGCTGCTCAATAAAGGTGCGGGGTGCAGCTTGTGTTCCGCAAATTTTGGGGGATCGAGCGAACCCCCGCGCCGCAAGCCAACGCCGCCCCCGCCATGGCGTCTGCTGCTTGCAGTGTCAGGGGCCCTCTCAAGCTCGCTGCAACGCGCGGCTCCGCTGGTGGTTATTACTCGCGCAACGGCTACAGGACTTGGGTGTCTTGCCCCGTTGCTCAGGGGTGGAGCAGCAATTGCTCTTCGGTCGCGGCGCGGCATGTCGCATCCCATTGTCAATTGAGTGTTCGGGCTTCAGCAAGGTGGCGTTCCAACCTGAAAGCTTCAGCAACCGATGCAGACATTGTTTCTGGTAAATTACTTTGTACTTCTAATTGGCTGTCTGAGACTAAACATACTAGTGCTATTGTAAATGAAAATTCAAGAGTGGGCTAGTTTCATTTTTGTCCATTGCCTTCTTTCAGATGAGAAGATAACTGTACTCGTCATTGGTGGTGGAGGCAGGGAGCATGCTCTTTGTTACGCCTTGAGCCGCTCCCCGTCTTGCGCTGCAGTTCTATGTGCCCCTGGTAATGCGGGTATTGCTCAGTCCGGGGACGCAACCTGTGTCCCAGACTTGGACATCTCCAGTAGCGATGATGTTATCTCGTTCTGTCGCAAGAGGGGAGTGGGGATGGTCGTAGTGGGCCCTGAAGCCCCTCTTGTCGCGGGTCTTGCAAATGACCTTGTCAAAGTTGGGATACCAACCTTCGGCCCTTCTTCAGAGGCCGCAGCACTAGAAGGATCCAAGGACTTCATGAAGAAGTTGTGTGATAAGTACAATATCCCGACAGCCAAGGTACTTCCTGTTCCATTTATGTTGATTGCTAACCCTATAGGCTAGTCTATCCCTGCCCATGCTTTACTAAGTCCATATTAATTGTCAGACACTAGTAGTTGTCAAATGTGATTTTCCATGAGTGTATCTGGTTTCTGGCCAAACTACATTAAAGAACTGTTTGTAATTCTAGAGGTTTCCATTGCATTGCTCTAGAAAAGAGAGAATATATAGTTAGTATACCAGGGGGAGGGGGCACAGCCCATTCATTTGTATTATTGATAATTTCAGTGATAATCCATACAAACCATGTTAATTTTTGCACTTACCTTTTCTCTTGCAGTATCGGACATTCACGGATGCTGCAGAAGCTAAAAAATATGTCAAACATGAAGGAGCCCCTATCGTTGTTAAAGCTGATGGACTGGCTGCTGGAAAGGGTGTGGTTGTCGCTATGACTTTGGATGAGGCATTCGAAGCCATAGACTCTATGTTGGTTGAAGGCTCATTTGGTTCTGCCGGTTCACGGGTTATCATTGAAGAGTTTCTGGAGGGTGAAGAAGCCTCTTTCTTTGCATTGGTAGATGGTGAAAATGCATTGCCTCTTGAATCAGCACAGGATCACAAAAGAGTTGGTGATGGTGATGTTGGCCCAAATACTGGCGGTATGGGTGCATACTCTCCTGCACCAATAGTTACAGATGAGCTCAAGCGCATAGTCATGGAAAATATAATTATCCCTACTGTTAAAGGTATGGCAGCAGAAGGGTGCAAGTTTGTTGGTGTACTATATGCTGGGCTTATGATCGAGAAGAAATCTGGGCTGCCTAAGCTTATTGAGTATAATGTGAGATTTGGTGACCCAGAATGCCAGGTTAGCCACCCTTCTCCAACATCTAGTGTTCATTTCTGTATATTAACAGGCCAAGAAGTTCAACAAATATTAATCGTTAAAAACAAGATCAGTACAAATATCTCATGCCATGTAAATCCAGTTTAAGAATGTTGGAATGCCTTCAGCAAGAATCTAGCACATACCAAAAATAGTAATAATAAGTATCAAACTAAAGAACCTAAACTGCAAAACTAGCAAGTCAAAAAGTTGCTCTGGCTGAATCAAAGAAAGAAAAAGACCTGTCAATTTCCAGGCTCTTTACGAGTAGAATGGTCCATTTCGATAGTAGACTTCTAGTTTACCGAAAGGATGCATAATAGCTTATACATGTCTCAATTTGGTCACTTCAGTTCTGGTTTTGGTTTATATGATCACAATGTAATCTAGGTGTTTTTGTTGGACAACAGAATGCAATGGTTATGCTGCATATGCATATCTTTCCAACAGAGGTTTATACAACAACAACAACATAGCCTTTTTTCCCAAGCAAGTTGGGGTAGGCTAGAAATGAAACCCGAAAGAAATAAGTTCAAGGTTCAGGCACATTGATAGCTAGTCTCCAAGCGCTCCTATCCAAAGCTATCTCTTTAGAGATATTCCAATCCTTAAGGTCTCTCTTAATCGACTCATCCCACGTCAGTTTAGGTCTACCTCTACCCCTCTTTACATTATCGACCCGCTCAAGAACCCCATTACGCACCGGCGCCTCAGGAGGCCTTCGTTGGACATGTCCAAACCATCTCAGCCGATGCTGGGTAAGTTTCTCCTCAATTGGTGCCACTCCGACCCTATCCCGAATAACTTTGTTCCGGACTCTATCCCTCCTTGTGTGTCCGCAAAACCACCGCAACATTCGCATCTCTGCTACACCCAGTTGCTGAACATGTCGCCTTTTTGTAGGCCAACATTCAGCACCGTATAGCATCGCCGGACGAATTGCTGTCCTATAGAATTTGCCTTTTAGCTTTTGTGGCACCCTCTTGTCACAAAGGATGCCAGAAGCTTGTCGTCATTTCAACCAGCCAGTTGAAATTCTATGCCTAACATCTTCATCAATGTCGCCATCCTTTTGTAGCACCGATCCTAAATACCGAAAAGTATCTTTCTGGACCATCACTTGTCCATCTAGACTAACGTCTCCCCCCTCATGCCTAATCGCGCTGAAATCGCACATCATGTACTCGGTCTTGGTCCTACTAAGTCTGAACCCTTTCGACTCTAACGTGCGTCTCCACAGCTCTAACTTCCTATTAACCCCTGCCCTACTCTCGTCAACTAGCACCACATCATCAGCAAAGAGCATACACCAAGGGATCTCACCTTGTATATCCCTTGTGACCTCATCCATCACTAAAGCAAATAAATAAGGGCTCAATGCTGACCCCTGGTGTAGGCCTATGTTAATAGGAAAGTCAGTGGTGTTGCCATCACATGTCCGGACAAACGTCGTCGCATCCTTGTACATATACTTAATGAGGGTAATGTACTTAGTTGGGACTTTGTGCTTCTCCAAGGCCCACCACATGACATTTCTCGGTACTTTGTCATATGCCTTCTCAAGATCAATGAAGACCATGTGCAAGTCCTTCTTCTGCTCCCTATATCTCTCCATCAATTGTCGTATTAAGAAAATCGCTTCCATGGTTGACCTTCCAGGCATGAACCCAAATTGGTTTTGGGTCACACTTGTCACTCTTCTTAGGCGATGCTCGATAACCCTCTCCCAAAGCTTCATCGTATGGCTCATCAGTTTAATCCCACGGTAGTTAGTACAATTTTGAACATCGCCCTTGTTTTTGGAGATAGGTACTAATATACTTCTCCTCCATTCTTCCGGCATCTTATTTGACCGAAAAATGAGATTAAAAAGCTTAGTTAACCATACTATTGCTCTATCTCCTAGGCATCTCCACACCTCAATGGGGATACCATCAGGGCCCATCGCTTTACCTCCCTTCATCCTCTTCAAAGCCTCCCCGATCTCTACCTCCTGAATTCTCCTCACAAAACGTCTGTTGGTATCATCAAAAGAGTCATCTAACTCAAGGGTAGGGCCCTCACTCTCCCCATTAAACAACTTGTCGAAGTACTCTCTCCATCTATCTATGATGTCCTCATCCTTCACTAGCAGTCGATCTGTCCCATCTTTAATGCATTTGATTTGGTTGATGTCCCTTGTCTTCCGCTCGCGGATCCTAGCCATCCTATAAATGTCCTTCTCCCCTTCTTTCGTGCCTAGCCGCTGATACAAGTCATCATACGCCTTACCCTTTACTACACTCACAGCTCGCTTTGCAACCCTCTTCGCTAATTTATAGCCCTCGATGTTGGCTGCACTCTTGTCAAGGTGGAGGCGCTTGAAACACTCCAACAGAGGTTTATATGACCGCAAATAACCATGGTTTATATGAGTGGCTGTTTAGGATTAATCTGCTAGCCATTGTCTGCTCTGCTACATTGTTATTTATTTGATCAATATCAACCACCATAAAGCTCTCATTCATGTAATTTTGGAATCTCACATTGGTTGATCACTGTCTGCTGTCAAAAGTTTCACTTCTGTTTTAATCAATGCCAGTGTAACATTTCAACTTGGGCTACTTAAAATTTGATAAGTATACATATTAGTGCTACGGGCATACTTTAGATTGCCCTGAACCCAAGAAATCTGACTATGGTGATACCTGGCAACCACACCAAAGGGTAGGGATTAATCTCCAACATTCGGAAACAGACCAATCTAGACTTATTTCTTAATAAGAACAAATCCCAAGGCTACTGGAACAGTAAGCACGTGGGATCAGGAGTGCTACCATTATTATATATCAAAATTAAATCTGAAAAACTTCAGGAGAGAAGGTATAATTGATTTTATCAGCAGTACTTGTTTATCTAAGTGGATATGGATCCAAATTGCAGTCCAGCATCAGTTAAATTGCTGCTGTTGTAGCCAAAAAGTATCTAATGCATTACTTTATTTGAATGTACTTAATTTGAATGGCAAATCTCCTTTGCTGTATCTTCATTGTGATTGTATATTAAATTTCAGAATTACACTCTACAAATTTCAGATGATATATTTAGCATATAAGTTTGGCTGATGCAATTATCTACTTGACGTTTGAAATGCTTTTTTTGTCATCATATTCTGATTGTCCTTATTCCTACTAATATCTTTTCCTTTTGTTACAGGTTCTGATGATGCGATTGGAATCTGATTTAGCACAAGTTCTGTTATCCGCCTGCCGGGGAGAATTAGGGAATGTTTCACTAACCTGGTCATCTGAAATGGCAATGGTGGTTGTAATGGCTAGCCAGGGATATCCTGGCTCTTATAAGAAGGGGACTGTAATAAAAAAACTCGACAAGGCTGAGCAGGTCTCTCCAGCTGTCAAGATTTTCCATGCTGGTACAGCACTAGATGGAGATGGCAATCTTGTTGCTGTTGGAGGCCGAGTTCTTGGTGTCACTGCCAAGGGCAAGGACATTGAAGAAGCAAGGGAGAGGGCATATGATGCAGTAGACGCTGTCGATTGGCCAGAAGGATTCTTCAGGCGTGACATTGGTTGGAGAGCACTGAGACACAAGGAAGCGGCTAACTACTCGTGAGATTTTCATAGTGAACCACAACTACGGCGAGCTTGTACTGTTATGAGTAATAAAAAGGGAAACAGTGTAACCGTCACTCCTTTTTGGATGTGGGAAGATAAAGATTTGCTGGTGAAACAGCAGCAATTTTAACAAGTGCTGATTGCAGCATGATTTTGTAGATGTTTGAACTGATGTTGCGTTCCGTGTCCAGACAAACACTTGAGTGAAAACAGCACGATCTGAGTTCTGACCAATTGTTTTTTCTTCCTCAAAGTTTGGATAAGTTGATCTCCCAAATGATTGTCACATCTCTGCACATGGTTTTTCTGAGCTACAGTATTGTCCATCAGGAACATCGCTGATGGTAGAGACGAAAAGGCAACACAAACAGGTGATACGAAATATTCTCCTGGATTGGTTTCTGGTGTCATAGATTTCTCGGTTGTCGTGCTACTAGAGGTAATCAGAAATAAATATTCTCACTTTGTTTTCGTAGCTGCATGAGCTGTTGACATGTCAATTCACAGTTAGCCCCGTTTGGGAGGGCTTCGGCTCTTCCAAAAACAGCTCCGGCTTTGGCTCCTCAGATGGAGCGGCTTTTTTGGTGGAGTTGGAGCCGTTTTAGAAAATGTTTGGCAAAACAGCTTCACTTGTTAGATTGATGTGTAAGCCGCGTGAAGCCACGATTTCATGGCTTCACCTTGCCTGTGTAAGCCGCTGATGGATTCAAAACCGGCTTCACACGTGAAGCCGGTCACAAAACAAACGTTTGGGAGGGCTTCACCTGAAGCCGCTCGTGAAGCCGCCCCAAGAGCCGTGCCAAACGGGGCCTTAATTTGACACTCTTTTGCCAGGCTCTTAGCAATCAATCATTCTGTCAATCCTGTTTGGCGAAATGACTTGTAAAGTATACCAAGGTGTTCCAGTAAAGTAAGCATCTTTACCTCGTGTCTTTTGACCCCTAATAAACCTTGCAGCTTCTATCCAACCTTTACCTCTCATGATTAAAGCTATAGATGTTCCATGGTCGAAACGGTTTTTTCGTGTGAATTCTGAAGCTACATGCTGACACTGCAAGTCCAGAAACCATGCCGCATATCATCTGTTCATGAATCTCTGCTTTCTTTTTTCCCCCTCTAAAATCTCTTAAGCGATTCATCCTATCTCCTTTGCTTCCATGAAAGTTGTGCAATTCAGTTGTCTAGCAGGAGTGCTTTAAGCGTTGGGAACTGAGATGTTTTCAAAGACTGTCAAGTACTGCTCTTTCCCCGCATTTCTCTTTCATGCTTTCACTGAAACCGAAGCCCCGGTCAAGAATCTTCCAACAGATGATCAGCGAGCGAGCACAGCTCTTGCTGCCAAAAAAATGGCCCAAACAATACAAAAAGCAACGAGCAAGTACCGGGACTAATCACTGCACATTAACAAGGATTAGTGTAAAAGCGAAGCGATGGGTAAGTAGAGTGGCAGAGGACAATGGATGGTGGCTAAAGATCACCAGGAGATTACAAAGTGCCAAAGCTATGATGATGGAAGCTATTGCTAGGGAGGATGCTACTGCTTTGGACAGCACAAACCCTTGCTGCTGCTAGGTGGTAGCATATGATCAAACCCTATACACCTTTGATAGACCAACCAAAAAAGGAGAGAAAAAAAAGTTAAAAAACAATTAAATAAAGTTACATGTTATTGATTGATCCCCAGCTCCTACTACTTGTCACCATCTATCTCCAATACTGTAGAACGCTTGCTAGCTCCAATCTGCAATGCATGGCTTGATGAGTCGTTTTGTTGTTCAGGCCAGCAGGTCCGGGACGAACAGCTTGTAGCAGTTTGTCGGCGGGCTGCCCGTCGGGGCTGCTGCTGCTGCTCTCCTCCCCGGCGGGGGCCGGCGGCTTCGGCGACGACGCCGAGGACGTCGACGTCGACGGCAACGCCTGCGGCGGGAGCTCGGAGAGCATCTGCACGACCTCCCGCATTGTGGGGCGCTCGACGCTGTTCTCCTGCACGCAGAGCATGGCGACGAAGAAGAGGTGCGCGACCTCGTCGGCGGGCGCGTCGCCGGCGAGGCGGCGGTCGGCGACCGCCCGCACGGCCTCCCGGCGGCCGCCCCCCGTGGCGCGCCGGGCCCACTGCACAATGTCCACGCCCTCCCCGAATCCCCCCACGGGGCGGCGCCCCGTGACGAGCTCCAGCAGGACCACCCCGTAGCTGTACACGTCGCTCTTCTCGTCCACCCGCAGCGTGTACGCGTACTCTGCATTTTTTTTCATCACCAAAGAAAAAGAAAAAGAAAATACACGGTTAATAATCAGCTAGCTACTCAAGTTAAATTAACAGTGGCGTGCATACTAACCGTGCCGTCTCAAAAGGAGCAACGCAAATCCAAGCGTATCTAGAGTTGATCCAATTTTTAAACTTTTTTTGAACGTATCAATTTTTATACATGGCTGAATTAGAATGTTTCGATGTTTGATTTTGAATAGAACAGCACACAAACTGGCTGGGTGGCTGCTGCTCCTGTGCATCGAGGACAAGGCCTAGTAGGCACACACACCTACAGCACGGCGACGAATCCCAAGGGGAGTGCCTGGCACGGCCGCGTCAAATCCATCGGAATCTTTCCCAAACCAAACCATCGCGGGACGAAGCCCAAGGAAAATCCCCCCCCCCCCCCCCCCCCCCCCCCGCCGTCCGGCCTAATCTTTGTCCATTTCGCCCATCCCCGGCCGAGATCCTGGCCCTAAACCCAAATCTTGGGCGCGTATACAAGTAGCACGCATGCATGGAGCAAGAAACGGGAGATAAAAGAATTTGCAGCGAAGGTGATCTTCCTCAGTGTTACCAACCAAAAGATGAGTAGAAAAAGGAAAGAAAGAGCGTGCCATGGCTGCAACAGTAGGAAAAAAAAAGCAGCCCTCGCTTTGGCGGCGACGTAACGGCGAGCGGTGGCGTCCGCTTTGGCGAAGCCCCAGGCCGGGCGGCCGGCCGGCCGGAGCAGCAGGAGGATGACGAAGGCTTTTGGGAGCGTACCACCCATGCTGCCGGTCAAAGATAAGGCAGCGTGGAAGGAGCCGGCCGGAGCCGGGGACCACGGCGGGCCTCTGCCGGGCTCGGCGAGCAAGATCGCATCGCAATCGCATCAGCCTTTAGCCATTGATGGCATTTTGGATGCTGCTGGGGCGAGTCCGATGCTGCTCCTCTGCGCCCCGTCCTCGGCGCATCCCTGACTGCCCTGGCCATGGCCGTGGCTCGAGGCGCCGGGCCGCCGCCGCCCCCTGCCTGCCAGGCCGCCCGGCGCAGCGCGCTGCGGCGGGGGACAAACGCGCGCGCGTCCGGCTCCGACCGCCGCCGCACCGCGCGGGGCCGTGCCTGCCCGGCTGCCCCTGCACGTCCAATGCGCGGCTTCCAAGGCTGCCGTGTCGCGGGGCGCACACGCCGGTGCCCTGCACGAGCACGACCGTGCCACTGTGCCCGCGCGCGCGCGGCGGGAGGGATGGCATGGCATGGCGACGCCGCTGCCGGCTGCCGCCGAGGCCCACGCATCGTCCAGTCACCGTCGCCGGCCCCACCGGAGACGCGGGCCCCGCGCCGGGAATTATTGGGCGCTCGAGTGCGTCGGCCCCGCCGGCCATCGACGACCCCTTCTTTCTACCCACCGAGCCTGGCCAGAGGACCTCTTTTCGGCCGCTTTCGCCCCCGGGCCCGCCGCGCAGCGGCAGCGCTGACGTGGCCTGGCCGGCTGCTTTGCTGCTGCCTGCTGGTAGCCCGGCCTGCTACCCTGCTGCTGCCATGTACGTGTACGTACGTACGTATGCGCCCTGTGTGGACGAAAGTGGCAGCCAGACACCACCCAGATCTTGCCGTTTTTCTCACCAGCCAAAATACGCTGGTCTACACTTGTATTGCAGTACATACACCTGCCGGGTCACTGTAGTAGTCACGTGACTGGCCTACGGTCTACGGACGTGCCGGCCTGGGCGCCTGGCACGACGGCGACCACCGCGCCCGCGGCGTCGGGCCGGGCAGGCTAGCCCCCCATTGACCCGAGCGCGGTGTCGGGCCGGGCAGGCTAGCCCCCCATTGACCCGAGCGAGAGACCACCGGACCGACCCCCCCCCCCCCCCCCCCGGCACGTCCCCTCTGGGCGGTGGGTCCCGCGCCCAGACAGACACCACCGTCATGCCCCGGGTTCGTACACGCCACCGTGCAACGCGACAGCCAGAACGATCGGGTGCTAATCCGATCAGTCAAATCCTAGCCGTCCGATCGACGCCACGTAGTGTGAAGGAAAAAAACGTGCGGGGAAGGCGGGTGGGAGAGCGCGCGTACCAGGCGCGATGTAGCCGTAGGAGCCGGCGACGGCGGACATGCACTCGGACGTGGCGCCGCCGGGGCGGAGGAACTTGGCGAGGCCGAAGTCGGCCACGCGGGCCTCGCCGTCGCCGTCGCTGTCCCCGCCGGCGAGGAGGATGTTGTTGGACTTGACGTCGCGGTGCACGATCATGGGCGCGCAGTCGTGGTGAAGGTAGCACAGCCCGCGCGCCGCCTCCAGCGCGATCCGCCGCCGCCGCGCCCAGCACAGCGCCGCCCCGCCGCCGCCGCGCTGGTGCTGCTGCTGCTGCTGCTGCCGGCCGTGGAGCGCCTCGCCCAGGCTGCCGCCGCCCATGTACTCGTACACCAGCACGTTGGCGTCGCGGTTGGAGCAGAAGGCCAGCAGCCGCACGATGTTGCGGTGCCGGATGCTGCCCAGCGTCCGGACCTCCGCGCGGAACCCGCGGTCGTCGCCGGAGCCGCCGGCGCGGGCCTGCAGGCGCTTCACGGCGATCGCGCCGCCGGACCGGGTGCGGCCCAGGTACACCGTGCCGGCGCCGCCGCGGCCCACCACGTTGCCCTCCTTCATGCACTCGATCACCTCCGCGATCCCGAAGTCCACCTTGTGGAACGCCGTGAACCGCCACGCGCCGCCGCCGCCGTCGCCGGCGCGGAAGGAACGCGCGCGCAGCACGGCCGCCGCGGCGAACACCACCGAGCAGGCCAGCAGGCCCAGCGCCAGCACCAGCTTCAGCTCGCCCGCCCCGGCGCGCCGCGTCGCCCCCGCCGACGCCGACGCCGCGCTGCCGCCGGTGGTGTAGTTGCACGGCCGGCCCAGCACGGCGCTGCACAGCCCCGGGTTGCCCGCGAACGTTGTCGCGTTCAGGTACCCCAGCTGCCCCGTGTCCGGGAGCTGCCCCGACAGGTCGTTGTACGAGAAGTCCGCCGCCGTCAGGCTGCCCATCTCCCCGATCGCCGCCGGGATCGCGTCCTCCAGCGCGTTCCGGGACAGGTTCAGGTAGTTGAGCACCCGGATCCCGGCGATCGCCTCGGGGATCGCCCCGGAGAGGTTGTTCCGGCTGAGGTCCAGGTACGTCAGCTCCCCGCACTGCCCCACCGCTGCCGGCACCGGCCCGGACAGCTCGTTCCCGCTGAGGTCAAGCTTCACGAGCCGCCGGAGCGCGCCGACCTCCGGCGGCACGGCGCCGGCGAGCCGGTTGTTGCTGGCCAGCAGCGTCTGCAGCGCGGTGAGGTTGGCCAGCGTGCTGGGCAGCGGCCCGGTCAGCAGGTTGTTGGACAGGTTGAGCTGCGCCAGCTGCGAGCTCGCCGCGCTCGGGCTCGGGTTCGAGGGCACCTCACCGGAGAGCAGGTTGTTCTGGAGCTCCAGCAGGTTGAGCCGCGGCAGGTAGAGCAGGCCGGCGGGGATGCTGCCGTTGAGGTAGTTCTGGCCGAGGCGGACACGGGTCAGGCTCGCGCACGAGCCGAGCGACCCGGGGATGGGGCCGAACAGGAAGTTGTTCATCAGGATGGCCGTGTGGAGCTCGCCGGAGGCGCACAGGGTCTCCGGGATCACGCCGGTGAGCCGGTTCGACGACAGGTCGACCAGCCGGAGCGCGGCATTGGCACCGAGCCCCGCGGGGACGCGGCCGGTGAGGTTGTTCATGAACAGCTGCACCGTCTCCAGCCGCGGCAGCGCGGCGATGAACTCCTGCACGGGGCCATGGAGCCGGTTGAGGAACAGGTTGAGCAGCTTGAGCGAGGTGAGGGACGCCAGCGTGCGCGGGACCTCGCCGGTGAGCGCGTTGTTGGAGAGGTCCAGCGCGGTGAGCGACGTGAGGTTGCCGAGCTCCGGCGGGATGGGCCCGGAGAGCTGGTTGGTGTGGAGGAAGAGCGTGTCGAGGGAGGAGAGCGCGCCGAGCTCCGGCGGGATCCCGCCCGTGAGGCCACAGTTGGAAACGTCCAGCACGGTGAGGCCACGCAGCCGGCCGAGCTCCGGCGGGACGCCGCCGTCGAAGACGTTGTAGTAGCCGAGGTAGAGCTCCCGGAGCGTCGTGAGGTTGCCGAGCTCCGGCGGGATGCGCCCCTGCAGGTTGTTGCCGTTGAGCGACAGGTACTCCACCGCGGGCATCCTGCCGTACGCCGCGGGGATCTCGCCGGTGAAGTAGTTGCCGCCGAGGTCCAGGTACCGGAGCCGCGGCAGCGCGGCGACGCCGAGCGGCAGCGGCGCCGAGAAGTTGTTGTCGTAGGCGTCGAACACCTCGAGCGCGGGCAGCGACGCGAAGTCCCAGCCGTCGAGCCCGCTGCCGAGCTGGTTCCCGGACACGTTGACGTGCCGGAGCGCCGGGAGCGACGACGCGGACACGGCGCCCACGATGGCGTTCCCGGCGAGCGAGAGGCTCTCGAGCGCGTCGAGCCCCGCCACCCGGGCCACCACGGGCGCGCCGCTGGACACGTTCATGTTGGCCAGGTCGACGGCGGCCACGCGCCCGCCGGCGCAGCGCACGCCCGTCCACGCGCACACGAACCCGGCATTGCCCGCCGCCCACGATCGCAGCGCGCGCGGGCGGCAGTTGAGCGCGGCCTTGAGGGCGAGCAGCGCGGCCGCGTCGCCGCGAAGGTCGCTGCCGCCGCCGCCGCCATTGCCGGCGGCGATGGCGTCGGCGGGCAGGAGCGCGAAATGGAGGAGCAGGAGCAGGAGCAGAGGCGGCGGAGCCCTCATCTGGACGCCGGGTCGAGCACCCTGCCTCCGTGGCCTTGCGAATTGTGGTTGCGGGAAGTGGAGCTAGAGGAGAGCGGCCGCCATGGGCGTCGGCGTCCGAGGTGGTTTAGTAAGCTCGATGGCGAGAGAAGTACGTGGCAGGGCGCTGGAGAAAGGCATGCGAGAATCTTGGGAAGCTTCACAAGAAGATGGACGGGGAGGGAGGGAGGCTTGAGGGTGAAGCCGGGAGGTGGAAGATGATGACGAGGTCAGGTCAGGGGGGGATCGAACATGTTCTGGGTGGCAAGGAGGGCTTTGTCTTTTGAGGTATATATGGCGTGAGGGAGAAGGGTGTCTGTCTTCTTCACTAGCTAGCTCAGTGGTCTTGTACTCTGCTCTGCCTTAGTGCCTTGTGCCATTGCTCTGCTCTGCTCTCTGCTTCAGTGCTTGTGTGATTCTGTGCGAGTCCATCTCTCTATCTGACTCTCTCTCTCTCTCTCCTCATCTCAACTCCTTTTATTTTTGCTTTTCTTTGGGAGAAGATTAGAGGGAAGGGAACTGTTGAAGGCCTTTTGTGGGCAAGGAAGCAGCAATGGGGAAAAGGAGAGATGGGGGCCGGGAAAGCACTGTGCTAGGGAGTTTCTAGCTTTGGATTCTCCAAGGACGACGATGCCGCTCTGTTATCTTTGCTTGAAATGGTTGTGGTATTGGGGAGAAAGGGTTTTGTTTCTCAGTTGTGGCAAGGGCGCCCCGACAGGAAAAGAGGAATGCACTCCGGTCTCCGTCAAGATAAGAGGGACCGGCCGTTTATGAGTTCCGGCAATGATTAAAGAGTGCGCGCCCTCGGGGGGTTGTCGCGGTGCTCAATCAGTCGAATGGCAGCCTCAAAATATTAGGCGTGGTTTGATTTGAAACGGTCGGAAGATTGCGTTTTGACGGTGCTAAAGTAGTTTAGTGCCTGACTTTAGCTCATCCAAACAAACCTGTAGCTTTCGATTGATCATTGCAATATATACTTGTGCAGCACAAATCTGTCATACTATTAGACGAACTCTTTAAGACGAAAGCCTAGAGGTGGCACACTAAAACTTAAGTATCGACCGAACAGCAGCCTAGTATATATAGAAGTACAACAAGGCGGCATTGACTAAAAATATAGAGAAACCAAACATTTCGAACCGCTCGACGAAGATGCTCGATATATAGATGGGCTACTCATGTGATGAAGCAACGAATAACTTAATTTGGAACCTGAATTTCTGTACAAAAAATTCTGGAGATGAGATGCTAAAGCTCGCCTAAAGGTGGTGGTGAGTGGCGACTGGCAAGGAAGGGACGGGGTTCCATGTCACCCTGCCATGCCAATCTCCACCCTGCCCATCCGTGGTGCCCGGTGGGACGACGACTGGGCGAGCCCGGCCGGCCGGGTAAAGCGCGCGGCGGCCGGCGTCCAAAGGTGGCCGGCCGGGGCATGCAGGGGCCAGAGCCAAAGAAAGAAAAGTGCCGGGGGAGGTGAGGAGGCGAGCTAAAGCGGGTGGCGCTGGGCTGGCTGCTACGGAAACAAAAGGCGGCGCTTGACCGCTTTGCTCCCCGGCGTCCGCCCGGCCGGCAAAGCGACGCCGTCAAGCCGGCGGCCGTGCCACGGATCGTGTTGGTCTGGAGGGGTGGTGCATGCACATGTTGTTGTGCGCGGCGCCACAGCGCCACTGCACAAATGTACGTTCGATGGCATAGGAACGGGAAGCTAGCTGACACGTACGGTAATAATATAAGGTCGCTCTTAATAAGCGAGATAGATGTGGTTAACTGGCTTCAAAAGGTTCGTGATCATATAGATGTAGGATTTGATTTATAGCATCTATATAGTCCTAGTCCTTCCAGAACTGGATAAATGTGGACTTTGGACATGTATACGTGGAGGTTGTACGTGATCATGGACACCGGGTTGTACGTGAGGTTAAAATTTGGACATCCATTGGACCACCCGCAGAGACAATGCAAAGCAACATGGTCCCCCAAGATGGACATGTATGTTTTCAGAAACTTAGAGGCTAATATTCACCCCTCTTTTTGGTTTTTATCACAAGCTATCTTATGACTTCACCACTCATTTACCTAGACTAGTCCTAAACAGAAGTGAACCAAGGCAACCAGGGCGGGAAATAAAAACAATTTCGGATACACCATCCTATCTCGTTGACCTGTGCAGATCAAAGAACAATCCGTAGGTACACTGCAAGTTCGTCACAACGGCCCTGTTCGCTTGTCTTTTTCCGGCTTATTTCGGCTTGTTTTGACTTATTTTTTCTTATATAGTACTATTAAATCAGTCGAAATCAGCCGGCTTTTCCACCAGCCGAACAGCCCCAACATGGCTAGCTGAAGAGACGCCGCCTGCATGCTTCATCATGCCCCCCTTTTTCTCACCACTCCTCGTCGATGGAGCTAGCAGGTTACGGCCAGAGGCACAGCTAGCATCAGGCAACACGGCCGGCGCGGGCAGCCATACTGGCCGCCTGCTCACTCTGCAGCTAGCCTGCCAGTTGGGTCGATCGATCGATCTCGAGCTCGCCGCCGGTGGTTGGCCCTGGCCCTGGCCGGCCGGCTGGCGCTGCGGCTGCGACCACTGCCGCGCCCACTAGCCGTCGTGCGTGCCCACGCCATGCATCTCCGTCCATATCAAGTCCAGTGGTGGCCAGGGGGGGATCAGCAGCAGGTTGCTGCAGCTCTCTGCGACATGCAGCAGGCGGCCGGCGCAGCTGGTGCGTGTGATCATGGGCGAATCATTGTGTCCGGCCCAGGGGAAGCCGGGGAACGCGGATGGGTGGCTGCTCGGCAGCCGGCCGGGGTGCGCGGTGCGTGATGATGGCTGGTGACCGGTGCGGGTGGGTGGCTTGGCTGGGGCGGCACGGTGCGTGGTCGCTGCCGGGCGGAGGGTTTGTTCAGTTCAGTTCAGCATGCATGGCAGCCCTGCAGGGGAGGGGATCCATCATTGCAGCCGTTGGCCTGGCCCTGCACCTCCGTGCTTGCGTCCTGGATGGCCGTGGATGATGGTTGCTGCCACGCATGGTTCTGGAAGGACCTCCGATCCGACCATTCCGCCATGCAGGGATCAATGGACATGGACTGGCCGGGACAGGACACAGGACGTCCCCGGCCTCGGTTCCTGTGTTCTGTTCTTTTTTTTTTGAAAAACTGTTCCTGTGTTCTGTTCATCGAACAAAATGGTACAAGATTTATCAATTTCTGATCCGTTTGGAAGCACGGGGAAATGTGTTTGTTCAGGAACAGTTTAGTGCGATTTTTTTTAAAAAATGATTCCCCCCCCCTTGGGAGTACGTTTGCTACTGCAAAATTGTAAACTGTTCAGAGTTATATAGGTACATTATGGTTTTTAGAACACAAATTTTTTTGGAAAAGGGGTATGTATTATGAATCGATGGAATTTGAACCTTCTTGATCCGTACAGCAGTCTCAATGATTAACTTCACCCGAAACAAATTGGTAGGTTACATCCTGCGCCTTTTCACCCTTTTCCCTGTCCTGGGAAGTTTCCAAACAGCTAGTTTCACATGGATGCACGAGTAGTTCACCGTGACCTTACGCATGCACGCCAAAGTGTGTCGAAGGAGAGCCCAAACAAAAACAAAAAGGAATCTTGGGGAGCGCTCTCGCTAGTTCGCAAAAGCGAACAAGACAAGCTTTGGTAATCTGAAAGAGGAAACTAAGGAAAGGAAAAAAGGCAAATAATAATGCACATACAGTGATCCAAAATTTAAAACCAAACTTTTGTGTATGACCGTAAATTCAATTCATTTGTAACCACACATGGTCACTTGATTTGCGGATATCGCGCCCATGTATGTATAACCAAAACTTGAGCGTCGATCAAAATGTGTCCAGAAACTATATGTTTGATATTTTTTTGTGATTACGCAGTACAACTCGGATATTCACAAAGTACACACTCACCCCTATAAACACAAAGTACATAAACCCTATCACTATGAGCATCTTCGAAGGCTGATGAGCCGGCAAATCCTCAAAACTGACGAAGGCACCATAGGCGCCTCACTGGTGATAGGAACGCCGCTTACCATTGAAAACACAAACACCGTTAAAAATTATAGAATATTCACTCTCATGGAGAGTCAAACCCAGAATCTGATATGCTACAGAGGCTCTTATCATGGTCTCGACTTAGGTACTTCTAGTGAAATTGAAGTGCAAACAAAAACTTTATCCAAGAAAGGGTCAAATTAAAGAGGAACTGTACATGTAAAGATCAGGGAGACACCTTCTACTTGAATTACAGCTGCTAACTGCCTCGACCGTATGTATAGTTAATAATCCAAAGTGTCGTTCTAGCTACAAGGGAAGGTTAACCAAAAGTGTATGTCTTGATGATGCTAAAGGGCACATGTAAACAAAAGCAGTGAAATGCAATGGACATGCAAAGATGGGGCTTGCAAGTTTGCATCGATCCACACCACCGCTACTACTGCTGATCGAAAGGGGAGGAACTAAAGCGAAAATGTGCAAAGCGTTGGGGCCGGCCAGCGAACCCCACAAAGCGCATCGGAAAGCGTGAGCTTGTATCATATGAGTTCGTAATCGTATGCACACACTCCCCTATCTCTCTTTGCACTTTCTCGATCTTTAGTTTTGATGCTGGCCTCGTGCTTTCGCAAAGCTACTTCTCTCTCTCTCTCTCTCTCTCTCTCTCTCTCTCTCTCTCTCTCTCTCTCTCTCTCTCTCTCTCTCTCTCTCTCTCTGGTGCTGCCCTTCGTCGCGCGCTTTTCTAGGGTCGTCTGCGTGTCCACCGGACCAGGGGAGCGAGGGAAGAAGAGGCACCGCTTTGCAGAAACTCGCTTTCAACTTCATGGGTTAACCGCCTTTTGTATGTATGTACTGCTGCAAGGCTCAGAGCACCACATGGATTTTGCACGTCTTCCCTCGCTCGTCTGTTTTTTCCTTCCTCATGTGGTTCTTCACGTGATGTTACCCTGTTCATCTCTCTGGTTGCTGTCCATCAGGGTTTTGAGAATGGATCGGATATGCCGATATGATAACTTTATAGAAATAATCTTCCTGTCAAAAAAAACCCCCTCAAAATCGTGCTGGATTTTTCCTGCCACACATTTTGGATAATTTTTGGCGGGTTTTCCATGTAATGCACACATTTGTAGGATGAAAGCTAGTCTGTTAAGGAGCCGGCAAAAAACCATTTTCATTGATAGGTTTCGCGGGAAAGAAAATAACCCTAGGGAAAAAAGTAGATTCCATTAGTGGAAACCATCTTGCCAAACGGTTATTTTGCTAGCAGCTTCATCCACGAAGCACCTGGTGAAGCTGTTTCCAGATTACACTGGGGAGGAGCCGGAAATCGTACCTTAGCCCAGCTTCTCCCGCGGGCCCATATTTCGCCAAACAATTTTGAAAACAGCTTCAGCTTCATCAGAGAAGCTGTTTCACCAGAGAAGCTACTTCAGGAGCTGTTTTAGGAGAAGCTGAAGCTACGCCAAATGTGTTCTAATTAGAAGCCTAGCTGGATCGCATTAACCTAACTAGAATATCTTAGCTAAGTACTAGGTAATCCACAACAATTATGTGAGAGTTCACCATCTTAATCGGATCTTGGTCATATGGTTTATCTAGCCTTGATCTACTAGGTAGCAGCAGGCTGTAAGGCTGCAAGCAATGATGCACCAATGCAAAAAATCAAATAACGCTTGCATCATGATCCGTTTCCAAGCATTGCATGTGGCCAAATCCTACTAGTTTTGTCAAGGCCAGATCGACGATCGGTCGGCCGGGCCTTATTAGCCTTAATGTAATCTTAACCTTTGCGAAAGCCCTTGCTTGCACGTACGCAGTTAACAACGCAACATCAGATTAGTCGTCTGCATTTTTTTCTGTTCTGATCGCTGCCACTCCGTCGATCACGTACGGTCCCTACCGTGCACTGTCTTAAAGTTTAAATTTACCTTTGTAGAGGAGGGGCTTTACCTCTGTCGTGGGTCGTCTCTACTGGCCATGTGACGCCAACTCGCAAAGTGTTCATCATCGATTTCTACTGATATTTCGACAGGTCCTTTTTACACCACGGGCCTACATGCAGCTGCCTAGGTGCAACTAACTGTATGGACATGATCAGAATATCAAGAACACATAGATCAGATCGACTTGTGATTCTTCTTCAGTCACCAATACCCACAAGTTTTCTTTTTTTCTTTTTATAAAAAAAAGGTCTACGAGCAGTATTATCTCGACTCCTATTTTCGGAAGTGGTTGCTTCAAACTTATTTTTTTAATCGCCATGTATATATATGTGTATATATCCCCTTCTTGGACCAACATGTAACAACTACAAGGATCAATTTAATAAGGACCTCACAGTATTGTTACCTGAATGAACTTAAGATGGATTTTTTTTCTTACAACTACAAGAACATGATCATTGTTGTTGCACTATCTGGTACTATGAAACAGTATTTTCCCCTGCTTTCTAGCCGTGAATGAAATCAATGTGAAGTCTCTTTCTAGAAAAGATAAGATGCCAAACAACGCAAGATAGATGGGACGTACAATTCAGCAGTCTGCCACGCATTGAGGGCATCTTTGCTACTTGCAACCTGCAAATCACATTCACATGAGAATTGCTTTGTGGCGAAGTAATGCCCTATTTCACTGCATCAATCTCTGCATGCAGTGAGTGTGTTGGATGAAACGGAATCAAATTATATACGAAATGATTGATCAGTAAGTGCTTGCTTTTCACTGGATCAAATCGATGGGGTGCACTTTTTAGGGTTCCTGATATCTTTGCTCAGTGTACTTCATCACGAGCTCATTACAATCAAAATTATTAGGTGTATTCAGAGAAAGATTGGAGCTCTGCAAGGGAGAGTGATGCAAAGGAAAAGACAAAAGGTGAAAGGAGATCTAAAGACCAGTCCAAAGCAAAACAAGAATTTGTTCTCCTTTTTTTTTCCCGTTCATATGCATGCAGAGACACGAACCGGGATCTTTAGCCCTTTAGACCAAGTGAGAATCACTTTGGAAGAGAGATTTCTAGCAGGCTTGTAGGACACGAGGAAGGCATCTAGCTAGATCTTTAACTGATGCATGCCACCAGCAACTTTGTGCAATGGAACTGTTATTTTTCTGTCAGTAAAACTGGACCATCATTGATTGTAGTCTTCATCTTGAAGTTGTGTTCGTGTGTCAGATAACCGTTGATTCGATCTTACAGACTAGATAGATTTAGCTACCAAGAAGAGAGACCTGATCCAGAGATAATAATGACCACCTGTGATCATTTTGTTATAATCAATCAAGTACACAACTATGGTTGCTTCAGTAAGTGCAATGTTACCGTTTTTCTGGCTAGGAGCCATTATAGTTTTCCATCAGGCCCGTGGGCCGTGGGCCGGCCCGAAGCACGAGAATTGGGCCCGGTACACGGCCCGGCCCGGCACGAAGATAAACGGGCCCGGGCCGGTCCGGCACGGGCGTCGTGCCGTTGTAAGGATCGATGGACCAAGAGGGAGGGTGAATTGGGCCTTTTTCAAATTTCTAAAACAATGTAAAGCAACCTTAATCTATGCAACACTAGTAAGGCTCAATTCACCAACCGGCTAACTAAGCAAACTACACAAGCTATAAAGGATATAACAAGATAAGAAACTAAACAAGGTAGAGCTAAGTTATGATCTCTAAGGTCAAGCACATGAATAATTGCATTAAAGTAAGTGATTGAAAATAAAGAGTGGGCAAGAGACAACCGGATTTTTTTCCCGTGGTGTCGATGTGTTGGCACACACCCCTAATCCACGTTGTGACACTCACTAAGAGTCTTGTCACCTCCCAAGTCACCGAGACGAGGGCGCTCACTAAGAGTCTCCGTTCACCATCCCGGCGTGGTGAAGCTCAAGCCACGTACAAACTTCTTCGGGCTCCCACAATCCTTGGCAAGCTCCGGAAGAAACACCTTCAATCACCAAGATCGCCTAGGTGCTGCCAATCACCAAGAGTAACAAGCTAGGGCCTTCACTTGAGCAAGAGCCGATCACCAAGAACGGATGCACACAAGCTTCTCTCTACTCAAGTCCTTAGTCTTGCTTCTTGAATGATTGAATGTACAAATGTGTGGAAGATGAAGCTCAAGGTGGCTCTCAACAATAGTATAGTGTATGAATGTTGCCTGGTGATCAAGAGAGTACAAAATGACCCATTGGAGGGGTATATATAGCCAGCTCACACGAATAGAGCCGTTGGAGAAAAGCTGCCAGAAAACTGCGTAGCGTCGGTTAATCCGACGTACCTCCAATAGTCAGCGTCGGTTTAACCGATGAATGTAAACTGCCCATTCTGAAAACTAGCCGTTACAACTTGGGCAGATTAACCGATGTATCATCGGTTTAACCGGTGAGTGTAGTTGTCCACTGATCAACTGAAAAACCAAGTCTCTGGACAACTGCACCGACGTTAACTCAAATCCATCGTCGGTTTAACCGGTGAGTACAACTTCTGAAATCCCTGGAAAAACCATCTCACTGGTCAATTGCACCGACGTTTCATTTCAAATACCGTCGGTTTAACCGGTGTATAGAGCTTGAAATACCTTGGAAAAACCAACTCTGGACTAATGCACCGATGTTAATTCAAACATCATCGGTTTAACCGGTGTATAGAACCTGTCCAGACTCTGCTGACTGCGTTTAACCGACGTATAGAAAAATTGAGTCGTCGGTTAAACCGGTGTATAGACTTTTTCTGATTTTGCCTTTTCTGATTTGAGTCTTGAGTGAAATCCAAATATTCTTGAGATATAAGTTGAAAACCACTTATTTGAACTTTTTTAGAACCTGAGTGACCATAGTGTGCATCCATTTTTTGATTGATCATGTCCATGCTCAAGTTACTTGACCTTAACCCCTCTTAATAGTGCGATCACTACAAAACTATAAAACCTATACTAACCTAAGTGTCCTTCTCAACCTTACAACACTTAGGACTAGAAAGATCCTTAGTCTTGTTATATATTTGAGTTGAATACCGAGATCGTCTTTTTGAATAACGAAATTGAGGGGCCTCTTTTGACATATGACCAAATGAGCGGTAATGATTTATTAAGCTGTACAAACTCATTAGTCATAATAATGGTTGTCATTAATCACCGAAACATACCTAGAGGGCCTAGATGCTTACAATCTCCCCCTTTTTGGTGATTGATGACAACACAACAATAAATATAACGAGAGAGCGAGAAAGATAAAACAGGATAAACTCAAGCAAACTCGAAAGAGAACCAAGGAGCTCAATGGCTCAAACGAAATCCATAGATATGTCTCAAAGCACGGCATACTCAATAGTCAAATGTACATATCCATGAACTAACATCAAATGAGATATAACATCAAAGTCCTGTAACTACGAGCTCTCTCTAACTCTAACCTCCCCCTGACTCCAACTCCTCCTCCCCTTTGGCATCAAAGCACCAAAAAGGTGAGCTACTGGTTCGGCTGTCGCGGTACGGCGAGGAAGCGGTCCGGGTCGTCGTCGTCATCGGACGGTGAACCCTCGGTGACGGACGGGAGCTGCTGGTCTGAACTGACTGGGGGTGTAGCTGTCGTAGAGGCTCTCGTACTAGCACTGCCTGGGAGAGGGTCCGTAGACGTGGTAACCGGCTCAGCAGAAGAAGTGTCAACATCTGAAGTAGTGAGTGCTGAAGTTGCCGGCTGTGTCGACTGCTGAAGTATAGACTCCTCTCCACCTCCCCCTAAAGGTAGTGTCTGTGGTACGACGGGGAGGGCGACTGACTGCACTGCCGACGGTGAGTCCTGGAAGAGTGTAGTCGCTGGCAGTGGTGAGAAGAGCGGACGACCGGCAGACCCAAGAAGTGCAGACATCGAGAACGTGGTCTCCGGTGTCGCTGTAGTAGCTGGAGCTGCAGTGGGTGCTGGAGCTGGAGTGACTGTAAGCTGAGGTGCTCCAACACCCTGAAGGCCTGGCTGCTGCGGGGCGAGTCCGGTGTGAGTGTACAGCTGTGTGATCATCCCGAACATCGCCATCATGCCCTGCTGCATCTGCTGGAACTGAGCGTCTGTCCTCTGAGAGACTCTGTCGATAGGCCCGACAAAACGCTCCTCGGCTGCAGCACGCTCTCGGGCGGCCTCCCTCTGTGTCGCTGCAAGCTGAGCCTCATGGGCTCTCCTGACCTCCTCCTGTGCGATCCGATCCTCTCTCTGCTGAGTGACAAGCTGCTGTAGGAGAGAGGTAAGCTCGGACGGCTGGGTCACCTGGGACTCGGTGACTGTAGCAGCTGCTGGTGACTCTGGAGCTGGCTCTCTGGACCCCCCTGCCTCGTGGTCGTGACTAGCTGGGGCTGCAGGAAAGTACTCGACGTCCTCGGAGGAGTCTGACTCAAGCTCAGACCAGTGCCTCTGCTGCCAGAAGTGCCTCGTCCTCCTGTGCTACTCGAGCCTGTGCCTCAGGTGACAATTGTGCCATGGCAGCTCTCTCTGCCTGTCTGCCTCTCCTCCGGTCCTGTGGTACTGTCGGACGGTAAACTGGGAACCGGGGAGCCTCATCCTGACGGTACACACTGCTGACAGGTGACTCTGCTGGTACAATCATATAACAAATATAGCTGATCCAGTGTGCATAAGGGAACTGCCTCACAACCCCCATCCCGTTAGTGATCACATCCTCGATCTCAGCCAAAATGAAGTCAACAATGTCAAATGGCTCGTGAGTATGTGAAGAAGCAGTAGCTGCTGCAGACCTGTAAACCCCTCTGGGTAGCCACTCCTCGGTAACAGAGTCCTTCGGAGGACCATGTGAACAGCGTATGCCTCTGGGGTCAGCAAGCTAGGTACTCTGGCATATGACGCTGGAAATGGCTGGCAGAAGCACTGAGAGATCGCCTCGTGAGAAGGTGCAATCCCGCCAATCATAGCTCTGCGCGGTGGATCTGCGTCTCCGTATACCATCTCGTGCAGGGAGACGTCGACTAGATCGACTTCGAGAATCCCTGCAATCGTTGCCCTCGATAGACCAAAGACCTGGCCTCCAAACACGAAGTGTACGGCTCTGCGCTCGAGAGCGATCCAGGCTGTGGCATAAAACACTCTGACCCAATCCTCTATGTACCTGTTCTGCTCCATCTGAAGTAGCCTGGGCAGACCTCTGAAGTGGGCAAAGTGCTCTCTGATATCAACACCCCTGCAGCTGTCCTCAGAGAAACCCAGTCAAGCACCATGTGCGGAAAGATCCTGTGCCCTCGCCTCTGGTAGGTCTCGTAGAAGCTGGCCTGAAGAAGTGTCCAGAATCTACGGTCGACCCTGCTTTCACGGGTCACGGGGAACCAGTCCTCCTCTGACACACTCCACCCGAGCCTCTTGACCTTCGCCGCATTGGCCTTGGTCAAGTTCTGGAGCAGTACACCTGGCTCCAGACGCACAACAGTGTCCATACGGAACACTGCGCGCTCGGCCTCTAGGGCCTCCGCACTACGGGCTGCTGCTGCTGCTGCGGACCTGCGAGGCTCCTGTGGCTGGTGACCTCCTCGTGTCCTCGGTCCTGTGCGACGCTCGGTCGCTGGCGAAGCCTCTGCAGCTGGGGACGTCTGCTGAGTGCGGCCAGAACGTCGTGGAGTCGGTGACCCCTGAGTACTCTGCTCCTGAGACTGCTCAGACTGCTCTGCCTCTAAATCTGCATCTGAATCTGCAGCTGTATCTGAGTGATCTGACTCTGTTGCTGCCTCAGTCGTGGCTCTGGTGGCCCTGGCACCTCTGACCCTGCCCATACCTCGGCCTCTGCCTCTGCCCCTGGCTGGCTGTTCCCTGATCGCGAACGGACGAGCACGGCCTGATGCCTGCTCCTCGGTGGCCTTGGCCACCATCTCGGCCCTCTCGGCCTCTCTCTCTGCGCGAGTCCGCTTGCAGACGGGCTTCTCGACCACAACTTCCTTTTCCTTCCTCTTCTCGCGACCCATCTCGATCAGGCAAACTGTCGAACACCTCGCGAGCTCTGATCGGCTGCGGCTGCGGCGTGAATGGCGTGGAGGCGCGGCTGTGTGGGTGGCACGGCGTGTGGGAGCGGCGGCTCAGAACGCGGCGGCGGCACGAAGTAGCAGTGGTGGCGGCGCGGAGGCGCTCGGGCGGCGCAGGCGGCGGAGGTGCACGGGCGGCGTGAGCGCGCGCGGGCGGTGGTGGCGCAGACTGGACGTGGCGGCGACCTGGGCCGGCGGCGAGGATGGCGTGCGGCGCGTGGAGCAAAGGGTGCGAAGCGGCGGCAGTTGGGTGGACGAGCGGCGGTGCGGGATCGGCGATGGCGGCTGCGGAGTCGAGCAGGGGCGCGGCGGCGTGAAGGAGGAAAAGAGAAACAGAGGAGCGCGGCGTGGGCAAGACACATATATGACAGGTGGGCCCCGCGATTTTCCTTAACGCCGGTTAAACCGATGCTTAGGTTTAGAACGCCGGTTGATTGCATCGGTGCAGTTCACCCGAGACTCCTGCAGAAAATCATCTGAACGCCGGTTGATCCGACGATATGTAATTTGAACTCGCTGGTTGAACGCTGCTAACACCGGTTGATTGCTGGGTCAGATCTGAGTTACGTTCACCGGTTGATCCGATGCTATGATTTTTGTATACGCCGGTTGAATACCTGGTCTGTCTGAGCTGAGACAGAGACTTAGTAACGCCGGTTAAACCGATGGGTATAGATCCATTAGGCGTCGGTTTAACCGGTGAACCCAAAAACCCCTCACTCAGCTCACTCTTCTATGCTAAGTCCAATAAACTTATAAAATTCAACTAAACTCAAGTTAATGGACTTGCATAGGCGACTTTACCCCTCAAAATAAATAGGGTAGCACACTAGCTTAATAGTTTTTTTTTTTCAACACAAGGAAAAGCCGCAAAGCGAGACAAAGCGCCAAATAAAATGTATGAGCCTTGTCATAGGAATATTGAAGATAGAAAGCTTCAAACTCATCATGACATGACTCACTAGGCAATGACGTACCTAACACTTTGCTCTTTTCACTTTTCATGAATTAAGATCTTGTATATGAAACAAGTCTCATTTTCACCAAGTGATCTCCTTTGTGACCCTTACGCATGCAATGATAATGCAAACTACAACCACATACGAAAGAAGAGTAAACATGAAGTGCACATCTATATGACAAGAAATGCATAACAAGAAATCAAGATCTACTTGTCAAGTTTGAACCCACGGGAAGCTTCTTCATGATGAGCCTTTCTACAAGCCTAGAGGAAAACAAGTGGACCACCACCTCTAGCTAAACCCTTGCTCATCACTATCTTACCATTGTTAGACAACTGTCCTATATGTATGCATTTTTCTATATGACATGGCAACTTACATGACGTTTGCCGCATCTAACACATTAAGCTCATTCCTTAGCCTAACAAATGTACTCTCGTCTAATGGTTTTGTGAAAATATCTGCCAATTGCTCCTCGGATCTCACACCTTGAAGAGATATGTCTCCCTTAGCTTCGTGATCACGCAAGAAGTGATTGCGAATATCAATGTGCTTTGTGCGAGAGTGTTGAACCGGATTTTTGGCAATTTTTACGGCACTTTCATTGTCACAAAGGAGTGGGATCCTATCTAGTTTCACACCAAAGTCCAAAAGAGTTTGCTTCATATATAGGATTTGGACACAACATGCACCGACCGCTATATATTCCACTTCCGCGGTGGACAAAGCCACGGAATTTTGCATCTTACTCGACCAAGAAACTAGAGAATGCCCAAGCAAGTGGCAACCCCCGGAGGTACTCTTGCGATCCACACAGCTTCCGGCAAAATCCGAATCTGAGTATCCCAAGAGATCTAAGCTAGCGCCTTTGGGGTACCACAAGTCTATGCTAGGGGTGTGCTTGAGATACCAAAGGATCCTATTCACAGCCGAGAGGTGTGATTCCTTTGGGTTTGCTTGAAAGCGGGCACACAAGCACACACTAAACATTATATCGGGCCTAGATGCGGTAAGGTAAAGCAAAGACCCTATCATAGAGCGATAGAGGGATTGATCAACCGGTTTACCGTCCACATCCAAGTCGAGATGCCCATTGGTTGCCATGGGAGTCTTGATCGGCTTGCACTCATCTATCTTGAACTTCTTCAAGATATCTTTAGTATATTTTTCTTGATGGATGAATGTCCCTTCCTTCAATCGTTTGACTTGAAAACCAAGGAAGAAGGTCAATTCGCCGATCATGGACATCTCGAATTCCCTAGACATCATGGTAGCAAACTCATGGCTTAGTGAATCATTAGTTGAGCCAAAGATAATATCGTCAATATAAATTTGACAAATGAAAAGATCCCCGTTGACGTCTTTTGTGAACAATGTGGTGTCCACCCTCCCGATTTTGAAGCCTTGCATTATTAGGAAGTCACGAAGCCTCTCATACCAAGTCCTTGGAGCTTGTTTGAGCCCATAGAGTGCCTTGTGCAACCTATAAACATGGTTAGGATTCCTCGGATCTTCAAACCCGGGAGGTTGCTCAACATAAACAAGTTCGTTAATAACGCCATTTAAGAATGCACTTTTCACATCCATTTGATATAACTTGATATTGTGATGTGAAGAGTAAGCAAGAAGGATGCGGATAGCGTCAAGTCTTGCGACCGGAGTAAAAGTTTCACCAAAATCCAAACCTTCGACTTGAGAAAACCCTTTTGCCACAAGTCTTGCTTTGTTGCGTATCACCACCCCATGTTCATCTTGCTTGTTCCGAAAGATCCACTTAGTGCCGATTATATTCTTGTCTTTTGGAGGAGCTTCGAGGACCCAAACTTCATTGCAGGTGAAGTTGTTCAATTCTTCTTGCATGGCCATCACCCAATCCGAGTCCTCAAGTGCTTCCTCTATGCTAGTGGGTTCAATACAGGAAACAAACGAGTAATATTCGCAAAATGAAGCATGCTTAGAGCGAGTTCTTACTTCCTTGGAAGGACTACCAATGATTTGACCTATTGGATGATCCTTGGAGATGCGACCATGCTTCACTAGCGGTACTTGCGTGGATGCTTGTTGGGGTGGATCATGGGTGACTTGTGCTTGTGGTGGAACATCTTGCTCTTCTTGTTCTTGGACTTGGGGTGTTGGCGTTGGCACATTTTCTTGAGGTTGTGGATCATCTTTTTCTTGATCTTCATCCACTTGGGGTGCCGTAGAGGTGCTTGGTGTAGATGAGGAAGGTCCCCCCCTTGATCATTGCCTTCATGTACCTCTTCCGGCTTGATATCCCCAATGGACATCTTCTTTAAAGCTTCATCAATCTCCTCATCACCTACATTGTCATAGCCAACAATCTCCTCTTGGGAGCCATTAGATTCATCAAACTCCACATCACATTTTTCTTCAACTAACCCGGAGGTTTGATTGAATACTCTATATGCTTTGGAGTTTGATGCATAACTAAGAAAGAAACCCTCATCACATCTACTTTCAAACTTACCGAGCCTTTTCTTCTTATAGATGAAGCATTTGCAACCAAAGACTCGAAAGTAGGATATATTTGGTTTCTTCCCGGTGATGAGCTCATATGGAGTTTTCTTGAGGAGTCGGTGGGGATACACTCGGTTGGATGCATGACACGCCGTATTGATTGCTTCCACCCAAAACTTCTCGGACGTGCCATAATCATCCAACATTGCTCTTGCTAGAGTGATTAGTGTCTTGTTCATTCTTTCCACCACTCCATTTTGTTGAGGCGTGTAGGTGGCGGAGAACTCATGCTTGATGCCCTCTTCATCGCACCATTCTTCAATCTTCATATTTTTGAACTCGGTGCCGTTGTCACTCCGGATCTTCACAATTGGGGAGTTGTACTCCCTTTGAGCTCTTCTTGCAAATGTCTTGAAGATTTCCGGAGTTTCACCCTTATCGCCTAGAAACATGACCCAAGTATAACGTGAAAAATCATCGACGATTACTAGGCAATAGAGGTTACCACCAATGCTCTTGTATGAAGTTGGACCAAAAAGAGATCCATGTGTAGTAGCTTGAGCGGCTTGGAGGTAGACAACATCGTCTTGATGGGATGATGTGTTGCAACTTGCTTCCCGGCTTGACATGATTTACATAGCTTGTTCTTGTCAAATGTGACATCCTTCAAGCCGGTGATCATCCCTCTCTTGTGGGCTTTCTTGAGGTTGCTCATGCCAATATGAGCAATTCTTCTATGCCAAAGCCACCCAAGAGACGACTTGGTGAAGAGGCATGTCATGGTGCTTGTTTGTTTTGAAGAGAAATCCACCAAGTAAATATTGCCATGCCTAAACCCCGTGAATACCAATAATTTGTCTTCTTCAAGAGTTACTATAACATCATTCTTGTCAAAGGTACACGTTAGTCCAAGATCACATAATTGAGCAATAGAAATAAGATTAAAACTAAGTGCTTCTACAAACAAGGCATTAGAAATTGATAAATCTTTAGAAATAGCTATTCTACCCAAACCTAAGACTTTCCCCCTTGAGTTATCACCATAGGTGACATGTTCATGATCGCCGGGGTCTTCAAGAAAGGTGAACATGCTATCATTGCCGGTCATGTGTTGAGAGCAACCGCAATCAAGTACCCAATGTTTTCCACCGGCTTTGTAGTTCACCTTTGTTTTACCTTTTGCCATGAGGCACATGGGAGGTGGAGGTAGCGATGATTCTTCATTGGTGAGAGCGATGGTGACGATATCTTCTTCCTCATCACTTGACTCTTCGCTTGATGAGACATCGGTCACCCACTCTTGTTTTTCTACCAAGAAGCTTCTCTTGGTGTTGCCCTTTTTCTTTGCGAAGAGCTTGGTCTTCTTGTCATGGCTCTTCTTCTTCCCAAGTTTCTTGTTTTTGTTCTTCTTCTCATCTTCATCATCATCGCTTGAATCATGGTGATGCTTGCTCTTGTTGTCCTTCTTTCTCTTGTCCGGCTTGAGGCAATTTGGAGCAATGTGACTTTTTTCTCCACAATTGTAGCAATTTTTGTTCTTGACATCTCCCCATGGCCGGAACATTCTTTTTTTAGGGTCAAAGTTGAAACCCTTCTTGTTGATCTTGTCATTCAAGCGTGTGAACTTTCTCATCATGAGAGCAAGTTCTCCATCATCTTCTTTATCGGATGAGCTTTCATGATGATCTTCTTCTTCATTGCTTGAGCTTGATTCTTGCTTGATCATCTTGACCTTGCGATGCTTGTTGGTCTTGGTTTTGAGAGCGATTGTTTTGCTTGTAGTTGGCTCTTCGGACATACCAAGGGTACCCATTTCATGAGCGCGAATTTCGCCCACAAGCTCTCCTACTTCCATCGCATCAAGATTCTCCTTTTGAAGCATAGCATTGATGATGTTGTACTTGGGCTTCGGAAGGAGCATGAGAATCTTGCGGTTGATGGAGCCACTGTCAATTTTAGAAACTTCAAGTGCATTAATGTCCTTGACAATGATATTCAAGCGAGAATACATATCATTGCAATTTTCATGAGCTAGCATCTTAAAAGAATCATACTTAACACTAAACAAGTGATATTTTTGTTCACGAACTTTTGTGGAGCCTTCATGTATTTCAATTAGCTCTTTCCAAATATCACTTGCTAAGTCCATGCCATTTACTCTAGCAAAGACTTCCTCACTAATGGCTTCGAAAATTGCATTTCTAGCCTTTGCATTCCATTTTAATTGTTCCGAGGTGGGAGTTTCGGTGAACCCGGTCTTTGTTGCTAACCACACTTCGGGGGCAATTGCATCAAGGTATGCGGCCATCCGAACTTTCCAATAAGCAAAGTTCTTGCCCTCGAAGTGAGGCAGCGAACCACCCATATTGGCCATGGCTCTAGGCGGTGAAGCCTAATGATCCAAATGAGCAACGAGGCTCTAATACCAATTGTAAGGATCGATGGACCAAGATGGGGGGGTGAATTGGGCCCTTTTCAAATTTCTAAAACATGGTAAAGCAACCTTAACCTATGCAACACTAGTAACGCTCAATTCACCAACCGGCTAACTAAGAAAACTACACAAGCTATAAAGGATATAACAAGATAAGAAACTAAACAAGGTAGAGCTAAGTTATGATCTCTAAGGTCAAGCACATGAATAATTGCATGAAAGTCAGTGCTTGAAAGTAAAGAGTGGGAAAGAGACAACCGGATTTTTTCCCGTGGTGTCGATGTGTTGGCACACACCCCTAATCCACATTGTGACACTCACTAAGAGTCTTGTCACCTCTCAAGTCACCGAGACGAGGGCGCTCACTAAGAGTCTCCGTTCACCATCCCGGCGTGGTGGAGCTCAAGCCACGTACAAACTTCTTCGGGCTCCTACAATCCTTGGCAAGATCCGGAAGAAACACCTTCAATCACCAAGATCGCCTAGGTGCTGCCAATCACCAAGAGTAACAAGCTAGGGTCTTCACTTGAGCAAGAGCCGATCACCAAGAACGGATGCACACAAGCTTCTCTCTACTCAAGTCCTTAGTCTTGCTTCTTGAATGATTGAATGAACAAATGTGTGGAAGATGAAGCTCAAGGTGGCTCTCAACAATAGTATAGTGTATGAATGTTGCCTGGTGTCAAGAGAGAGCAAAATGACCCATTGGAGGGGCATATATAGGCAGCTCACACGAATAGAGCCGTTGGAGAAAAGCTGCCAGAAAACTGCTTAGCGTCGGTTAATCCGACGTACCTCCAATAGTCAGCGTCAGTTTAACCGATGAATGTAAACTGCTCATTCTGAAAACTAGCCGTTACAACTTGGGCAGATTAACCGACGTATCATCGGTTTAACCGGTGAGTGTAGTTGTCCACTGATCAACTGAAAAACCAAGTCTCCGGACAACTGCACCGACGTTGACTCAAATCCATCGTCGGTTTAACCGGTGAGTACAACTTCTGAAATCCATGGAAAACCATCTCACTGGTCAATTGCTCCGACGTTTCATTTCAAATACCGTCGGTTTAATCGATGTATAGAGCTTGAAATACCTTGGAAAAACCAACTCTGGACTAATGCACCGATGTTAATTCAAACATCATCGGTTTAACCGGTGTATAGAACCTGTCCAGACTCTGCTGACTGCGTTTAACCGACGTATAGAAAAATTGAGTCGTCGGTTAAACCGGTGTATAGACTTTTTCTGATTTTATCTTTTCTGATTTGAGTCTTGAGTGAAATCCAAATATTCTTGAGATATAAGTTGAAAACCACTTATTTGAACTTTTTTAGAACCTTAGTGACCATAGTGTGCATCCATTTTTGATTGATCATGTCCATGCTCAAGTTACTTGACCTTAACCCCTCTTAATAGTGCGATCACTACAAAACTATAAAACATATACTAACCTAAGTGTCCTTCTCAACCTTACGTCACTTAGGACTAGAAAGATCCTTAGTCTTGTTATATATTTGAGTTGAATACCGAGATCGCCTTTTTGAATAACGAAATTGAGGGGCCTCTTTTGACATATGACCAAATGAGCGGTAATGATTTATTAAGCTGCACAAACTCATTAGTCACAATAATGGTTGTCATTAATCACCGAAACATACCTAGAGGGCCTAGATGCTTACAGCCGTGCCTGGGCCGCACCGCAGGCACGTGGGCCGGCCCGGCCCGGCACGGTTAGCGGCTGGCCCGACTCGGCACATGGGCCGGCCCATGAGCACGAAGCCCACGAAGCCCGCCAGCCCGAGCCGGCCGGCCACATATATGGGGGAGGGGGCGGCCGCGGGCGCCGGTAACCCTAGCCCCCCCTCCATTCCCCGCCCTGGCTCCTCCGCGGCTCCGCCTCATCTCCTCCGCGCTCCGCCTCTCTGCCTCCCCCGCTCCTTGCCAGATCCACTCCACGCCTCCACCCCGAGTCCCCGACCTCCACCCCACCTCTCCGGCGTAGATCCACCGCTCTCCGACCCCCTCCTATCGCGTGGATCGCCAGTAACCCTAGGCCCCTCCATTCCCGCCCGCCTGGCCGCCGCCTCGTCTCCTCCGCCTCTCCGCCTCCTCCGCTCCTCGCCAGATCCGCTCCACCCCAACCTCCACCACACCTCTCCGGCGTAGATCCGCCGCTCTCCGACCTCCTCCTGTCGCGCGGATCGCCGGTAACCCTAGCCCCCTCCATTCCCCGCCCGCCTGGCCACCGCCTCGTCTCCTCCGCCTCTCCGCCTCCCCCACTTCTCGCCAGATCCGCTCCACCTTGACCTGCACCCCACCTCTCCGGCGTAGATCCGCCGCTCTCCGACCTCCTCCGCCAATCCTCGGCCAGATCCGCCGCTCCAGTGGACCTCCTCTGACTCTGCTCGATTAGATCCGCCGCTCCCCTCAGGCCCTCACCTCCTCCCCTCTCCTTTCTTCTACTTCTTCCTCACGAATCCTTCTCTCCCCTCTTTGCGAGTCTGTGTGGCCTGCATCTCCAGTGAGGGCGTCGATGACAACTTCGGTCATCGGTGCTCCGGCCAAAGGTAAGTCAGAACTCGCCTTTCTTCTCCTTCTTCCTCACGAATCCCCCTCACAGATGTTCCTCCTTGTGCAGGCCGTGAGGGACCGAAGATCGGCGATGGCCGCCGACGACTCCTACAACAATGAGTTGCGGTCGATGGGCTTTCGCGGAGATGATGAGGATGACCTGTCTGCGGATGCCGCTGAGCTATTTGGCAGCAATGCTGCCATCGACCTAGATCCAGAAGGCCTTCCTCAGGGGACCGCCGCTGGATCTGGCATTGGCAGCGCGAGCACCGCCGCTGCCACTGAGTCTGGCTCGACCAGGAAGAGGTGGGCGTCCACCTCCAAGGTCTGGAAAGACTTTGATAAGATCTATGAGGTAATTGATGGTAAGGAATGTCGAACTGGTGCTAGATGCAAGCATTGCAAGAAAAACCTCACTGGTAAATCAACCCATGGTACTGGTCACTTGAAGCGGCACATTCCTATATGCCCTGTTTTGAAATCTCGTAATGCCTTGACTCAATCTCAACTTAAGTTTAATCCTGATGGCTCTGTGCACCTTTGGGAGTACAAACCAGAAGTAGCTCGTACTGAGTTGTGTAGGTTAATTGCTCGTCTTGACCTGCCTATTTGCATTGGTGAGTCTGATGCTTTTGAAGAGTACATTACTACTGCTCATAATCCTAAATTTGCTAAGGTGTCTAGGCAAACAACCACTAGAGATTTTGCCAAGTACTTCACTGAACGTCGTGCTCAGCTTGTTGAGTGCTTGAAGTCTGTATCCTCTGTTGCTCTTACTTCTGATATCTGGTCTGGCAATGCTAAGGAGGATTACCTTAGTGTGGTTGCTCATTTTGTGAATGCTGATTGGCAACTAGAGAAAAGGATCTTAGGTCTCAGGTTGATTGATGTGTCTCACAATGCTGAGAATATTGCTGAGCGTATTACTTCTGTTATTGCTGATTATGGGTTAACTGATAAAATCTTTGCTGTTACACTGGACAATGCTGCTGCTAACACTAGGGCTATTAATCAACTTAATCCTGTTTTGTCTAGTTATGTTGGTAGCTTGTTCCTGCATCAAAGATGTGCTTGTCATATCATAAATCTTATTGTTAAGGCTGGTCTTGAAGTGTTTAAGCCAATGCTTGGTGCATTTAGATCTGCTATATCATTTCTAAACTCATCTAACCAGCGCATTGCTGCATACAAGTCATATTGCATTGCTATTGGTGAAAGACCTCGCAAGTTTGGCTTGGATATGGATGTGAGATGGAATTCTACTTATCTTATGTTAAAACATCTCCTGCCCCATAAGGCCACATTCTCTGTTTTCATCACTACTCAGCATCCTTTAGTTGATGGTCAGCCACTCCTGACAGACCAGCACTGGTATGTTGCTGAAAAAATTTTTGAATTCCTTGAACAGTTCTATGATTCCACTGTTGTTATGTCTGGTGTTTATTACCC
This sequence comes from Panicum virgatum, assembly GCF_016808335.1. Lineage (NCBI taxonomy): Eukaryota > Viridiplantae > Streptophyta > Magnoliopsida > Poales > Poaceae > Panicum > Panicum virgatum. The sequence continues at coordinate 13,535,106 of NC_053152.1, forward strand.
CACATCTCCATTAATATTGCATCATGTTCTTGAGATAGATAGCCATCTAAATAATTATGAAAATGATAAAGACTTAAGATCAGTTGTGGTTCATATGAAAGATAAGTTCTTGCAATACTGGTGTGACATACCCATGCTCTACTCCTTTGCATTTATACTAGACCCTAGGGCTAAGCTGAAAGTTTTCACCAATGTTCTTAGACTTCTATCTCAGCTTAATGGTAATGATTACTCATGCTACTTGACTGAGGTAAGGGCTGAGTTGTCTGTTATTTTTGCTAAGTATGATGAGAAATTTGGTGGTGTAAGGTTGCAAAGGGCTGCCCAACCAGGCCCTACAGGTAAGAGAAAAACTGCTTGGGGAAGAATCTTTGGTGGTGAGTCTTCTTCTTCTGGTTCTAGTTTGTCTGGTACTACTCTTGGTTCTGTTACTAGTCTTGGTTCTGGTTCTACTTCCTCCTTGCATAGAAGAACCTCTGCTAGTGCTCTGTTGCAAGCTGCAACTTCTGGTGCTTCTCTATCATCTGGTTCTAAATTGTCTGCCTACCTGGACAGTGATACTATTAACCAGTATGATGATGATTTCAATATCTTGAACTGGTGGCATGAGCATAAGCTATCATATCCTGTTCTTTCAATTCTAGCTAGAGATGTAATGACTGTTCCTGTTTCAACAATATCATCAGAATCTGCATTTAGTATGACTGGCAGGATTATCGAGGAGCGACGACGGCGTCTGGGCCCTGAGGTCGTGGAGATGTTGGCTCTGATCAAGGAATGGGAGTAAGCCGATGCAAGACTTCAGCATCTCATAGAGGATGAAGAACTTGAAGAATCATTTGAAAACTTATATCTAGATGTTGAATCTGTATAACTATGTAGTATGGACTGTGGACTGTGGACTTGAACTTGTGATGAACATTTGAACATTTAGATCTGGCTCTACTCTTTTCCTTTGTAGGGTTTTGTCCTCACGAGGTGTGGAGTTTTACCTACAAAGGTTTTTAACGAGGCAGCACCCAAAACAGCTCAATTTAATAAATTTGTTATCATGAAATGTGCTTCTGTTTTTGTGATCTATTTGTGAATTTGAATCTTAGATTTGAAATCTTGAAATCATTTTGAGTTGAGGGAGTGGCGGCCTGGTGCAGATGCCTAGCCGGGCTCGGGCTGGCACGGCTCACGAAGCCTGCCTGGCATATCGGGCCGGCCCGGCACGCCAAACAGGCCCCCGTGCCGTGCTCGTGCACAGAGCTGGGCACGTGGGCCGGCCCGGCCCGGCATGATTTGTTATCCGGGCTAATCGTGCCGGGCCGGATCGGGCCCGGGCCGGGCTCGGCCCATTGGACAACTATAGGAGCCATGATATGATTTTCACTGCTATGCGTGTTGGATTTCAGTTTTTCTTTTTAGTTTTGGTATTTATTCAATTTCGATTGATCATGTTTACAGTTCAGTAGTTATTAGTTCACATGCAAGAACATCTTGTGCATTTGACCTTTTTTTTGCCGGTTCACATCGATAGTATGTAAGACACAGGCAAGCTAAAATAAACAATTTTCTCAAATTTTAGTTGTTTTATAACTCCCACACAAAATAATTAAAATGTCGTGCTTTGCCTGATGCTAGATCATTAGAACAGAAATAGATAAAAGCAAGTCCGTTAATGTCGTCCACCTAAAGACAGATGCAGAGTATGATAATAGCTTGATTACTCCAAACTTGCATGAAATGAAGAATACAAACATGCTCTGGGCCACACAAAAAAAATCCTGGAGCTTTCATGAAAGTAGAATGGAGTGATACGATGCGTGGTTACAGCGTTCGCCTGTAACGATCGATGGGAAAGGTCGGTAAAGGTCGAGATTTTGGTTTCCCATGCCTAGGACTGTTCCCTCTACCATAGAAGAGCGTGCACAGGACCCCAGTATGATGGTTCAGTGCGAGCTAGCTGGGGACGCTTCCCGGTGTTGAATGGGAGCAGAAAAGCTTTTTCCACGGCCGGCTGGCCATGTACTCACTCCGTGCTTGGTTCTCTTTTTAGTTTCATATGAGCTCTGCTAGTCTGTTCATGCATTAGTTTTTGAAGTTTCATTTTAGTTCAATTTGTAGGCCATGATGGCATTGAAGAGCATGTGTTGACCGTGCAGGATAGATTAAGATCCCATTCGGAACTTGGAATCGTAGAGGAACTATGGGGGAATTATGGGATGCAATATGCATCTGCGGTTCTTTTTGGAGCAGTGTACAGAAGTTTTTCCACGCTGAATCATTTGTATCTTATAATTTGAAATACCTCAACGGAACGATCATTAGCTTATATAATTTGTAGTGTAGTGACATTTGCCACAGCACAGGTTATCGACCTTAGCATATTTCATTATTAACATGATTATCGGTGAATTATTTTTTACAGAATTGAAATGCGCACAAACCTGAATGGCTTTTGTCTGCATTTCAATAACTGGCACAAACATAAATTAACATATGTTTTGCCTTTGCTTCATGTGCAATTTGCATGTACATTTTAGGCTTCGCGTCTATGCATGGAAAACGGAAATAAGTTTAGCTTAAGGAGCACGGGTGGAGTGGAAAGGAGCACGCACATCCGGCAGCTGCTCCCCTCCACCTACGCCTTATTTAGTTGCAAAATTCAAAATTTCAAAACTCTCACATTGAAAGGAAATCTTGCATGTATGGAGTATTAAATCTAGACGAAATAAAAAAAGAATTACATAGTTTTCTTGTAAATTACGAGACAAATCTAATGAGCCTAATTATGCTATGATTAGACACTAAATTGATACAGTAATTATTACAGTACACATATGCTAATGATGGTTTAATTAATCTTAATAAATTCATCTCGTAGTTTACAGACGAGTTATGTAATTAGTTTTGTGATTAGTCTATGTTTAATACTTTAAATATGCAAAGATTTCATTTTCAAAATTTTACGGGCGCAACTAAACGAGACCCTAATCTCAAGATGGCAATTTTCCCAGCAAGACGGATCCACGAGGGGATCCGATCCGGACAGGGCTAAATTCCCAGTTTTCCACTGCGGAAGAAGGACAGGCCAAGGATAACGGGGCGGGAATAGGGAGAAGATTGCACCCACGAGACGAGGCTCCACGCCGAAATAGCACACGACTATACCACCTGCGCTGCAAATTTTCGTTTGTCTCCTGAAGGCGCACTAGCAGGCTGACAAGGAGTCAATTGGCCCAAGCGCCAGCCCAATAGCTTAACCTATCACATTAGCTGGAGCTGATCGAGGGTGCGCTAGGTGCGACATGTGCTGGCTGGCGGCCGCAGCTATATATGGCCATGCAGCCCAAGCCCGTTAGCCCAGCCCAAGGCCCGTTTTCTTGGCCCGACCAAGCACGGCCCCGCCCGGTGACCCATGGGCTCGGGCTGGCACGGCCCGGGGGAGCAGGCCGTGCCTGGGCTGCACCATAGGCATGTGGGCCGGCACGAGCACGGCCCGGTCCCAATGGCTCTCCCCTTCCCCCTTCCCCCGCCGGCCCAGCACACCACCTCGCCTCGCCTCGCTGCTCCCCCAACTACACTGTCCACACGCAAGCGCATCGCTCCCTCGCTCTCGGCCTCTCGCTCTCCATGTCCGCCGGTTCCACTGCCTCCTACCGCGCCCGACTGCCTCCTTCGGCTCCCTCCTCCGGTCCTCCCTTTCCGCCACCCCTCGGTCCGCGCCAACGCCGCCGTTGCCGCTGGCAGCGGAGGAGGCATCTTCGGCGGCAGTGGCGGAGGCGGGGGCGGTGCGAAGGAGCCGCCGCGAACGCTGTTCCCCAATCCCCGGCGGCATCAAGCAGCCTGAGCTCGGAGATCCAGGGTAGCGAGCCTGCACTCGAGAAAGCGGATCGCTTACGCCTTAAGGAGCTGAGCAGCTGGACCCCTGGGGTCCGACTCCATCTCACCGGACCAACGGTCCCGATCCGCTTCCTGCTCGGGGACGGGTCCGGTGTCGCCACGTGTCCCAGAGATGGAAATGCTCAGCACCTGTGGCCGAGGACCCGGACCCTCGCAGATGGGTCCGGGACCTCCATGTACCTATTCGGACCCCCGTGAGCTCTCGGCTCAGCTAGCTGCTCGGGAGGGGTCCGGAGCCGCCACGTGTCACGCGGACGCGGGCGCGGGCACAAGCCTTCCGCTGGAAGTTCCCTCACCTACCCGTATTAAGTGCGAATGGTTGAGGCGTGCTCTTCTGCCGCTCGGCAAGGCCACCCCTCGGCAGAAAGGACAAACGGCCCTTCCGCTCACCCATCCGCCGTACGAAGGCATTAAAAGCCAACCACTCCTCCACAGCGCCCGGGTCAGACGACGTCAAGCCGCCATCCCCCACAGTAGCTGTGACCGGAGTCTTGTCCGCCAACTCCGGTCACTGCTCTACTATTCCGGACGCTGTGGCGACACTGTGGGAATCTGCGACGCAGTGCAAGACGTGCTCGGCACTGCTCCAGCTAGTATGCTGCCAATTCCCCGTACCTCCTTCGTACTTTCCCTTCCGCGGAACCCCCGAATGGCATGGGCATGACTCTCGGAAGCGACTCCGGCCTTGACCAGGACAAGACCCTGGCCTGCAGGACCCTCGAAACGCCGCCACGCGGCCCGCTGGAGCTGCCAGGACGCCGGCGTGATCTCCGCAAGACCAAGGACGATGCCCAGGATGATAGCCACGCCCGGCGCCATACCCCACAACATACTTCCCACAATGCTCGACCACTGCACCCCTGCGATTCGGGGAAAAGACGACGGCTTTCATGACCCCCTGTGCATGTACATCGTCCCTCCTTGTGTTTATAAAAGGAGGAGGCGGGCGTTCCCTTAGGGGGGTCGGCCCATTCGGTAGGACACAACGCTTCGCACTACAAGCAGAGCAGACACGTTCCTCTGAACTCCGATATTGGCATTCACCTCAATCAACTCCTCCTCTAGCAGAGACTTGGGAGCTTCCCTGCCTCTCTCGCCTCGACTGTACCCCTTACTACAGGCACCCCCGGTGCAAGATAATACCGTGCCCTCGCATACCCCTTTGCTGGACGTACGGCCCTGCGGCCGGAACCAGGATAAACCCGTGTGTTACTGTATTGCCTCTTGCATCAACATCTGGGACGAGGAATACACAACATCATCACTAGTTGGGTCCGGGCCGCCGGGTCAGGACATCGACAGTTGGCGCGCCAGGTAGGGGAGCGCTGCGTGACATTTCTCTTTTGTTCCCATTTGATCTCCAGGGATGGCGAGCAGATCCAACCCATTCCCCATGGGTGTCTCGGATCCGCTCCCAGCAGGATACGTGATCTAGTTCGGGAGTCTCGAGTTCAGAGCAACCGGCAACGGTTACCTCATGGAGCTCCTCTCACCCAGACGCAACCCCGACACTCCGACTTCACCAGCCCGGCGCAACAGGCGCTCGGGCCAGCACTCGCGACAAGCGCGCATGGAGCAGTGACGGGCGGCATGCCTCAGCTCCCCCACGTGGGTTGAGGTTGCCATGTCACAGCTCAGTGTCGCGGCCGACGGGGCCACTGCTTCGTCATCACGAGCTTCGGCATCAGCTACGCCGGCACTATCATCGACTACAGCCCTAGTGTCTCCTAGGGGGGCGCGACTGCGGTGTCGTGCTTCCCCTTCGGGATGCGCAACGCTGCCACCTATGCCTCTTCGTCCAGCACCAACTTCGCAGAGTACGAGGATCTGTCGGGTCATCACTTCCTATCGATCCGCAACCTCATCGCATCGTCTCCTAACGACTCCTACCTCGAGACAGCGAGCTTGATCGCTGACAACATCAGTTTCTTCATGGACAACTTCACGGCCGAGGAGGCCGAGGACTACTCCGGGGTCCGCGACCCCGACGCTTTCCGCTCGTTCCAGCTCTCGGCGGTTTACTGCCTCCCCAGCTCCGAGGACTCTAGCGAGGGGGATTACGATCCCTCCCTTGAGTGCTTCATTGTCCAGCTCGCGGATGGGCAAGAGGACAACGCTCCGGGTGATGACGGGAATGGCGGGGCAGACGCGCAGGCAAACCAACCGGTGGTGCCAGCTGCGGCCCCTTCTTCTTTGTCAAGCTCGGCGGCGCGGCAGGCACAGCTGGCACAGCTCAAGGAGCTTCAAGCCAAGCTCGACGAGCATCATCGGCAGACTCAGGAGCTGCGCACTGCGCTCGAGCAGCAGCGCACCGCGCGTGGCGCACATGCCCAGGCGGCGGCGCGCGTTGCCCGAGAGCGGATCCTAGCCAATGACAACGTCGACAAACCTTCGGGACTGAAAACGGCCGGCGAAAAACTCGTCGCTGCGGCCTACCTACTCCAAGCAATGCCTGAGCTGTCAACAACTTCGGGTCGCAACCTGCGCCACGAGGCGCAAGCGCTCATCGAGCAAGCTGCTGTGCAGCAGGCCGACAGCTCTGCGTCTCACATGCGCTCGATAATCCCGAAGCAGCCCGGTGGGACTGCACAGCAGGACCACGAGGTTTCGGTGCACACTCCACCAGGAGGGAAGGGAAAGGCAGCCGCAGCGCATGATGCGAAGGCACCCTCGGTGCACGACCACATCGGAAAGACTGCCGTAAGGGAGCGACTCCACGACACGCGCGGACATGCCAACGACGGCGACGCCCACTACATCATCAACGGCAGGAAGTACACCCCTCGACGGGGTGGACGCTTCGACCCCGAGCACGACAGGGGCGAGTCACCGGAGCCTCCGGGCACCCGTGTGTTCAGCCGGGAGATTCGAACCGCTCCTTTTCCCCCACGCTTTCGACAGCCCACCACACTCGTCAAGTACTCAGTCGAGACTGATCCCGCAGTCTGTCTCAACGACTACCGCCTAGCATGCCAGCTGGGCGGTGCGACGGAAGGCGCGGTCATCATCCGTAACCTTCCCCTTCACCTTGCTGACGCCACACGAACGTGGTTCGACAACTTGCCCGCGGACCAGATCCACAACTGGGCCGACTTAGTCCAGATCTTCGTGGGCAACTTCCAGGGCACGTACGTATGCCCTGGAAACTCCTGGGAACTCAAAGGGTGTCGGCAGAAGCCCAATGAGTCCCTGCGCGACTACGTGCGGTGCTTCTCCAAGCAATGCACCGAGCTCCCCAGCGTCACCCACGTCGAGGTCTTCAACGCATTCCTCAAGGGCACGACGTGTAGGAACCTGGTGCATGAGCTTGCGCAAAGCCGTCCCGCCAACACCAACGAGTTGTTTGACGCTGCCACCAACTACGCCGCCGGCGAGGAGGCAGTTGGTGCCATTTTCGACAACAAGCCGAACAAGCGCAAGGAAGATGCGCCCGTAGAGGGCGGCAACGCCAAGATCAACGCCCCCGCCAAGAAACAAAAGCGGGGGAAGAAAGGAAAGAAGCAGGCCCCACGAATCCAGCATGGACCGGGGCAGGCGGAAGACTCCGATGAGGCCTTCGTCGCCGCCCCAGACCGCAAAGGACCTCGAGGCCCCCCTCGAGGTGGTGGCGGCCTATTCGATGACATGCTCAAGAAGCCGTGCCCTTACCACAAGGGCTCGGTCAACCACAGCCTCGAGCAGTGCAAGATGCTCAGGATGTATTACAACCGCGTCGCACATCGCGAAGATGACAAGAAGAAGGATGCTGGCGACAAAGGTGGAGATGACGAGTTCCCCCCGGTGGAGAACGCCTTCTTCATCTTTGGAGGGCCGACGACGAACATGACCTCTCGGCAACACAAGCGTGAGCACCGAGAAGTCTTCTCCGTCACCAAGGCCATGCCAACCTACCTCGACTGGTCAGAGGACACCATTTCCTTCGGCCGCGAGGACCACCTCGACTACGTCCCATACCCGGGACGGTACCCGCTCGTTGTCGACCCCATCATCGGCAACACCCGCTTCTCCAAGGTGCTCATGGACGGAGGCAGCAGCCTCAACATCATGTACGCTCACACCTTGGAGCTCATGGGGATCGGATTGAACAAGCTCTGCCCCAGCAAGTCGCCATTACATGGCATTGCGCCGGGGAGGCGAGTCCAACCCCTCGGCCAGATCGACCTACCCGTCTATTTCGGCAGGGCAACCAACTTCCGCAAGGAAGTGCTCACCTTCGAGGTGGTGGGGTTTCGGGGAACCTACCACGCCATCCTTGGCCGTCCCTGCTACGCCAAGTTCATGGCCGTCCCCAACTACACCTACCTCAAGCTGAAGATGCCGGGTCCAAGGGGCGTCATCACCGTCGGCTCCTCGTTCGAGCTCGCCTACGAGTGCGACATCGAGTGTGTTGAGCACGCGGAGGATGAGGCCCTCGCAGCCACTCTCGACAAAATGGCAAGCGAGGCCTTGGACTCCACACACCGGCATGCGGGCAGCTTCGAACCCGCTGAAGGTATCAAGAAGGTGCCCCTTGACCCGGATCGCCCCGACGACAAGGCGTTGCAGGTCATCGCCACCCTCGACAGCAAATAGGAAGTGGTGCTCGTCGACTTTCTCCGCGCCACCGCAGACATCTTTGCGTGGAGCCCCTCAGACATGCCTGACATACCGAGGGAGGTCGCCGAGCACTCCCTTGATATCCAACCCAACTCCAAGCCGGTGAAGTAGCACTTGCGACGCTTCGACGAGCTCAAGCGCCGGGCGATCGGCGAGGAGCTGCAGAAACTTCTGGCGGCCGGATTCATCAAGGAGGTATTCCATCCCGAGTGGCTAGCTAATCCTGTATTAGTGAAGAAAAAGAATGGGAGTTGGAGGATGTGCGTAGACTACACTAGTTTAAATAAAGCATGTCCGAAGGTTCCCTTTCCTTTGCCGCTCATTGATCAAATCGTAGATTCATCTACGGGATGTGAACTTTTGTCCTTTGTTGATGCTTATTCCGGTTACCACCAAATCAAGATGAAAGAGTCCGACCAGCTCGCGAACTCTTTTATCACACCTTTCGGCATGTACTGCTACGTCACGATGCCTTTTGGCCTCAGAAACGCCGGAGCTACATATCAGCGGTGTATGCTCCACGTATTCGTGGACCATCTTGGGCGGAACGTAGAAGCATATGTCGACGACATCGTAAAATCCAGGAAGACGGACGACCTGGTAGCCGATCTCAGGATCGCATTCGATTGCCTAAAGGCCAAAGGGGTAAAACTCAACCCCGAGAAGTGCGTGTTCGGAGTCCCTCGAGACATGCTCTTGGGCTTCATTGTCTCCCAGCGGGGCATCGAACCCAACCCTGAGAAAGTCTCGGCCATCACTCGGATGGGATCGATCCGGGACCTAAAGGGGGTACAAAGGGTCATGGGATGCCTAGCGTCCCTCAGCCGATTCATCTCGCATCTCGGCGAGAAAGGCTTGCCCCTGTATCGACTCCTGAGGAAAACCGAGCTCTTCACATGGACCCCCGAGGCTCAAGAAGCCCTCGACAAGCTGAAGGCATCGCTCACTCACGCCCCTATTCTCACACCACCCGTAGATGGCGAGCCCCTCTATCTATACGTAGCTGCGACGACCCAAGTGGTCAGTGCAGTGGTCGTTGTCGAAAGACAAGAGGAGGGCCATGCTCTGCCTATCTAACAGCCAGTGTACTACATCAGCGAGGTGTTGTCTGAAACCAAGACACGCTATCCACAGATTCGGAAGCTGCTATACGCAGTGGTTTTGGCTCGGCGCAAGCTGTGCCACTACCTCGAGGCCCATCCCGTCACCGTGGTCTCATCTTTCCCTCTGGGAGAGATAGTCTGCAATAGGGAAGCCGAGGGTAGAATTGCCAAGTGGTCTGTGGAGCTGATGGGAGAAACTCTCACCTACGCCCCCGCAAAGCGATCAAGTCCCAAGTCTTGGCTGACTTCGTCGCTGAGTGGACGGACACTCAGCTACCCCCACCACAAATCCAAGCTAAATGCTGGACCATGTACTTCGACGGGTAGATGATGAAAACCGGCGCCGGCGCTGGCCTCCTCTTCATCTCACCCCTCGGAGATCACATGCGATACGTAATACGCTTGCACTTCCCTGCGTCTAACAATATGGTGGAGTACTAGGCCCTCCTCAGTGGCCTCCGCATCTCCATCGAGCTCGGCGTCAAGCGCCTCGACATACGCGGTGATTCTCAACTCGTCATCGACCAAGTGATGAAGGAGTCTAGCTGCCACGACCCGAAGATGGAGGCATACTGCAATGCAGTATGCCGCCTCGAAGACAAGTTCGACGGCCTAGAACTCAATAATGTCCCGCGCAAGTACAACGAGGATGCCGATGAACTAGCCAAGATCGCGTCAGGGTGGACCACCGTCCCCCCGAACATCTTCTCTCGCGACATCACCAAGCCCTCCGTCGAATTCAAGGATCCGGCAGAATCGGGCCCCTCGAACGCCGAGCCCTCCGGCGGGAACCCCCCGGCGGACGAGGCCGAGCCCATGGACGCTGACTTCGAGACCTCCTCCATGGACGAGGCCGAAGCAATGGAGATCGACGAGGCCCCATCTTTGCAAGATTGGCGCACTAAGTACCTCGACTGGATGATTCGAGGGATCCTACCCTCGGGCCGCGCTCAGGCGCGGCACCTCACTAGGAGGCCAAATCCTTTATCCTAATTGACGACGAGCTGTACAAGCGCAGTCCCTCGGGTGTCTTGTAGCGATGCATCCCCACCCCCGAGGGCAAGGAGCTGATCCGTGACATCCACACTGGCACCTGCGGTCATCACGCCGCGCCACGCACCATCGTGGGTAACGCGTTTCGACACTGGCTAATCCGTGACATCCACACTGGCCCACCGCGGTCGACGACACCACCAACGTCGTGCGGACCTGCGAGGGCTACCAGTTCTATGCTCAAAAGACGCACCTCCCAGCCCACGCTCTGCAGACCATCCCTATCACGTGGCCGTTTGCTGTGTGGGGGCTGGACCTCGTCGGCCCGCTGCAGAAGGCGCCTGGGGGCTTCACCCACTTGTTGGTGGCAATCAACAAATTCTCCAAGTGGATCGAGGCTCGACCCATCGGCAAGATTAGATCCGAGCAAGCCATTCTGTTCTTTACTGACATTGTCTTCAGGTTCGGGGTCCCGAATTCGATCATCACCGATAACGTCACTCAGTTCACAGGCAAGAAAATCTTGGCATTCTGCGATAGCTACCACATACGCGTGGACTGGTCGGCTGTGGCGCACCCACAGCTGAATGGGCAAGTGGAGCGTGCCAATGGCATGATCCTCCAAGGACTGAAGCCAAGGATCTTCAACAAACTGAACAAATTTGGCTGGAGGTGGCTCACAGAGCTACCCTCGGTTATTTGGAGCCTGAGGATGACCCCAAGCAGAGCCACGGGCTTTACCCCGTTCTTCCTCGTCTATGGCGCCGAGGCCATGCTCCGCACGGACCTGGAGTATGGGTCACTGAGGCTCAAGGCCTATCAAGAGCAGTAGAACCAGCAAGCCCACGAGGGCTCGCTGGATCAAGTGGACGAGGCTCGAGACGTGGCGCTCCTACACTCTGCGCGCTATCAGCAGTCCCTGCGAAGATATCAAGCGCAGAGAGTTCGGCGCCGAGACCTCAACAAAGGGGACTTGGTGCTGAGGCTTCGACAAGACAACAGGGGCCGCCACAAGCTCTCACCACCGTGGGAAGGCCCATACATCATCGCCGAAGTGATCAAGCCCGGCACGTATAAGCTGGCGAATGAAAACGGCAAAGTCCTCACAATGCTTGGAACATACAACAGCTACATTGCTTCTATCCTTAGAGTTCCGAGCTATTTGTACATTGTTTGTACTCGCATTTACGATTTCCCGAAACAATAAAGGAGTATGCTTTACTTGTTTATTTTTTGGGAACTTTCCAGACCCTCGAGGGCTCGGAAGCGCATGAACACTGAGGTATGCCTGGCTTTACCCTCGGCAAAGCCAAGCCTCCCTCGGGGGCTACTACGGGGGGAACCCCCGAACGTCCCCAAAAAATTGCCAACGTTTTTTTCAAAAAATTTCCGTATCTAAGTTTCTCGCATACTTGGGAAAAACGGACGCGAGGCATAAGCAACAACGGTACAAGGCCGGCCGAGTCGTGGGGCCGCCTACGCCTCCGGGATACGGCACCCCCCTCACCACCTCACGCCTAAGTCGCTTATGAACGCGAAATTCCTCACAGAAGTTTACCAAAGTCGCATGCAAGAACACGGAAATAGAGTAGAGAAAACGAGGGCTCGAACACACAAGGCCATGATGGGCCACACTGTCGATTCATAAGTACGAATTACTTAATCCAGAAGTACTATTACGATAAAGTACTAACTCATTACATGGGCTCCGAGGCCCAGACTACCTACAGGTTATCATCCCCCCTTTGCGGGTCTTCAACGGCATCGAATTCGGCTATGGGGGGATGTCGGCTTCCAGCTTCGCGGCCAAGACGGTGGCGAACTCCTCGGCGGCAGCGTCGGCGTCATCCATGATGGTCGACGCAGCATCCGTATTGGCGTCGGTTGGGACGACATACCCCGACGACACCCTCTGGAGGTCCATGATGTAGTGCGTTGAGGAGACGGCGAGGGCTCGCAGGACACCAAGGCGGAATGTGATCTTGGCGTGCTCGGCGATCCAACCACCTAGCGCTCGCAGGCGGCTGATCACCGAGCTACCAGACACGGCGCCCTCCCCCTCGAGCTCTTGGCACACACTCACAGCGGTCTGCTCCAGGTCCGTATATTCAGCCTGTGCCGCCATGAGCGCAGTGTTGATAGCCTCCTTCGCCACAGTCTCGTCTGCCACTCTCTGCCTCAGCTCTGGTCAAAAGAACCAAGATAAGCTGCGATGAATTAGGATTCGACAACAGCGAAATCTCGAGCACTCACCCGTGATATTCTTTTGCGCTTCCTCCTGCTGGACTCGGGCGGCCTCTTCGAGCGAGGACAAGGAGTCCTCCTTCTCCTTGAGGGCGGCCTCCGCATTCCGGATGGCCACCTCCTTTTCCTCGAGGGCTTTGCCCTTTTCCTCAAGGGTCCCAGAGAGCGTGGCGACGATCGCCTTCTCGCGTTGGAGCTCGGCCTCCTTGCCTTGGAGCTCGGACTCCTTGTGCTGGAGCTCGACCTCCTTTTGCTCGAGCGCTGCCCTCATACGCTGCAGCTCGGCAGTCCGCGCCTCAGCTTCCTGAGCCTTCTGCTCCGCCACGGCCCTCTGGACGTCACGCTCGCCAGTGGTTCGCGCCAACTCTTCCTCTAGCGCCTACTGACGCACCCCCAGATCTGTCATCTTGGTGTTGGCGTTGATGTTCTTCAGCACCAAGTCGGCATTGTGCTGCCCTAGCCAGCGCATTTGGGAGTACAGATGGTTCAGCTCATCGCTCTTTTTGCTCGAGATGTCCCTCAGCCGCTGCAGGTGGAAGAGCGTGAATGAAATGAACAAAATCAAGGCCAAATACTGACGATTCCGGGGAGAGAGCCACCTACCTGGCTGATCTGGAAATCCGTCGTTCTTTGGAGCTCCAAGACGCGGTCGAGGTGGCCCAGAATCTAGGAGCCGGCCTCGATCTGCGCCTTCCAGACAGCTTCCTACTCCTGCTCGCTGCGGAGAAACTCCAGAGGGACCCTGGACTGAACGATCGCCCCGGGACGGGGCCCCTCGGACGTCCCCGCATTGAGTACCTCCTCGGAGGTCGACGTGAACTCGGCAATCCGGTCGGCAGCGCTGGCGGCAGCAGCAGGGTCGATGTCCCTCGGGTCCCCGTACTCCTCGCTACTCTCCGTCAGTTGCACCACCGGTGCCACGTTCTCCGGCGCCGCTTGAGCCGTCACCACCGTAACAACCCCGTCGTCCCGGGCCCCCGCAGGCTCCGGGACGCAGGTTTCCTCCTTTGCCGGCGCTCCTGGCGCCGACTCCTCCCCCGCGACACCCTCGACCCCAGCCCTCGGGGGCTCGAGGACGAGGGTCTCCACCCATATTTAGCTGGCGGGGCGTTCCTGCGTGCCCCCACCAGTTTCCCCTTCTCTCGCGACCGGCCGGGCGGCGCTATCTGCGTCGTCCCAACTGGCCCCGACTTCGACGTCCGGCCGGGTGGCGCCATTTGCGCCGCCCCGGTCGACCTCCCCCTCGGTGTCAGCCTGAGCGATTGTTACAGCGCCGCCCTATCCAGCGTCGCCCCTGCTCTCCGGTGTTCGAGCCTGTTGGGCCTTCTGGGCCCCTCGAGCCATCGCCTCCTGGAGCTTCGCAGCCTCCGCCACAATGTCCACGACGGGCAGGGGCTGCGGTGCTGTGTGCGGTGTGGCACGCACCCCGGTCTTGAGGGCCTTGGTCGGCGCAAGCGGAGCTGCATCCCTGGCGATGGCCCCGGAGTTGGTAATCGGGGAAGAAGCGCTGAAGTCAGCGGGATTGGGGGGCCAACTAAACGAATGCGAAGGATAAAATCAAAATCACTCACCCTGATCGGGCGCTCATACTGCGCTTGCCCGAGCCGCTCCATCGGGCCCGCAGCACACTGACACCTCTCGACGATTGTCCCGAGGGCGTCGTCCTCGGATTGGCCTGGAGCCTCGAAGCCGTCTGCGTGGGTGTCTCTGCACTTGCTGCAGACCCGCCGCCACCCGTCGACACCGCGGGCGTGGGAGTCCCCCTACCCATCGCCGGTAAAGACGACCTCTATCCTGTCGCTGGCACAGACGACCTTCCACCCGCTGCCGGTGTGGACGACCTTCGTCCCGTCGTTGGCGTGGGCGATCTCCGCTCCGCCAATACGAGGGGCGGATTCACCAACGACCCTGGTGTGAGCCTCGCCTCACCCAGCGTCACGGGCACATCCTCTTCGCTAGCCCCTCGATAGACCGGCGGGGAACCCACGCCTGTCGCCGCTTCGTCGTCGTCCGAGAAGTGATCTCGGCATCCGAGGAGCCCTCCTCCTCCTCGGTGGACTCGGGCGTAGTGGGCCGTGGCTTCCCCTCCGCGTGCGCGATTTTGCACGCCTTATCATGCTTTTAATTCCTATTCCTCTTCCTCTTCCTAGCGGCGGCTGCCTCCGCCGCGTCCTTCTGCTTCTTCAGTGCCTCTGTGTGCAGGCGGTTGACTTCGTGTTCCTCTGGGACCGGAGGCCTCGAGGTGTAGCCCCTGCGGCTCAACCCCTGCGAAATGCAACCAAGTCAGAATTAGGGAGTGGGAAGAGGAGGAGCACAAATCGGTAACAAATTGAAACTAGAACTCACCACAGAAAGGTACCCCACCTCGGGGCGCATCTTGATCTTCCAAAGATCCTCGGGGTTGTCAGGAAACTCCGCCACCACGTTCCTCGCCCTCGTCAGCGACGTCACGGGGGAGCAGCACGAGCGACGTCCTCGAGCCCGAGGTACGGACCTCGGGGGTGAGATTGAAAATTTGCAGGCTCCTCTCCGTGAGAGGAATCACCCTCTGCCGGTGAAAGTTCGCGATGATGGCTGCCGCCGTCAACCCCTTCCTTGCCAGGTGCCGCAACGCCTCGGTGAGCACTTCGAGCCTGGCTTGATGCGCTTGGGGTGATACCCCCCAGTCCCACTTCTCCGGCCTCTCCCGGAGCACACTATTGGTGAACACCGGGAGCCGGTTGCCGAAGTTGTGCAGGTAAAACCACCCTCGAGTCCACCCGGCGTTGTTCGTCATCATCCTGTTGGGGATGTACAAACTCCTCTGGGTTGGGCGCAAGTGGAGCATCAAACCGCCGGCGCGGGCGAACCTCTTCGGCTGGCCCCGCACGTTCTTAATGAAGAGCTCTCCGTGGAACAAATGGATCCACAGATCCCAGTGCGCTTCGATCCCAAGATACCCCTCGCAGACAGCGACGAAGACCGCCGCCTGCAAGATGGAGTTGGGGCCGAAGTTATGCAGCTCCACCCCGTAGTACAAGCACAGCGCCCGCATGAATTTGCCGACGGGGACGCTGAATCCCCGCTCGTGGAGTCGCACGAGACTCATGATGTAGCCCTTGGGGGGATTCAGTTCGGTCTCCTCTGGCCACAGGGGGATCCACGCCGGCCGCTCCGAGTTGATGTTCACCGGCAGCAGCCTGTCGTCGACCAGCTGCTCCAAAACCGCCTCGGTGGCGGTGGACTTCCCCCACGACAACGGCTCCTGGACATCCGGCATCGCTTCGAACCACTGGGGGGTGCGGGAAGACAAGCTTTACGAGGGTTCGACAGGTGCCCCAGATCACCAGAGTCAGGGACTACTTGGATGTGCCGTACAAGCTATCCTCGAATGCGGAGTTCTAGACATCCTACGCAGTGTTCAAGGCCAGTCGAGGGTGCTTAGCAGGGGGATCCCATCGAGGGAGTGCATCGAGCCCTCGGACCCTATCGAATGGGTCCGAGCCCCGCCTAGCGAACCTTTACGAGCGCTTTATGTGACGTGTCCATGGACCACAAGCCGACCCTTATCGAACGAGGCACGGACGTCCACTTGAACTACCCGATAACAGCTCACTGAAACAGCCATAGCTCGCGGCCCGGGCATGCGGTAGCATGGTGCGCTTCACCCCTCCTCCCTGCGGAAGGGCGACGAGGGTCGTAATAAAAGTCGAGGGTTCCCCAAATGCCTTTACACAGGCCGGGGCTCTGGGGCTCCTCGCACACCGCGGCTCAGGCCGCACCCTCGAATGGATCGACGACCGTCGATTATGAAGTTCCATGTGTTTAACCAAAACTCCCACTCTTGACGCGTACCTACCAGATGGTTCAGCTGGACACTGGGTCGCTGTGCCAGCATGAAAAACACCGAGGCCGGCTGAAAGGAGTGCCGATGCTGGCTGAAAAAGACGCTGGACGGCCACCTCAGTGAAGCGACCAAGCGGGGCGACGTTCTTAGCCCTTGGACGAGTGCAAACACTCCTCCAAGGCCTCGGGGACTACACCTGCGGGTGCGCTGACGCGCCCCCGCGGAGGAAACTTCATACATTCGAGGACCAAAATCCTCTACATGGGTGACGCTCACCCTTACACCCTCGGTCGTCCTCTCCGCGAAGGAGGAGACTTCATTGCTCTTTACAAACAAAGATTACAAAGGGCTACCGGCTCGAAGCCGTCGAAAAGTACAAATGCGTTGCCACCTACATCGATGAAGAGCTCCGAGTCCGTGGCTGACAATGCAACCAGGCTGCTCGGGCTTGCGAGGAGCAGCTCCCAGACCGCACAGGTCGGCGGGATGCCCTCCTCGCAAGCTTTCTTCTAGCGTCTCCTCCACCGAAGACCTTGCGGGGGGTCAAGCTGGCGGACAGCACCCTCTGCCCCATCTCCCCGGGAGCGACGTTGTCGCCAAGAGGGACTATGCAAAGAACGACCACCAAACCTGGCGCCAACGCCGTGGTCAGGCGTCTCAACGCCCCTTCAGGCTGAGGGTCATCACAGAAGCAGGACCCCTTGGGCCCAGTGTTCATCTGCTAATCCCACTGAAGCCGAGGGATGGTGAGCACGCCCTCTCCAGCTTTCCCCTGCCGCTCGCAAGCATTCTTCTAGCACCAAAGCCTAAAGAAGCCAGGCCACCCCATCCGGGGGACGACCGTGAAAGGCAGAAGGAGACATTACTAGACATAGGCGATGCTAGAAGTGAGAGCAAGGAAGTTGGAAAGGAAAGGGAGTCCCACAATCCCTATTTATAGCCGCATCGGGCGCCAAGCTTTAAACCTGTCGCAAGAGGAAGGCTCGGACTGCCCGTGACGGTGCAACACCCCCGAGCAAAAGATGCCCTCGATTACCATGCCGAGATGTGACCAAACAACACAAAGCCGAGCCCCTGGACGCTGAGCAGCCCAGCACCGGCGCTGGCCGACCGCCCTCGAACGGCGCGTCGTAAGGCGACCAGGGAAAGCAGGGCTAAGGCCCTGAGCGCGGGACAGCGCGGCAATAGCACCAGCTGCAGGGCAGCAGGCACCATCATGGCCCTGGCCTGCTCAGCGCGCTGACACGACTCGCCACTCGAATAAGATAAGAAGGCGCGCGCGCCTCGGAGCGCTTCTTCCAGGCGCACTACACCGACCGACGAGTTGTCGCATCCACCAGGCCAGCATCCGGATGCATCTGGCGGAAGCGCAGCACCGATCGATCACATCAAAGGGTAAATTCACCAAAATACCCTTTGGCCAAATCCTCTGACTCGACCAAAGGCTCGGGGGCTACTGTCGGGTACCATGATTAGGGGCACCCTAATCAGGGGACTAAGACCGCCTTAAAATGAACATATGCTGGGCAACCGGGCCCATGAAGGCCCACAGCGTCCTTCCAACCTGGAAGAAAGAAAAGGACTCAAAGAAGCCCAGCACGCGGCCCACATACGCAGTACGGCCCGTCCGCACCCCCCTCGGACCAGTGGGGTGATCTTCGCCTTGCTCGAGGGCTCCCCGCCAAAGCCCTCGACCGCGCCCCATGCCTCCACCTCGCTCGAGGGTAGCGAGCCTGCCCCCGAGAAAGCGGATCGCTTACGCCCTAAGGAGCTGAGCAGCCGGACACCTAGGGTCCGACTCCATCTCACCGGACCAACGGTCCCGGACCCGCTTCTCGCTCGGGGACAGGTCCGGTGTCACCACGTGTCCCAGAGATGGAAATACTCAGCACCTGTGGCCGAGGACTCTGACCCTCGCAGATGGGTCTGGGACCTCCACGTAACTATCCGGACCCCCGTGAGCTCTCGGCTCAGCTAGCTGCTCGGGAGGGGTCCGGAGCCACCACGTGTCACTCGGACGCGGGCGCGGGCACAAGCCTTCCGCTGGAAGTTCCCTCACCTACCCGTATTAAGTGCGAGTGGTTGAGGCATGCTCTTCTGCCGCTCGGCAAGGCCACCCCTCGGCAGAAAGGACAAACGACCCTTCCGCTAACCCATCCGCCGTACGAAGGCATTAAATGCCAACCACAACTTCACAGCGCCCGGGTCAGATGACGTTAGGCCGCCATCCCCCACAGTAGCTGTGACCGGAGTCTTGTCCGCCAACTCCGGTCACTGCTCTACTATTCCGGACGCTGTGGCGACACTGTGGGAATCTGCGACGCAGTGCAAGACGTGCTCGGCACTGCTCCAGCTAGTATGCTGCCAATTCCCCGTACCTCCTTCGTACTTTCCCTTCCGCGGAACCCCCGAACGGCATGGGCATGACTCTCGGAAGCGACTCCGGCCTTGACCAGGACAAGACCCTGGCCTGCAGGACCCTCGAAACGCCGCCACGCCGCCCGCTGGAGCTGCCAGGACGCCGGCGTGATCTCCGCAAGACCAAGGACGATGCCCAGGATGACAGCCACGCCCGGCGCCATACCCCACAGCATACTTCCCACAATGCTCGACCACTGCACCCCTGCGATTCGGGAAAAAGACGACGGCTTTCATGACCCCCTGTGCATGTACATCGTCCCTCCTTGTGTTTATAAA
Organism: Panicum virgatum; assembly: GCF_016808335.1. Lineage (NCBI taxonomy): Eukaryota > Viridiplantae > Streptophyta > Magnoliopsida > Poales > Poaceae > Panicum > Panicum virgatum. The sequence goes on from NC_053152.1 coordinate 13,554,456, forward strand.
AGGAGGAGGCGGGCGTTCCCTTAGGGGGGTCGGCCCATTCGGTAGGACACAACGCTTCGCACTACAAGCAGAGCAGACACGTTCCTCTGAACTCCGATATTGGCACTCACCTCAATCAACTCCTCCTCTAGCAGAGACTTGGGAGCTTCCCTCCCTCTCTCGCCTCGCATGTACCCCCTACTACAGGCATCCCCGGTGCATGATAATACAGTGCCCTCGCACACCCCTTTGCTGGACGTACGGCCCCACGGCCGGAACCAGGATAAACCCGTGCGTTACTGTATTGCCTCTTGCATCAACATCTGGGACGAGGAACACGCAGCATCATCACTAGTTGGGTCCGGACCGCCGGGTCAGGACACCGATAGGGAGGCGGGCTTCACGGGCCGGCATGGCCTGAAAAACGGCCCATAGTGCCGTGCCTGGGCCGTATGCTAGGCACGAAGCACGCAGCGGCCCGGCCCGTGAGGCACGACGGCCCGAGGTGTGCCGGGCCGGCCTGTTGGACATCTATATCCACAGCAACCTTGCTACGTGATTTTCTTTTACGAGGCAACGAGTGGGAGTGATTATACGTCACTTAATGTGACGAAATCCAAATTCATCGTCTGAACCGGCCCATGAGCGCCGAACGGCCCAACATCAACAATAGTCTTCTTCCTCCTTGCTCCGCCAGTGCTTCCAACTGCCGCCACCGGAACTGCTCGCCCCTGAACTGCCAGCCATCTCCACCTCCACATCTAGTAAGTTTAATATCAATCATTTGATATAATAAACACTTGCTCTGATCCATACCTAAAAATCATATATATTTTTTTACAGGTATCGTTGGATTGCTTTCTTCCTACAGCCAAAGCGTGGAAAAGTCCTTATATTAGACTCCTTGGATTGGTCAAAGAGTAAATAAAAAAAGTTCAAAAATATCCTAGGATTATGAGTGAATTTCTTATCTTCCTTATATACATCATTCTAATTTATCCACAGAAGTATACATATATAAATTAACTTCCAATTTCTTTACTTTTTAAAACATGGCTTACCGGTTCTACGTTTACAAAGGAGGAGCTCATCCCGCCGACGGAACAAAGGAAATGATTATGCGCATACAGTTTCCATGCCACAAGCAACCTTTCGGTTCCGTGTACCGTGGTTACTACGTGTGCGAGTGTATGAGGGTGCAAGGGAGATACACTACTGACCCGGACTTGTAAAGGGCTACTCGTTATTAGGGATAGATGCATGTGTATATTATTTTTGACTATAACTAATACTTGCTTAATTTTTCCATGGATTCAATAATTGCAGATTCACCCGGAACAGCATAAGGGCCAGCTCAACGAGAAACAACTTCTAAATGTAGTCGACGATTTGTGCTATTTCATTCTGCAAGAAGTGGTCAACATGAGGAGCAAATATTTTTTCCATGAACAAGAATTAGAAATGGACGATAAATTCATTAGCCTTCATGAGTGAGACAAACAAGCGCACCATGCCGGCTCTAATAGTGTTAATAGGGAATAGAGAAAAAAAACATATATTCAATGCACGTTTTAATGATCTACTCTAATGATGCTCTATAATGGTGTTTTATTTCCAAATGATTTAATTTTGTATGTGTAAGTATTTATATTTATCAAACATGTTCCGTGTCTCGATCGTGAACTACCTTGTTAGATCAAAATTGGCAGGAATCCAAATCATAAAAAATGGCGAGAAACAGGATCGAGAATTTTAAATTCGAATCGGTGAATTTTTTGGCAAGCTGAAAATACATTTGTAGGGACGGGTCACGCCCCCAACCGCCCCTGAAAATCGATATGTAGGGGCGGTTGGGGGAGGTGACCCGCCCCTAGAAATACATTTCCAGACGCGGGTGAGGGGGGCGTGATCCGCCTCTATAAATGTATTTTCAGGGTCAGGTGTGGGGGTGACCTGCCCCTGAAAATGAGTTTTCAGAGGCGGACGCGTTACCTGCCCCTGAAAAAAGTATTTTTAGCTGCGAAAACTAGCAATGGGTCTCCCGTACATTCCTACAAATGTTTTTTCACTGCTCTTAAAAATGTTTTCTGTAGTAGTGATGGCCAGACGTGAAAAGCGATTAAGCAAATTTATGTTCCTGACATCGTAAGTTCAGAACACATAGCTTCAGCCATTTCAGGTGGAGATAAATAAATACTGGGGCAGTTCCAATGTGTGCAAAAGGTGGCATTAAGCAATCAATACTGCTACAGGAATAAACCATAACCATTATGCAGCAGCACTATAAGAAAGAATATGTTATAATGCACCTCAAAGCTTAAGATGCATTACAAGCAAATAAAAAATTATTTAATCTCTCACCTCTGTCCATCATATCACTTTTTTCTTTGGTACTCTCCACTCATTGCAAAGTTTACTAGTTCTTTATTATATGGTGGGATGCATCTTAAGATGTATACATTGTGCACTAGGCAGTAACTATTGCTATTTTATTTAGTGTCAGTTTATATGGCAGCAACATTGCCCTTGCATGCGTACCAGAAGCAAAGCACCAACTAGTACAATACTATAGCTGGACACGCATCAAAAGTTAAGTCCTGATCCTCTCAGTTTCTCTTCTATATGATGCAATCCAGCTTCTGTGCCATTTCTGCCGTCATGTGGTTCGTCCAGTGTGGGGCTGGTGAGCTCGAGTGGCTCCTGGAGCCAGCCCCCAGGCCGGTGACCGGGGTTCGATCCCCCGCGTTGGCACCGGGGAGGCCCTCTGTTATGTCCTCTGGAGCCAGCCCCCACGCCGGTGACCGGGGTTCGATCCCCCGCGTTGGCACCGGGGAGGCCCTCTGTTATGTCCTCTAGTGAAAAAAAAATGTGGTTCGTCCAGTCTCCAACCTTTCCAGTCCTAAAGAATAACGAATTCTCCACGCCAGTGTGTTTAGGCACACCTTGTGAGTTTAGGCTGCTCGCACTGGGTACTGGAAGCCATTTGGCACCGCGTCAGTACCGCTTTACAGGAAAATGAGCTGCACCGGGGTACTATAAGTCGACCATCCCGTTCGCACCTAATGTGACAGAACCGTCAAGTTAAACAGATTAATTAAACATAATAGCCATCATTTGAATACATTAGGCGTATTAGCTTAATTAAACATAACTTGATAGCATGTTTCCAACCCACGGCCCAATCGAACATCACCAGTAGTCTTGCATAACGGCGAGCGAAGACGGTACCAGCATGATACAATTTTACAAAATAGGTAACAACATAAATATTTACAAAAATAATGTTAAAATTTGGAATTTACATAAAATAAATGACAGCAGCGGAAGAGAATATAATTTGAGAGAAAAAAATTTAATTGAGAACCAATAAAACATAACCAAAATGATAACTACGAAAACATAAGGACGTCACATGGAGTCCACCGGTGTTAATTCTGGTTAGCTTCTTGTTGTCGGTCGAAACCCACTGGTGAGTAGCGACGGGCAACACGAAGAGCCGGGAGGTTGCTGGGGCGCTGGCAGGCACTGCTCCCTCGTCGACGGCCCGCAATTCCGTCACGCGCCCGGAGGTTTTGTGGAAAACCGGGCGTGCCACCTGACCTATACCCGATCAGGAGGGTGTAGACGTGCTCCAAACAGTTTCCTGCATACAAAGACACGTGTAAACGTAAGTCCGAGCCGTGGTCGGCTCCCCGGGACGGCTCCTGCATCGGCTTTAAAGAGCCGATCGAGTCCCGGTGTCAGATCGGATCTGTAACCATCCAGATTTCGATGAATAAAGCAAACAACTATATAGCTGCTTCAATTAAATCTAGCTAATCTAATCCACGATGGTAAAAGCTTCACTGCTAGATCGGAACATCCTACACGTGACTAGGCCTAATGAACGTAACAGACGACTAAACCAAAACCTAAAACAGAGGCCTAAGAACTAGCAAGAGCCGATTCTCGGAACAATCCCTATTAAGGCCAAGATAAAGCATCTACTACGCCACCGGATCGTCCAATCCGTTTGTAAGGCCTAACCTAGCAGATATTACGCCGACTCCTAAGATAAGAGCAAACCATAACAGATTAGATCTACTGGACATAAAAGAAGCAGAGTGTTGCTTCTGTGCAACTAATTCTATGCGACAAGAACTAGCATGAAATTGGAAAGTGACAGCACAGAAACAACGTGATATTCGTAGATGATAAGCAACGAAGCATAATAGATCTACTAAAAGCCATGCTACGAACACCAGGATAACTAGCATTACTCGCCATAAAAAACGCTTCAGTACGAGTAATACCAAGGTAAAAGCAAGAACTACGTTGCCCTGATCGCAGGAAGCGATCAGGGCAGCATGACACTTAATTGGATGAAACCCTAGGATTAGGGGTGGCGATGCGCCGAGAGTTGTTGTTTGTGAGACGTGATGATGCTCTCCTTCATGAATAACAAAGGATACATATTTATAGTCCGGAGACTTGGGAAATAATCTAAACTAATCTTGTCCTGATTGGACTCTATCTCTAACCTTAAACTAAATCTAAGGATACACGGCCAATGTGGCCCATATGCTCACGCAGGAGCCGATTTACAAGCCTTCCTCAATCTTCTGCTTTAAGCCCATCTTGCTTTCGGCCCACAAATTAACCCTGTTAATTTATGGCGATAACACATGCCCCCTGGTTTTGGCAATGATAATTCCAAAACCAATCCGTCGCTTCATCTTACCGTTAATGCTCATTAACCATACTGCAACTACCAAAGAAGACGCAACGTCTCTGCAACTGGCTCCTCGTAGAATGTGAAACTGCCGATCCATCTTCTACCTTTTCACTATTTAACCTCCCTCTGCATCGGCTCTTCTTCACAGCAAAAACTCCTTCTTTCTCCCAAAGCCAGTAGCACAGAAACCACCCCAATCCTCCAGCAGCCATGGCCATCTCTTCTTCCTCCGGCTCCAACTCCTTCGGGGACTCTTCTTCTTCCTCCCTCTCGGCCTCCTCCATCGACTCTATCCCAGAGAGCCGAGAGCCGACCCCCGAGTGGGACCCAACAGCGGCCTACGAGACGCTGGCTCCTCTGCACTGGGACGCAGAGGAGTTCGACTTCGGGGTCGCCTCCGAGGAGGATGAGCCCACAACTGAAGGAGAAGACCTCCGGCTCCTGTTCCAAGAGTAGTCGGAGAAGAACGAGGAAGAAGACCCCTCTTCGGACGGAGTCGACTCTTCCTCAGAAGAGGAGATCGACTCCCCCTCCGATGACGACGAGCCGATGGGCGGAAAGCCCTTCCGGTTCCTCGGGTCCTCCGAGGAGGACAGCGAGGAGGAAAACAGTGGTGATGGAGGTGGCTGGAGCGAGTCCGGGTCTGAAGGCGGCAGCAGCGCCTTCAGCAGCGACGATGACGACGACGACGGCAGCGACGACGATGGCAGCGGGGATGTACCGGCCCGAAGCCCCAAGTGTCGTAGGTACTAGGTACCTACGAACAATAGTAGTAGTAGTACCGTAGGAGTAAGATCACAAAGCCGAAGGATTGATTCCTTTGTAAAATCAGCTTTCCTTGTAATAAACTCTTTTTAATGAAATCGAGTTTCCCCAATTTCGCATGTCTTCATTTATTTCTCCAAAAGCCGATGGCAACGCATCAGGCCTCCATAAATATCCAAGAGCCGATGAAATTCAAACTAGAAGCAACCCGCAGAAGAATAATACTTCCTGTCTGAACCGAACTCGACGAACCTTCAAATTCGAGTGTAATTCGAAAACCAAGCTCTACAAATCCGAGCAAGAACCCTCCAAGCAGCTGGAATTCGAATCAGAGCCCACAGCAAGCAAACCCTAAATCAACAGATCTATACCATGGCAGATTCTGCAACTCAGACGACAAGCTCTAATGATGCGGCAACCCACGGCCTGAAGGTAATATCCGGCCTAAACCTTTAATTTCCTTCAGCTTACCAAGTTTCTGAAATAGAAACTCTGAAACATGACATCATACGCATATTTCTGAACTTCTGAACTTCAGGTGTCAGACATCCTTTTGCCGCATCCTTCCAATCCAAAATCTATCTGTCTTGGCCCACAAACCCATGAAAACCTCATAGATTTGATCTCTTGTGAAGCAAATAGGATTCCTTTTGTGAGTCAAAACATCAATTTGAACCTCTGGGCCAACTGCTTAAGAGCCTGGCCTAATCCACCTGAAAGCTGGATTACATGGTACAGCAGAGTAGCAAAATCTCACATGCCCTTATGGCAGGATTTGAACATAGCCGACACACTTAGTTTATCACTGTCACCCCTTGACAAAGATGAAAATCTTCTGAAAACCATCGGCTATTTCTGGTCTGATGCTCTGAATTGTTTCCTCTTTGGTCACGGACCCATGACCCCTACTCTGTTAGATGTTACCATGATCACTGGACTAGACATTAGCTCTTCTAATCCTGCTGCTCACAAAATGGCAGAAGTCCCCTTCAAGCTTTCTTCCAAAGTTAACTATACAAACTGGGGTACTTACATGAGTCAGCACATGAAAACAAAAGGTCCAGTGACTGAGAAGGAACACACAGCCTTCTTAAATCTTTGGCTAGAGCACTTCATCTTCTATGGTCCTTCTTTAGCTCCAACTAAGAACTATCTCCCCTTGGCCTATCACCTGGCCCATGGTAATTACACCGGCCTAGGCAAACTTTTTCTCGGAGAAACATACAGATATCTCCATCTGATGACATCTAACTTGCTCAACCATAAGAAACTGAGAACCGGAGGCCCTTGGTGGTTCATTCAATTGTGGGCACAACTGTACTTCCAGCACCATATTCCCAACTTCCAACGCCTGACCAAGAATTTCTTTCCTGATGAGAATGGCAAACCAATTAGATGTACTAGTTATGGCCAAGCTTTGTTCAGTCTCCCTGGCAGTAAATTGAATTCAGCAGATGCAGCAAACTAGTTCAGAGTCTTCTACAAAGGACTAGATAATCCCCTATATTTTCCATTTACTGAATCTGAATCTTTTGAGAACCCAACTGCCTTCAGACTAGATAGCTTTGCCGATGACGACAGCACTCGGCATCTATATTCTTTGATGATCCGACCTAGCTTCCTCCCTGTTGGCATCAGTACTTCTAATAGAATTATCAAGCCAGGCTATGAATCTTACCAGCCAGTCATAGCAGCTCGGCAATTTGGCCTAGGACAGGTCCCTCCCCACTTCCATATTCACCACTTGGTGGAGAGCAGAGCCGATCTGCCTGATGGTCTCACCAGCTCGAGATGCTACAGCATGTTTGACAATCTCCACATTCCAATACCAGCCGATTTGTCTTTCACCTCCTCATCAATCGGCTTTGATACTTGGTGGAAGATGTGGAAAACTCATGTCTTCAGAAAAGCTCTAGGTCCTCGACTGCAGCGAATCGATCCTGAATATGTAATCCTCGAGGAAGAGGTACTGAATTTATGCATTTTATTCCTCCCAAATTCTCTATTCCTTTCTCTTGGCTTAACCTGCTCATCCTGTTAGCAGCAACAAGATGGTCCAGAACCCATGACCAGTACTGGGGAGCCATTTCACTTCCTTCCAACTGCTCCTAATGTACTCTTCTGCAAAGGATCACCACCAATGAAGAAAGTGATAATGACTATTCAGCCAGACTTACTCCAGTCGGCTTCCAAGCGAAGACAAACTTCTGCAAGCATTGCCCCCCGAGTCTTGACCAAGAAAAGGAAGATGATCACAAGGCGTGTCATCAAGAAACCAGTACCATCCCCTCCAAGTCCATCAGAGTCCAACACCAACCAGGTAACTCATCATTCAAGAACTTATCTTTTATTTCATACATATGTACCTTGGTTGACTATAATTCTATTTCCAGGATGCAGCTGAAGAAACCTCCAATGTAGAAGGCCTGAATCAACATGAGACGGCTGCAACTCCTGATGCACTGATGGATACAAACGAAGAACAAGCTGATACAGTCGATGCTCTTGACGCTAACACCAGCTCTGATAGGACGATTGCTCCTGAACCGCCCAACACTTCTTCTCTAGAACAGGTGACATTACAAAACCAATTCTGAACCAGCCGATAGCTTCATAAATGCATCTTGTTCTAACTCCAGATATGTCCATAGAGCTTTGACATTTCAGGTTTGCTTTCTTTCGACCCGGCATCAATGGGTCTGATTGTCCCTGGAGCAGAAACATTATCTCTGCAGCAATCGGCTAACTTGACACATCAGCTTCGACTCATCAGGGATCTTCTATCTGCTCCAATCACCGCTCTGGTTGACGATTCCAGCAAAATAAAGAACATCTTCGAGCAAATAGAACCCCAACTTCCGGAGCCATTGCAAATCAAGCTCTGGTCAGCCAGCAACCTCCCATTCTTTCGGATAGAAGTCAGTAAAGCACAACAAAGGATGGAAGCACGTCGCTCTCAAGCTTCTCTGAAAGCTGACATTACGCAAAAGTGCAAGGCCCTCAACCAGAAGAAGGCAACTTTAGATATCAAAAATGACGTATCTGCCAACATGAATCGACTCGACCTCCTGAAGAAAGAACTGGCGGAACTTGAAGAAAAGGTCCGCACCACCAAAGAACTCATCCAGGCCGAGGAAATCTACATTGCAAACTCCAAACAAGAAACTCAGGAAATAGCCAAGCAGATACAAGTAGAGTTTGCAGAAATCAGCACCTTGAGTCGGCAGATAATTACAGGCGATGACAAGGATGACGAAGCGATTGTAGCACGAGCAGACACCGTCCGAACTGAAGCCATCCATGCCATAGAAGAGTTCCTGAACCAGTAGATAGGCTCAAGAGAGAATTAGTACTGCCTGTTAACTTGAAATCCGTAACTGTTTTAAAAACATCTTAAGTCGATGGTCACACATCGGCTGTTCGCTTTTCATATATTTCACTAGCCAACTCAAAGTGTTGGCTTGTCATGATTTTCTTTTTTTTTTACTGGCCAACTCAACGTGTTGGCCTTTCATGACTCTTTTTTTTACTGGCCAACTCAACGTGTTGGCCTGTCGTGATATAGCCAGATGGATGTCATCGGCTCTTATTACTCGCCTTCCTACATGCTCGGGAAATACCTCTTGAGATGCTGACCATTGACAGCAACAGGAAACTTGACGCCGTCCAATTCCTTGAGCATGTATGCGTTCCCAGGCAAAACCTGATCAACCTTGTATGGCCCGTGCCAAGTTGGAGACCATTTACCAAACTTTTTGTCTTTAGTTCCCAATGGCAATACCGCCTCCCAAACCAAATCTCCAACTCGGAAATCCTTAGGTTTGACCTTCTTGTTGTATGCACGGTCAACTTTAGCTTTGTTCTCTTTGATTTTTTCCAGCGACCAAAGCCTTAGCTTTGTCAGGTCCTCCACATTATCGTTCATCAAGGCTGCATACTGTTCGGCAGATAGATCATTCTGAAACTCAACACGCCTTGATCCAGCCGTGATTTCCCATGGTAGCACAGCGTCCTGGCCGTAGACTAGATGGTATGGCGACGTCTTGGTGGACCCATGACACGAAATACGATATGCCCACAAAGCTTCTGATAACACCTCATGCCAGCGCCTAGGATATTCATCTATCTTTCTCTTTATGAGCTTGATAAGGCTCTGGTTGGATGCTTCAGCCTGTCCATTAGCTTGGGCATAATACGGAGATGATCTGATCAGCTTAATCCCCATGTCATCGGCAAACTTTCTGAACTCCTCTGATATAAAGACCGATCCTCCATCGGTCGTAATGGTCTGAGGGATCCCAAATATGTGAATGATGTGTTCTTTGACAAAGCTGATCACATCTCTCGATGCTACTGACCTCATGGGCACTGCCTCTACCCACTTTGTGAAATAATCTGTGGTAGCTAAGTCCCATTGGTGACCCTTGCTAGACGACGGGTTGATCTGTCCAATCATGTCCGTGCCCCAACCTCTGAATGGCTAGGGTTTGATGATAGGATTCATCACTGATGCTGGCACTATCTGAATTTTGCCAAACCTCTGGCATGCCTGACATCCCTTGTAATATTTGAAACAATCTTCAAGCATAGTGGGCCAGTAATAACCCGATCGCCTAATCAGCCATTTCATCTTATGAGCCGATTGGTGCGTACCGCAGGCTCCTTCATGAACCTCATGCAAGAGCCGATTTGACTCTGAAGGTCCCAGACATTTGAGCAGTAGTCCTTCCAAGGTCCTGTAGAACATGTCATCCCCTATCAGAACATACTTCATGGCCTTGAGTCTTATCCTTCTGGGTGCCCCCCGAGCCGAATCCTTCAAGTAATTGAAGATATCGGCTCTCCAGTCTCCAGGTTCCAGAAACTGAACCTCCACATCGACTCCATCGGCTGTTTCCTTGTAGCCAGAAGCCATTTGTGCCAAATCATTGGCTTCGTTATTCAGAGTCATGCGTATCCAGTGGAAATTGATGTACCTGAATCGTGACATCAACTCACGGCACTGCATCCATTTCGGGAAAAGAGCCTCGCTCTCACATTTATATTCCTCCGTGAGCTGAGAAATCACCAATTTTGAATCCCCAAAAATTTCCACCGCATCTGCTCTAGCTTCAAGGAGTAGTTCCATCCCTTTGCGAACGGCTTCATATTCCACCAAATTATTGGTGCATGGGGCAGTCATTCTGATGGAAAAGGAATAAGTCGCCCCACGAGGCGAGACCAACAGAATTCCCACACCGCACCCATCATCACAAGCCGATCCGTCAAAGAACATAGCCCAAGCACGAATAAATACCGCAACAATATCAGTGCTGATCCTGTCCGCAACAAGATCCACCAGTGCTTGTCCCTTGACTGCTTTTGCAGGCTGGTATCGGATATCGAACTCTGACAATGCAAACATCCATTTTCCAAGTCGGCCTTTCAGGACAGGAGCCGACAGCATGTGCTTTATGACATCCGATTTGCATATAACAATTATTTCCGCCGAGAGCAAAATATGATGAAGCTTTGTACATGTAAAGTATAAGCAAAGGCAAAGCTTCTCGATTTCAGGGTACCTGGTCTCGGCGTCTAACATGCGTCTACTGAGGTAGAAAACCACCCTTTCCTGGCCGTCGTGCTTCTGGACTAACACCGAAGCAATGGAAGTGTCACCCACGGATAGGTACACGTAGAACGACCTATCTTGCTGAGGAGGAACCAATACTGGAGGCTTTGACAAACATTCCTTGATTTCATCGAAAGCTTGCTACTGTTCTGCCCCCCAGCAAAACTCGTCATCGGATTTGATCTTTATTAAACCCATGAACGGTTCGATGCGCCCAGACAGATTAGAGATAAACCGTCTGACAAAGTTGATTTTACCGATGAGCTTCTGCAATTCTTTCTTCGTAGTAGGTGGTTTCATCGTCTTCACAGCTTCTTGACTCTTTAGGCCGATCTCGATTCCCTGTTCATGTACCAGGAATCCCAGAAATTGACCGGCCGATACGCCGAAGGCACACTTCTTTGGGTTCATTTTGAGCCCAAACCTTCGAGTCTGTTCTAAAACTTGGCGCAGATCTTCTAGATGCCCCCCAGGCGATTTGGACTTGACCACGACATCATCAATGTAAATTTCTACCAATCTGCCGATGAGATCATGGAAAATGTAATTCATGGCACGTTGGTACGTTGCACCGGCATTCTTCAGTCCAAAGGTCATAACCAAGTACTCGAACAAGCCAACTGCGCCTGGCACTCTGAACGCGGTCTTGTTCACGTCTTCCGGGGCCATGAAGATCTGGTTGTAACCGGCATTACCGTCCATGAAACTCATCATTTTGTGGCCAGCAGCGGCGTTGATCAATGTCTCTGCAACAGGCATCGGGTATTCATCCTTCGGAGTTGCTCTGTTGAGATCTCTAAAATCGACAAAGACACGCCATCGGCCATCCTTCTTTTGCACCGGCACCACACTGGAGATCCATTCTGCATACCGGCACGGCCTGATGAACCCAGCATCCAACATCTTCTCTATTTCTTTCTTGACTTCACCTAGGACTTCGGCCTTCATCTGACGTGCTGGTTGCTGAAATGGCTGAAATCCCTTCTTGAGCGGGAGCCGATGCTCGACGATGCTTCTATCTAGACCGGGCATTTCAGTGTAGTCCCATGCAAAATAGTCCCGATACTCTTTCAGTAATGCAATCATCTCCTCACGCAAGACCGAATCCAACTTCTTGCTGATAAATGTCGGCCGTGGCTTATCCCCAGGACCGATGTCAACTTCTTCCAAATCGTTAGCTGACGTGAACCCGTATCCTAGTTTACTGTCGTCTGAAAAACCAGCTGTGAACGCAGGCGAGTCTTCGTTGTCTACAAGATCAGCAGCAAACATAGGGAGGTGACAAGAAAATTTACTTGGCCAACCGCACGGGCTGGCCGCCTCTGTTCTTCCATTAGCATTCAGAACCAAATAGTCGGTGAGTGGCCAACTGCCAGAGCAGGCCATCGTATGTAAGAATTCCAAACACAAATGGAATTTTTCTATTTTTTGGGGCCGGTCGCTGGGACCAGCCTCTCTATCAGCATGCCAGGATGCATCTATTCTGTGAGGCCAGTGGATAAGACCAGTCTCAATCCATTTTTTGTCGCTTCGATCCGATCACAATCTTCCAGGGCGATCCCTGAGATCGGCTCTTGCCCATCCGCATCCCACGCGTTCATGTGTGCGAGGGAAACCTCGCTGGAATCATCTACATGGACTACCTCCACTTCATCGCCATCCCATTGAATGAGATATTGATGCATTGTGGAAGGGATACAGCAGTTGGTGTGGATCCAATCCCTCCCAAGCAATACCGTATATGTACTCTTGCTGTTGACGATGAAGAACGAAGTCGGGATCGTCTTGCGGCCAACTGTCAGCTCCACGTTAAGAACTCCCATTGCTTCTGAGGGTTGTCCGTTGAAGTCATTGAGCATCATGTTGGTCTTGATCAGATCAGCAGAAGAACGACCCAATCGGCGCAGCACAGAGTACGACATCTGGTTGACTGCGGCGCCAGTGTCGACCAACATCCTGTTTACAGGCTTGCCGTTGATGAGGCCCTTGAGATACAATCCCTTCAGGTGCTTGTAGCTTTTCTCCTTGGGCTTCTCGAAGATGATTGGCCGCGGGCCGAGATCCAGCTGCGCGATAGCCGATTCTTCCGGTTGGGGTGCCCGAAACTCCGATGGGAGCACGAACACCATGTTCACGTCAGCCGATGGCCTCTCATTGGCTTTTGTCTGCTTGGGGCGCCACTCCTTCCTTGGAGAGCGCCTCTCCTCCCTTCGCGGTCGCCTGATTTGCTCCGCAAGATCCAGACGCGCCTTCCTCAGCACGTCGAGGTACTTGGCTTCTGCCTCTTCCAGGTTGTGCAAACGCTGCACTCTGCGTTTCTGCGAGCGATTAAGCCTGTCAGGACACCACCGTGGTCGATGGCACCTGTCTTCTTCTTCTGGCTCGGAACCACCCCTAGATGGGCGCCTCACATGATTGTCTTGACGTGTTCTGGGCCCCAAGCGCCGGAACACCGATGTCTCGACCCGCTGGCGCCCTTGAGGCCTGCACTCCAAGCAATCATCTATGGTAGGTAATCGGCTCATGCCGGAGTTCCAGCAATACCTGAAGAACGGGCAATGCCAATGGTCACGTATAGCCTGGTGCCTCCCCAGCGTCCTTCCTGTGCGGTGCTCGTACTCGTCTTCTTCCGATTCGCGTCGGCGGCGCAGCTTGTACTGGTACTGGTATTTTTCCAGGAGCCGATTAGAAGCTGGGAGCTGGTTGCGGATATGACGTATTTGCTCTTCAGTCACATGTTGCTTCTCCAACTCGCGTTCATCCTGCGGCCGTTTGCCAGAAGCGGCCTCTCTCTTCTGCTTGTCATGGCGGCGCATAGGTCCCACCATGTTGATCTGGAATGCTAGATCCTGGCCCTCGGATCCGAAGTCTGACAACTCCACAACATTAACCTGCGGGAAGGGCTTCGTGTCAACCTTCATTGTGTGTTGAGCCAGGATTAATCGGCCTTGTTCGATAGCCGATTGGATCTGACGACGCATCTCCTTGCATTCACCCGTGGCATGAGTGAACGAGTGGTGCCATTTGCAGTACAGCCTCCCCTGCAGCTCTTGTGGCATCGGTAGCTTGTGGTTCTCTGGGAGCTTCAGCTGTTTTTCCTTGAGGAGTAGATCAAATATCTGCTCTGCTTTCGCCACGTCGAAGTCGAAGCCCTTCACAAGCCCCTGCTGTTTGATCCACTTGCACGGAACAGGGTTTGCCCCCCAAGTCCACTCTGCTACGGCCACTTCCTGCTCCTCGCCAGAGTCGTCAGATTCATCCGCCTGGGCCACGTTTACATAGCGCTTGAACTTATCTTGGTACAACTCGGGATGATAATGCTCGTACGCGGTAAGCTTCTGCACCAGGTGCGCCAGAGACGTGAACTCCAATTGAAAAGCCGCATCCTTGATCGGCTTAGCAAGCCCGAGGACAACCAGATCGACTACCTCCTTCTCTGTGATGCGCGACGAGTAGCATCGGTTCTTAACTTCTCTGAAGCGCTGTATGTACTCCGACACGGTCTCTCCTCGCTTTTGCCTGACCTGGGCGAGGTCGGCAATTCCAGCTTCAGCAGCCTCCGAGTGGTACTGGTATGGAATTGATCTTCAAGCTGCCTCCAGGTCCGAATCGAATCCGGAGCCAGTGATGCATACCATCCAAAAGCTGGGCCTGTAAGGGACTGGCCGAAGAACCGGGCCCTCAGAGGATCCGACACTGAGATCATCCCAAGCTGCGTCAAGTATTGGCTCACATGCTCTGTGGAGCTGGCTCCTTCTGACCCGTTAAACTTACTGAACTCAGGAAGCTAATACTTGGGCGACAACGGGATCAAGTCATAATCACTTGGGTACGGCTTGGAATAGCCGACCGCTTTCCTCTTGGGCAGGATACCAAACTGATCTCTCAATATTGCACTGACCTGCTCCACACTAAGAACTCCTGGGGCCGATGGCTCAGCACTCGGCCTAGTAGCGTACTTTGCCAGCCACGCTTGTTTCTCTGCGTCTACTCCAGAAGCTCCTGGGCTTACCACCTGCACCGAGCGTGTTGGATTGACGCTGTTAGGGATGTAGGTGCACGTGTAACCGTGCGGGATCTCCTTGGGCGGCTCGGTGAGGAATTGACCTTCTCTAGGATCGCCGCCGATCTTGTGGACCACGTAGATCGGCAAATTTTGTGGTCTTGGGGCCGCAAACGAGAACGGCAACACTGGTCTAGAATGCAGCGTAGCTTCCTCTGTGTGACTCCCCAGGGTTGGCCCGGATGAATAGTACTGGTTCTTGATTATCTCCTGGATGACGCGGTGCGCCATGCGCTCAAGCTCGTTCATCAGGCTCTGAGAATGCCGATGAAGCGAATGGGCCACCATGTAGTTCATCTCCTGACGCAGGGCCCTGGTGCGCTCCTCTGATGGTACAGACAGGTCCACGTTGTCGAGAGTGCCTTCAGGCGAGAACCCCTTCCACCTGATGCCATGGTTGCGGGTCCTCTCAAAAGAGCCGATGAGATCGGCTTCCAGCAGAGCTTTGATCTCATCATACTTCTTCTTGTGTTCAGGAGAGAGCTCTTCATACGTGACGGGCTTGGGAGCAGGTTCTTGATCTTGAGCTCCGGTCATTGTTGCAGTGGACGTTGTTGCCGAGAAGGGTGGTCCCGCCAGGCGTGCCAGAATGTGCTGTCAGTCGAAACCCACCGGCGAGTAGCGACATGCAACACGAAGAGCCGGAAGGTTGCTGGGGTGCTGGCAGGCACTACTCCCTCGTCGACGGCCCGCAATTCCGTCACGCGCCCAGAGGTTTTGTGGAAAACCGGGCGTGCCACCTGACCTATACCCGATCAGGAGGGTGCAGACGTGCTCCAAACAGTTTCCTGCATACAAAGTCACGTGTAAACGTAAGTACGAGCCGTGGTCGGCTCCCCGGGACGACTCTTGCATCGCCTTTAAAGAGCCGATCGAGTCCCGGTGTCAGATCGGATCTGTAACCATCCAGATTTCGATGAATAAAGCAAACAACTATATAGCTGCTTCAATTAAATCTAGCTAATCTAATCCACGATGGTAAAAGCTTCACTGCTAGATCGGAACATCCTACATGTGACTAGGCCTAATGAACGTAACAGACGACTAAACCAGAACCTAAAACAGAGGCCTAAGAACTAGTAAGAGCCGATTCCCGGAACAATCCCTATTAAGGCCAAGATAAAGCATCTACTACGCCACCGGATTGTCCAATCCGTTTGCAAGGCCTAACCTAGCAGATATTACGCCGACTCCTAAGATAAGAGCAAATCGTAATAGATTAGATCTACTGGACATAAAAGAAGCAGAGTGTTGCTTCTGTGCAACTAATTCTATGCGACAAGAACTAGCATGAAATTGGAACGTGACAGCACAGAAACAACGTGATATTCGTAGATGATAAGCAACGAAGCATAATAGATCTACTAAAAGCCATGCTACGAACATCAGGATAACTAGCATTACTCCGCATCAAAAACACTTCAGTACGAGTAATACCAAGGTAAAAGCAAGAACTACGCTGCCCTGATCGCAGGAAGCGATCAGGGCAGCATGGCACTTACTTGGATGAAACCCTAGGATTAGGGGTGGCGATGCGCCGAGAGTTGTTGTTTGTGAGACGTGATGATGCTCTCCTTCATGAATAACAAAGGATACATATTTATAGTCCGGAGACTTGGGAAACAATCTAAACTAATCTTGTCCTGATTGGACTCTATCTCTAACCTTAAACTAAATCTAAGGATACACGGCCAATGTGGCCCATATGCTCACGCAGGAGCCGATTTACAAGCCTTCCTCAATCTTCTGCTTTAAGCCCATCTTGCTTTCGGACCATAAATTAACCCTATTAATTTATGGCGATAACGCTTCTGTACCTGAAACAGGGTAAACAACAAACCCTGAGCAACTAATACTCAGCAAGACTTACCCGACTATGGGTATACTTTGCCCATTATCTAGACATGTAAGACTTTTGGCTGGTGGGTTTGTTTTGCCAAAAAGCGACTAACAGTGGATCCTTATTTCCAATATTTGAGCTCAAGATTCTATATAGATAACTCATCAACTAATATTTGCATAACTAAAGCAAACATGGTCAACATTGAATATTAATTCGGAATGTGCATTCCATATATCATTCATGTTCCATTTCATTACTACGATGCGGTGCTGCGATCAAGGTGCTCATATCTGAGAGCGACTGACGGCGAATTGATCCGATTTAACCTTGCAAGGTGGACATAACCAATACGACACGTATTTGCCCCATCGGACTATACATGCCTACCATTCCCCTCCCCGCCTCGAACTACAAGACCGCCCCACCAGCGTATAGTCAGCCGAGCCCGACGAGATACCACCAAAAGTAAATACATGCATCCCCAATTCTCCGCTGTCACTCGACTACCCTAAGGGGTGGGAAGGAGTCCTGTACTTTCGAAGCGAGGCAGTACTAAGCTTACTGGTTTAGACTACCTCCTACTCCCGGCATGCGGTTAGTATAATTCAAACTCGATCAGCAGAGCCAAACAACGAATGGTCCTCAATCGACACGGATAGGGCTAAAACACCCAGGAACCCTGTCCTGTTGCCATACCTACATTTCATCAACATATCCCTATCTAGTCTCCAATTTCCTTCATTTCATATTGCATTCCATATCTCATATACTGAAATATAAAGCATCGATATCTCGTGAGTAACATGAAATTATGACTTCTATCCTATAGCTCACGAGTGACAGGAAATCACTCGACTTCTACCAAGACCTATTATGCATAGCAGTGCTATCGACCTACACATACTAGTATAAGACCAAGGAAACCTAGGGGTCATGCAACTAAGGTTCCAGACAAGTCCTAAAAATGTAATGCACAAGTGATAAACATATAATAATTCATAATTTAAAATAGCAGGTTATGCACCGAGGCTTGCCTGGGGCAACACTAAGTCAGTGTTAGTATTACATAGGCATATAGCTAACTAGTGTCTCACACGGTCTCACCAATTAACTATTCGATTACATAAAACAGGCGATACATTACAACGAGTTATATAACTCGAGGAGTCTCATAACCGCCATAGGATTACATAAATATTTAAAAGGGACCATAGGGACCTCTCGCGAAGTATGGTGGGAAGTCATCAAGAAGGTGATATTGAGGGGATCCGGTGTCTTCGGGGTTCTCCGGGTGAGTGAGGGGTGCATGTTCACCACCAAAAATGATCTCTCTAGTCAAAGTTGTGGGGGCAAAGCGGCGCACACGTAGCCCATTGGACATACGTGCTTGCCCCACCACATGTTGAGGAAGATATATGCCTTGAACTAAAGGAAATCGAAGCTCCAATGGTGCCGCCTCATGTGGGGTGTAATCATTGGGCCCATACAACACATCTTGAGACACGCGGCCCATGCAAACATACATATCCACGGTGCGTTGCAACTCATTGAACCGACGTCTTGTCTCCCTTAACTCCGCTCGAATGCAATGGAGGCTTCGGTCTTGTGCCGCCACCAACTCGGACATACGCCTTTCATACAAGCTAGCACCTCCCATTCCCATCTCAAACACATTCACACCTTGCAATGGTCCTTGAATTGGGAAGTGAGTGAATGGGTGATGCTCCAACTCGATCACTTCTTGGCGGAGAATCTCCATAGCCTTGTACGCCACTTCTTGGATTGCCATCTCAATTGAAGTTCCATGAGCTAAAATATTGTGATCTTTCGTGACCCCTTCAACAAAGCGTCTTGGGATGAACACGGTGGCAACGTAGTCCACCATTCCCGGCCCAAGTCCCCTCGCAAAGACCGAATACTCCGGCCTTCGCGAGAAGTTGCCTCTCCAAAGCATCTCGGCAAGGAGTGGAGGAAAGCCTTCCACCTCCTCGGCCCGAGTCACCATCACCAATTGGCCCAAGTTCCCATTCATCTATCATGAGCAAGACAAGATAAGTTAGTGAACATATTTATAGCAACTAATGTGCTGCCCATAAGGTAAGAATATCAGCTCTAAGAAAGGTACGAGTTATATACACCATATAAGAAATATAACCTTAGAAAAGTCACACTTTTATAAGTACTGCATAATTAGTGATTACCATTTTGTTTCTAAGCGTGCCTCACATCAAGTTTTAGTAGTAATCATGCATGGAATGCAACCATAGCTATGATGTCACGTTGTGAGGAACCGGCCCAAGTTGATCCCGCCTAATCGAGTTATCGTCCATTGATCAACTTGATTAGAGGGAACCAACCCCGGTAGTCCTTGGAATGTGTCGTGAGCACCGACCAGGATTTAAACACACTCCACGAGCACAACAGTAACACCATTACATAGGCACGTCCAACACACGAGATTATATTACAAAGCGGTTCAAAGTTTAATACAACAAGTCCTCAGAGTTTTTGCAGCGGAAAGTTCTACTACTAGCACTCCATACATATCGCAAATAAGAAGGTGACACTATATGCCGATAGTGCCCTTCACATAGCCACCGGCCATCTACTCCTCACCCGCACTTCCGTCCACGGGGTAGAAGTAACCGAACACGGCCTCCGGCTGCGCATCACCTGCAACAACTTTAACGATAGCACCATGAGTACCAAAGGTACTCGCAGGGCTTATCCGATATGGGTATATAATATCCTGACCTCAAGGAGAATGCATTTGGTTAGTAGCAAGGATAGGGTACGGTATTTAACTTTTGCATAAAAGCATCTAACTTTGATCAAGTTGTAATAAACAAAAGACAGAGCATCTATGATCTCTAGAGCATGCATCAAACAATTGCATAAGTAAGGTATTCATAAATCATAAGCTCAATCTTCCATGAACTTCCTTGGTAACTCTACGTTAAAGTCAAAGTACAAGAGCGTGCTCAATGTCCGAGAGCGAGGCTATTGCAATAGATCGAAAACCCTGTAGGGGTGTACAACTTTTCCCACACGAGAACAAGACCAACGACCATACCCACGGCCAAGGATAAGTATTGATTCATGCCTCAACCTTTCGCACAAACACAACCGACTATGAGCGAACGGTCGAGAAGGACAAGTGCACCGGAAACGCCGATCGCACTCCATCACAACTCGCACCGAATTTGATCAAGGCAAGGTGTGGCTTATGTTAGTTGGCTTACCGTACCATTATATAGTATGTGGTTTGTATGGAAAGGTGCTCAAGTATCAAAGCGATTACGCATCGGTCCTTAATCAACTCAAGCAAGACTAACCATGTGAGCTCCATCCCAACATGGCCCTATCATACTTGCCCAAGTCCGAATCATCTTTCATATTTGCTCAACCTTTATCCATTCTTGACTAATCATGTAAATTAATCAACATCCTATAGCTCGCGAGTGGTGGTGACCTGTCCACCTCTCGTCTTGTACCGTACCTAAGCATGGCTAAGCATATAGTTCGTGACACCTATTCAAGCATACTCATCTAAAGATGATATCCTAATCAAGGTTGATAATGCATCAAATAGGTTCTATGAAATCAATGATATATATATATAGTAACTCATGCGCAAATAAGACACATATACTTCATTGATCCAAAATAGGGTGTAAGAAATGCTTAGGGGCCTGCCTTGAGTCTCGACGGGAGTAGAGTCTCCAACGATCTCCGGTTCAAGCTCCTCTTGCTCTGGCATCACGGTCTCTACACGAGTGCAATGATGCATGATAAATAATATGCCATGAATGATTGACATGGTATGCAAATGGTATGAGAAGGTATGATTAACATTGCAAAACTATGATAAAAGGGGCTAGACATATAGTACATATGTGGATTAATCATAGCTAAGTGTTAGGGTAAAGAACAACTAAATGCGGATCGTCCGGCTTGGGAGAAGCGGACTGTCCGGCTCTAAACGGTGGACAATTTGGCGGACTGTCCGCAGGTCAGGTGCGGACCGTGTTGGGTGAAAACATGCTCTCTGACTAAATCACGGACCGTCCACGTGGAATGAGCGGACTGTCCGGTCTGAACGGCGGACCGAGTGGCGGACCGTCCTCCGGTCAGTCGCGGACCGTGCTGGGTGGAAAACATGCTCTCTGACTAAATCGCGGACCGTCCGCGTAGGTTAAGCGGACCGTCCACCTCTCAATTTGTGAAAGGCTAAGAATCGTGCAGAGTCTCTGTTGGTTTTTGTCAGGAGCTGGCGGACCGTCCGGCCATGTCGGGCGGACTGTCCGCGACACGGCCGAGGCTCACCGGGGAGTTCGCCGCCGGCGATTTCGGCCACGGTTTGGGGTGGGGTTTGATCATAGAGGTTCCTGCGAGTCTAGGGAGTTCACTTTATTAACTAAATCTCACATGCATTAGGGTTTCGAAGCACTAGGTCAACAATGGTGATTGGGCTCTAGGTGAGTTCTCGGCTTCAAATCCTAGGGCAATGGGGGATGGATCGGGGAGGGGAAACACTCACCGGCGTCGAGTAGGATACCAGCAAGGGCTTCAAGGTGACGGGGAAGGCTTGGAGTAGCTCGGGGTCATCTTCCTTGCTTGGGGCTTGAAGGAGGAGATGGAGTAGAAGAAGAACTCGTTGGGGAAGCTCCTCCCCAAGGAAGAAGAGAAGATCGGGTGGTGTAGCTCATCGGCGTCGATCTCCGACGAGGAGAAGAGGCTTCAATGGTGGAGGAGAGGGTGAAGCTCCTCCATGGCTTGGGGTTAGAGAGAGAGAGAGAGTAGTTTGAGTGAATGGGATGAGGGAGAGAGAGACCACGGGGTGCTCTGGTGGAAAAGGAGGCATGGCTGACGCATGGGGTCTGTGAGGGTATGTGGCGCTATGTTTCTGCGTGCATGACACACACCAGAGGTGCACTAGCGGACCGTCCGCGAGTGAGTCATGGACTGTCCGCGGGTGGGGTGTCGTGGCAGTGAAGTCGATGAGTCGAAGGTGAACCATGGTCGGCCACGTGGCAAGGTCGCGGACTGTCCGCCGTATAGGGGCGGACTGTCCGCCACTACCATAATCAGTGGATTATCCTAAGTGTTTATTCACTCCTTAGTTGCGAGCTAATTATGCTTAATGCTTTAAGATGCACATGATGACATGTTTAACTAGTTAATCAACATAGGGCTATTACAGGGAAAAGGGTAGAAGGAGGTCGACCCCAAACGGCCATTATTACTGCCATGGGAGCTCGTGAGAAGCTCTGCTCCGGCAAGGAAATTGAAGGACGCGAGTTGGGGTTGGTAGAGGAGGGTATGGGGGTGCTCACCACGGCCTCAAATCGGTTGGGGAATAGCTGGAGGAAGAGATTGACGGTGGGCGGCGTGGGCTTTGAACAGCAGCCATGGCTCTGCTCTGCTCGACTTGACTCGAACGGGAGGAGACAAGATTGTGCCGATACATAGAACGCTTGGAAAGGATAAGGTTTTGGGATGTCCGGACTGTCCGGGCTAATACCCGGACTATCCAGGTCAGACCGGAGTATAGATGTCCAAACGTGCAGTCCGGCCCGATACTGCACTAACACTATTTGACACTGACATTATTCGGCACTACACTACTCCGACACTAATCCTTAGTCGTGCCGTGCCGTACAACACTGCGTGCTGGCCATTCGGCCCAGGCACTACACTATAGGCACTTAACCGTGCCATGTCGTGCCGGCGGCACGGTTAGCACGCCGTGCTAGTGCCGGCCAAGGCACTACCAAATGACTCAAAACACTCAAAATTCGAATGAGCGTGAGAGGCGAGAGGTGAGCGTGAAAGGCGTCATTCGTGGCATATATACGCCGGTCGCTGTAACGGGTCTTAAGTGGGCTCCCAGTCCAGTAAACCTGTAAGGCTAACAACTAGTAGATCAGTTCTAACGGCTAATATCAAATAGGTACCGTGCCAGGTCCGTGCCGACCCATTATCCATGTCGTGTCCGTGCCGGCACTGCGTGCTGGGGGTTCGGCCCACACACTACACTATGCCGTGTTCGTGCTGGCACTGACACTAAACCTATCGTGTCGTGCCGTGTTCCTGTCGTGTTTTTAGTGTCGTGTCCTGTGCCGTAGCATCGTGCTGGCCCATTTGGACATCTATAGTCCGGAGTATCCTGATGAAATTTCGGAATTTCCGGATCATTATCAGTTTCGGCTAGGGAAAAAGCTTATTTAACATTTTTCTATGTGCATGCTTGATATTAATAATGAGATTAATCGTGTGCTTAATCCTAATACAAGATGATTAACACCCGAGCTGGCCCCACCGCGCGCGCCATCTCCTCCAACCGTTGCTGGCTCCCATCCGCCCCGCCCCGCCATTCCGGCCGCCGGCCGCCGCCGCTCCCGCGAGGTCTGTTCCATAGCCACCGGCCACCGCTCCCTCGCTAATGCCTGCCGCTCCTGCACGACTATTATCTCCAGAATTTGACCAAGATTGGTAGGTCAAATGTCAGAAGAAGCCCACGGTAAAGGAGTCCACTTAGCCAGGCTTATATCATAAGTTTGGCCAAATACAATGATAATTGGGCACTCAAGGGTCAAGCTGAGATGGGGTCACGGGCCTAATCCATGTTGAAGCCCAGTCTATTCACGAAGCTGGATTGCAGGAAGAGGCTGCACTTGTTGACACCTCCGACGTGCTACATGCGGCTATCGGCCGATCCCAGCCGACGTCTGCGTGGGAGGTCTGCCTCGCCCGACCCCACAGCAGGGGTTCCCGATGCTGCTGGAATCACATCAAGATACGTTTGGAGTCGACGGGGATTGCCGAAACAATAAGATCTGCCACGATTGTTTCGGCTGATATCTGGAAGCTTCATGAAGATCTAGATTGATGGAAGGCAGGAGTCCAGATTTAGTTAGTTATTTAGATATTACATTTTGTTTCCTTTTGTTAGTTAGAGTTTGCCTTATAGTTCAAGTCATCTAAACTATAAATATGTACCTATTCATTTAATGAAAGGAGGAGAACGTCATCACGTCTCGCAACAACAATTCTCGGCGCACCGCCACCCCTAATCCTAGGGTTTCATCCAAGTAAGCGCTATGCTGCCCTGATCACTTCTTGTGATCAGGGTAGCATTGTTCTTGCTTTTACCTTGGTATTACTCGTACTGAAGCATTTTTGATGGCGAGTAATGCTAGTTATCCCGATGTTCGTAGCAGGACCTTTAGTAGATCTATCATGCTCTTGTTATTTATCATCTACGAATATCATGTTATCTCTGCGTGATCATGTATTAATCTTACGCTATTTCTCGTTGCATAGGAATTAGTCGCGTAGAGATAACACCCTGCTTATTTTTTATCTAGTAGATCTAATCTGTTATGGTTTGTTCTTATACTTAAGAATCGGCTTAATATCTGCTAGGTTAGGCCTTGCAAACAGGTTGGATGATCCGGCAACGTATTAGATGCTTTGCTCTGATCTTAATAGGGATTGATCTGGGAATCGGCTTTCGCTTATTCTTAGGACTCTTTTCTGGTTAAAGTTTGGTTATCTATTACGCTCGTTAGGCCTAATTACGTGTAGGATGTTCCGATCTAGCAGTGAAGCTTTTACCGTTGTGGATTGGATTAACTAGATCTAATTGAAGCAGTTTTTGCAGTTATTTGCTTTATCTATTAACATCCAGATATGCAGATCTGATCTGACACCGAGACTCGATCGGCTCTTTAAAGCCGATGCAAGAGTTGTCCCGGGGAGCCGACCACGGCTAGGACTAATGTTTACATGTGTTTGTGCATGCAGGCAAACCATTGAAAGCACGTTTGCACCTTCCTGATCGGGTATAGGTCAGGTGGCACGCCCTGCATCTCTGGAAGCATCGGCGTGTGCCAGGATGTGGGCCGTTGACCGAGGGACCAGTGCCAGCCAGCGCCCCGGCAGCCTCCTGGCTCTTCGTGTTGCCTGTCGCTACTCGCCGGTGGGTTTTGACCGACAACAGCGACGCCAGCGCCTCCGCTCGCGCGCGCGCCCTCACCTTCGCTCGACTCCACCGCCGCGCGGACCTCTGGTATGCACCCCGCCGCTGGAGCCCAGCCGTCGAGGCCGTGCCGCCTGCCGGAGCCCCGGATGGAGGGAGAGAGGGACGGAGCCCCGCAGCGGTAGGGAGGAGCCGGCTAGGGGGTGCGGCAAAGTTGCGCGGCGAGGGGGCGGGGCAAGGACGCGCGGCAGAGGGGCGCGGCGAGGCCCCACGCGGATCCGGCCGGAGCTCGAGCCGGGTCGAATCCCACACGCCGCGACCGTTCCGCCTTGCGTGCACGCCGCCGCTGCCCTGCTACTCCGCCGCCGCGCCGCGAGAGGCCTCCTCCGCTAGGCTCACCGCTCCGCTTTATCTCGCCATGGCCGCTCCATCCCTCCGGCATGGGCCACCTCCGCCGCAGCCGGCGAGTGCGAGATGGAGATCCAGCGGGCCACGTCCGCCGCGGCGAGCTCCGAGGCCGCCGAACCACGAGGCCACCGAGCCCCGAGGCCGGCGAGCTTCGAGGCCACCGAGCCTGAGGCCGGCGAGGCCGGGGCCGCGCGCCCGCCGCCTCCATGTCGTGCGTATGCCGCTGGCAAGGGAGGAAGGGCGACGCCGGCGAGGGAGGACAGGGCCGCGTCGAGTTGCAAAGTGAGAGAGAGAGAGAGAGATAGAGAGAGAGAGAGAGTGGGAGGGAGGCGCGCGGCGCGGGGGTGGGGAAGGATTAAAAAATCCGATAAGTGGGCCTCACGGTTGGTAGTTAGTATAGAGTAGAAGATATAGAGGATGATGGGTGCAGAGAAACTGGATATAGAGATCGCTGACCAAGCAGGAATATTCTCTTTAGAGGATGGATATAGAAGAATATGGGTGTGGACAGCCTTAGAACAAGATCTTTTCAGGCTCCATCTTGCTTTGCTTCCAGTACCCAAGGTAGTGCTCCCAAATATGCCTGTAAATGAGAACCCTTCGCAGAAGAACTCAAAGTAATGATGGTAACGGGGTGGGTTCGGATCAGGGAGAGTGTCTGGCCCCCAAAACCGAATCTGAACTTAAAATCCGAACCCGCCCCGAATACTGATTCGGGTGAAAATCTATCCCAAAAACTGAAAGCTGTGGATATCCGAAACCCATTTTATATGGCAACATAATAAGAGCAATAAGTACTCCTTATAAACATATACATAATATATATAAGGGGCAATAAATAGTAAATAATTTTTAAATCAACTTAGAGTAAATTTAATTATCTAAGTAAACAAAGTTATTATTAAATATACTATAAAACATGAGTTCTTATTTCATACGGTTATCCATTAGGTATCCACGGGTGAAAAACCAAACCCGATAGATTTCGAGACTCCAAAACCAAAAAGCACATGTGAGAAATCATCCTCGAACTCAAAACCACTAAACTTAAAACACGTGGATATCCAACCCGAAACTGAACTATTACCATTCTTAACTCAAAGGCGCCTATCGAACTCTATAAAGAAGTCTGGGCACACCTTCTTGGTGTGGTGGCACAAGGACACAAGCACATCCTTGGGCTCCCGGCATAGGTACACGACCCGGCCGCGTGTCGACGATCTTGAGGGCAGTAGCTCGAACGGAAGGTGTGGGGACAAGAGCCTTGGAGAAGGGAGTTCGTCTAGCTCTGTCACTGGGTAGAGTTGCCGGAAAGGAAGCTCTAGGAATGGCACGAGGTCAGGATGGTTGTCGGAGAGAGGGTAGCCACTACACCGAACTGAGTTTACTTTGGCGGCTGAATTGGAACCGACAAGAAATATAATTTTTTTCTTAACTGTACTAATAAACAGCTAAAAAAATGTATATTACTTGCCGATTTGAGAAAACCACCAATAAAATATGCAATTTTTTTGGCAGTTCGGTTACACCGCCAAGTAAACGTACAATTTTCTTGGCGGTTCGGCTAAGCCACCAAATAAAATTGCAATTTTCTTGACCGTTCGGCTAAGCTACCAAGTAAACGTGAAATTTTATTGGCAGTTAGGCTAAGCCGCCAAGTAATAAGTAGTTCCCTTGGCTGTTTCGCTACCCGCCAAGAAGATTGCATATTTCCTTAGCCGTTTGTGGCTAAGAAAATATTTGTTGATATTTATTTTTGCTTATTAACCTATATGATATATGCTTGTTATATACTTTTTCACTTGTTGAGTACCTATATTGACTTAACATATATGATATGGTTATTTTAACTTAAACATATATGATATATAGTTTTGATGTCTTGTTAAGTTCACTAACACACGTATGGCATATGTCTTGTTATGTTTACTAACTAGTGGCACAAACTTGAGTAGTGAATAGAAATTCATTTGTTGGCATAACAATTACTAATGTAACTTCATATTTTATAGTACTAGAGTAAATATAAGGTTTTCAAATTTGAGGTGCATATGAGTTCAAAATATTATGAGGTATTCAAATCTCTAAGTTTGACTTAAGTTAAAAGGAACTATGTCAGAGATCTATCTATTTTAAGAGATCTATCTATTTTATGAACAATCTATACTTCAATTTTCATAAAATTTTATGAAACTTTTATGTAAAGTTTACACATCCATAAAATAATTCTACGACAATTTACAAAAATTTCGCAGAAGTTTTAGGTATTATTATAATTATTTTGTAACAAGGTTGCAAGTAGAAGTTTGAATTATCCCTAGCAAACATTTAAACTTTTCATTTATTTTCTAGATTCGAGCTATAATAGAACATATATACTTCAAAATATTTTTGTGATTTTTTTAATTATTATTTGAGATACATGTAGTTCAAATTGCAATTACTTTTAATGAACTCGCAGAAATTCATTTAAACTATTAAAAATAGTAAATGAGTTAGAAAAATATTAAAACTTCTCTTATATATAGTGTACTATATATAAAAATATATTGAAATATATAAAATAATTATTTTTATTAGTTATTTCACAAGGGTGATTTATATAGTTAGTTGAAAAACTATTAAATTATATTTGGCCGAAAACAACATCAAATTCGGCCCATTCTAACCCAAATTGATTCTTATCTTATCCTAGACCGTTAGATCAAATGAACGGTTCACATGGACTAGAGCATCAATGAATATCCAGACAGCACCCCACCAAACCCTAACCGGTGTTGTCGGTCAAAACCCAACGGCGAGTAGCGACAGGCAACACAAAGAGCCGGAAGGCTGCTGGGGCACTGGCTGGCACCGGTCCCTCGGTCAACGGCCCAGATCCTGGCACACGCCGATGCTTCCGGAGATGCAGGGCGTGCCACCTGACCTATACCCGATCAGGAAGGTGCAAACGTGCTTTCGATGATTTGCCTGCATGCACAAACACATGTAAACATTAGTCCGAGCCGTGGTCGGCTCCCCGGGACGACTCTTGCATCGGCTTTAAAGAGCCGATCGAGTCTCGGTGTCATATCAGATCTGCATATCTGGATGTTAATAGATAAAGCAAATAACTGCAAAAACTGCTTCAATTAGATCTAGTTAATCCAATCCACAACGGTAAAAGCTTCACTGCTAGATCGGAACATCCTACACGTAATTAAGCCTAACGAGCGTAATAGATAACCAAACTTTAACCAGAAAAGAGGCCTAAGAATAAGCGAAAGCTGATTTCCGGATCAATCCCTATTAAGATTAGAGCAAAGCATTACATGATATTCGTAGATGATAAACAACAAGAGCATGATAATCTACTAAAGGTCATGCTACGAACATCGGGATAACTAGCATTACTCGCCATAAAAAATGCTTCAGTACGAGTAATACCAAGGTAAAAGCAAGAACAATGCCCCTGATCACAAGAAGTGATCAGGGCGGCATGGCGCTTACTTGGATGAAACCCTTGGATTAGGGGTGGCGGTGCACCGAGAATTGTTGTTGCGAGACGTGATGACGTTCTCCTCCTATCATTAAATGAATAGGTACATATTTATAGTTTAGATGACTTGACCTGTAAGGCAAACTCTAACTAACAAAAGGAAACAAAATATAATATCTAACTAACTAACTAAATCTGGACTCATGCCTTCCGTCAATCTAGATCTTCATGAAGCTTCCAGATATCAGCCGAAACAATCGTGGCAGATCTTATTGTTTTGGCAATCCCCGTCGACTCCGAACGTATCTTGATGTGATTCCAGCAGCATCGGGAACCCCTACTGTGGGGTCGGGCGAGGCAGACCTCCCACGTAGACATCGGCTGGGATCGGCCGATGGCCGCATGTAGCACGTCGGAGGTGTCAACGAGTGCAGCCTCTTCCTGCAATCTAGCTTTGTGAATAGACTGGGCTTCAACATGGATTAGGCCCGTGACCCCATCTCAGCTTGACCCTTGAGTGCCCAATTATCATTGTATTTGGCCAAACTTATGATATAAGCCTGGCTAAGTGGACTCCTTTACCGTGGGCTTCTTCTGACATTTGACCTATCAATCCTGGTCAAATTCTGGCGATAACACATGCCCCCAAGTTTGGCCAAATAAGACAGAATCTTCTAAGCGCCAGCCGTAAACCAAATAAGAACATCATCTCCTCAAATTGTCTTCTCATGCCACTGATGGTCTTGCCCCCCGAGCCGATAGATCGGCTATTAGCCAACTGACTTTGTGACCGATTGCTTGAACCGGCCTCACTCCTTCCTCGACCAATCTCAATGTTGTTGCAGACCGGTCCTAGTTTTGATATTCCATGGATGGCACTGACTTATGTGATCATCCTTGTGCTTCATCAGCTCAGCATCAACAAACACGGCCTCTCCTGCAAAACAATCACTTGCCGAACCGATGCTACAAAGATCATTGTGAATCGGCTAAAAGCTGATGAATCATATTCGGTTAGCCAAACAGTCCACATAAACCAAACCATCATCGTTGATAAAAATTTCTTCCCCCCACAAAAATATGCTATGTCATGCAAAGAGTGAGTGTGAGCTTCCAGGTATGTCTCAAAGCATTTACAAGTGCTAGCATGTATATAGATTGAGGGTATATCATAAAGACACCGCATAGAAAAGCTCAAAAGAATATATCTATATTAGAACATGAGCAAGCAATTTTTAGGATTTTCAAAATAAAAAGCATCACCACTTAGCCCAACCAACTAGTACATTAAAGCATGACAAGCAAAAACCAGCAAGTACCTACACGAGTGAGCTCTTTCCGATACAAGGATCTTTTAACAAGCTTGATTACTCATGCCCTCAGGTCTTGCAGGTTAAAACATATTGCATTTGAAACTCAAACAAGCCTTTTGTTCTGTGCTAGGGGTTATTTGCTTATCAGGCCACTTCTTACCAACCAAAGCTAAGCCTAGGTCCGTTGAACCATCAGAAGCTTAAAGCAAGGTTTTGGTCATTCACAGCCTAGTCCAAGTTCATGCTAAAGTGCAATAGCAAGCAGTCTCAAACTTGATCAGTGAGACAAAACAAACCCACCTGGATCTTTTCATTATAGCACATCATGGACATCATTCAGATTTTAATGTAATTTAGCACAAGATTATCATATAAGCATTGAGACTGGAGCTGCATAAATAATTCCAAGAAAAGGATATAGCTACTAGGCATGTACAAGATAGTAAAAGCAAAGTCAGCCTACACATACTAGTAGCCAAGTAAAGCGGTGACCATATTTTATATTTTCAAAAGAATAAAAGCCATGCTCGGTATCAGATATTCAACATATTCAAATGATCCTAACCACACATGGTCACCAGCATCCACACCTCAAAATATATACACGAAACACAAGTAGAAGCTACTAAGCATACAAGGAAGCTAGTGCAAGTGATAAACGCATATACTGTATGATGATGCAATGGTGGGTTTGAATATTACCAATCAAATTGGCTGTTGACGAGCCGATGGTTAAAATCCCGCCTGGTCCGTACTTTCCATAATGCATTCTCATCACAACTATCGGCTGTTAGAAAGCCAAACATCTAAAATCCAATCAGCACATCGCAACCGTAGAGAGCTCTTCAAATGCTTTGTCGACGTGGATGAAGTAATAGATGTTGATCACACCAAAGGAGCACAGAAGCTGAATCAGCCGGCTAATGTGACGAATGCCCTGACCCTCTATCCGCGGGGGTCGGGCAAGACAGACCCCATTCGCAAGGATCGGGCGAGGCGGACCCGTCCGTAGGCGACGAATGCCCTGACCGTAAGAGCTGAATTCGCCGATGTCGATTTGCTGGATCGGCTGATGTAACAGACACTCCCACGCCCACGTGGGAGTAGGAGTAGCCGATGGCGATGAACGCCCTGACCCCGTAGGAGCCGAATTCGTCGATGTCGATGGTGTCGCAGGAATGGGAATAGCCGATGACGATGATGATGCAGAAGTACTGTTGGCCGTATCGATCGGCTAATATATCAGACACTCCCACGCTCACATGGGAGCAGAAGTAGCCGATGTCGATGGCCGGAACTACAGAGTCGGGCGAGGGAGCGGAAGTAGCCAATGGCGAAGAAGCTGTAGGAGCACCGGCGGTAGTTCTTCAACCGGACGAAAATTTTTGTATGGGTCTCCATATTTCATCACCAAATCTCTGCTTATGCCCCCTGAGCCGGATCCTTCATGTATTGGAGGAGATCGGCTCTCCAATTGGCTGTGCCCAATTGCAATATTTCATCCTCGTCCAACTCAGCGCTGCAAATCACATGAGACATAACATAATAAAAAGGGGCCGGTGGCCTGCATCGGCCGATATTACTTCACTATGAACCGGAGAATTCAGACGTTTTGCCGCCGATTGCTGGAATCGGCTGTGTTTGGGGCTGATCTGCCCATCGGCCTGGACTCGAATGTTAGCCATGCAGCTAATTTGTTCTGCTACTATTTCTTTTGACTTTCTTTTTCTAAAGGCGATGCTGGTGCACCGGCTTTTCTGGGCCCCGATGGCATCGCATCGGCTGGGGCCGATCGCTTAGAATAGATCGGCCACTACAGGGCATGATCCCGTAGAATTCATGAAGCCTACGTGACATCATGTCGTGCTGCGTCTTTAGCTCCTGTAGCTGGATCAATCTGCGGCTTGCGCTTCCAGACCAAACTGCGCCTTGACCGTAGGCTTGGTATTTATGAGATCTCGTTGAACCTTTCCAGCAGCCGAAGGTAGTCCTCTTCGGCTTGTTTGAGACTGCACAAGCATTGGACCCTGCGCTTCTGCAGCCTCGACAGTCCTCCTGGGCACCACCTTGGCAGGTGGCATTCGTCACGGCGCTGGCTGTCATCGGCATGTTGATCATGCGCCTGTTGCCGATGACGCTTTGGTGGTGGCACCCGCTTCGGTGGTGGCGATGGCGGCCGCTGATCCTGGCGAAGCAGAGGTTGTCGATGTGGCAAGGAAGGAGCACGTTGACGTTGTGGCGAAGGTGTTTGATGGTGAGGTGGTGAACAGGTGCGGTGCAGGTGCTCGAACACCGATGTCTTGTCATGCCGCCCTCTGGGAGCAGAACACTGTGGGCAATCGTGGGGGGTCGGGAGCCTGTCCATACCTTGGTTCCAGCAGAAGTGGAAGAACGGGCACTCCCAGTGCACCCTGATTCTTCCGTCATCATGATGGGTGCACGCCTCATTGTGGTGCCGCTCGCGGTAGGGGCGTTCTTCTGAAGTCACGGACAGATCCATTCCGCGAAGAGTCGATTTAGGATCGCCGACAAGTTTGATCCCCCCAGTGCGGGTCCATGCGTAGTTCTTGAGGACTCGCTCTACTAGGTTTGCCATGACCTGGTCATACCTCCACCTGTGCTCGCCTGTGAGGTCCTCCAGCATTGGCGGACCCGATCTTCTCTTAGGGACGAAGGCTTCCTTGTCTTCCTTGTTGGCCTTGGAACCAGGCAGCTTCGGAGGCATGGTGTTGATCGTTCGTGCCGCTGTCGAGGTCTGTCTATCAGATCGGCGTGCCAGAATGTGTTTATTCTGTGAGGCCAGTGGATAAGACCAGCCTCAACCCGTTTTTTGTCGCTTCGATCCCATCACAGTCTTCCAGCGCAATCCCTGAGATCGGCTTTTGTCCTTCCGCATCCCAGGCATTCATGTCTGCGAGCGAAACCTCGCTGGAGTCATCTGCACGGACCACCTCCACTTCGTCGCCATCCCATTGAACCAAACACTGGTGCATTGTGGAAGGAACACAACAATTGGCGTGAATCCAATCCCTCCCAAGTAGCACTGTGTACGTACTCTTACTATTGACGATGAAGAACGAGGTTGGGACGGTCTTGTGGCCAACTGTCAACTCCACATTGAGGACACCCTTTGCCTTCGACGGCTGCCTGTTGAAATCATTAAGCATTACATTGGTCTTGATAAGGTCAGCAGCAGAACGACCCAATCGGCGCAGCACTGAATACGACATCAAATTGACTGCGGTGCCAGTGTCGACCAACATCCTGTTCACAGGCTTGCCTTCAAAGAGACCCTTGAGATATAACCCCTTCAGGTGCTTATAGCTTTTCCCCTTGGGCTTCTGTAAGATGATCGGCTGTGGGCCAAGATCCAGCTGTGCGACGGCCAGCTCCTCCGGATGAGGCGCTCGAAATTCTGACGGGAGCACAAATACCATATTCACATCAGCCGATGGTTTCTCATCGGCTTTCAAATGTTTGGGACACCACTTCCTCCTTAGAGGGTGCCTTGCCACTCTTTGCGGGCACCTGACTTGCCCCGCGAGATCCGGGCGCGCCTTCCTCAACACGTCGAGGTACCTTGCTTCCGCTTCTTTGAGATTGCGCAAGCGCTGCACTCTGCGCTTCTGCGAGCGCCTGAGTTCGTCAGGACACCATCGTGGACGATGATATTTATCCTCCCCTTCGAGCTCAAGATCGTCCCTGGGTGGCCGCTCAACATGGTTGTCGTGACGTGCTTTGGGCCCCAAGCGTCGGAACACCGATGTCTCGCCTGACTGGCGTCCCCGAGGCCTGCACTCCAGGCAATCATCGATAGTAGGCAATCGGCTCATGCCGGAATTACAACAGTACCGGAAGAACGGGCAATGCCAGTGGTCGCTTACAGCCTGGCGCCTCCCCAGCGTTCTCCCCACGCGGTGCTCGTACTCCTCTTCTGATTTATACCGGCGACGCAGCTTGTACTGATACTCGTATTTTTTAAGAAGCTGATTGGAAGCTGGGAGTTGATTGAGGATGTGACACACTTGTTCTTCAGCAATATGTTGCTGCTCCGACTCGTCTTCATCCTGGGGCCGTTTGCCAGAATCGGCCTCTTTCCTCTGCTCGTCACGGCAGCGTACGGATCCCACCATGTTAATCCGGAACGCTAAATTATGGCCCTCAGATCTAAGATCTGACAGCCCCACCATGTTAGCCTATGGGAACGGTTGACTGTCAACCTTCATCGTGTGTTTGGCCAGAATTAATCGGCCTTGCTCAATAGCCGATTGAATCTGCCGACACAGCTCCTTGCAGTCATTCGTGGTATGGGTGAACGAGTGGTGCTACTTGCAGTACGGCCTCCCCTGCAGCTCTTGCGCCGTTGGCAGCTTGTGATTCTCTAGGAGCTTCAACTGCTTTTCCTTGAGCAGTAGATCGAATATCTGCTCTGCCTTGGCCACGTCAAAGTCAAAGCCCTTCACAAGCCCCTTCTGTTTGACCCACTTGCACGGGACAGGATTTGCCCCCCCGGGTCCCTCTGCCACAACCACTTCTTGCTCCCCGCTAGAATCATCAGAATCATCTACTTGGGCCATATTCACATGGCGCTTAAATTTTTCCTGGTACAACTCAGGGTGATAGTGTTCATACGTCGTGAGCTTCTGCACCATGTGAGCCAGAGAGGTGAAATCCAATTGAAAAAACAGATCCTTGATCGGCTTAGCGAGCCCAAGAACTGCCAAATCGACTGCTTCCTTTTCTGTGATGCGCGATGAGTAGCATCGATTCTTAACTTCTCTGAAGTGCTGCACGTACTCCGACACACTTTCCCCTCGTTTCTGCTTAACTTGGGCGAGGTCGGCAATCCCAGCTTCAACAACCTCTGAGTGATACTGGGTGTGGAACTGATCTTCTAGCTACCTCCAAGTGCCGATCGAATCTGGGGCCAATGACGTGTACCATCCAAAGGCTGAGCCTGTGAGAGACTGGCAGAAGAACCGAACCCTCAAAGGATCTGATACTGAAATCATCCCGAGCTGCGTTAGGTATCGGCTCACATGCTCGATGGAGCTGGCCCCTTCTGACCCGATGAACTTAGTGAACTCCGGGAGCCGATAGTTGGGTGGCAACGGGATCAAGTCGTAGTCGCTTGGGTACGGCTTGGAATAGACGATCACCTTTCTCTTGGGTAGAATGCTGAACTGGTCCCTTAGTATTGCGCTGATCGGTTCCACACTAAAAACTCCTGGGGCCGAGGGTTCAGCACTCGGCCCAGTAGCGTACTTCGCTAGCCATGCTTGTTTCTCCGCATCTGTCCCAGAAGCTCCTGTACTCGCCAACTGTCCCGTGCGTGTTGGGTTGATGTTGTCAGGTATGTACACGCACGTGTAGCCGTGTGGGATCTCCTTAGGCGGCTCGCTCAGGAACTGGCCCTCCCCAGGATCTCCGCCGATCTTGTAGACGACGTAGATTGGCGAACTCTGCGGCCCTGGAGTTGTGAGCGAGTATGGCAATGGCGGCCTAGACTGAAGTGGGGCTTCTCCCCTGTGACTCCCCAGGATTGGTCCCGATGGGGAGTACTGGTTCTTGATCACCTCCTGGACGACGCGATGTGCCATGCGCTCGAGCTCGTTCACCAGGCTTTCTGAGTGCCGATGAAGCGAGTGAGCCACCATGTAGTTCATCTCCTGGCGCAGGGCCCTGGTGCGCTCCTCTGATGGTACGGACAGGTCGACGTTGTCGAGAGCGCCTTCGGGTGAGAACCCCTTCCACCTGATGCCGTGGCTGCGGGTCCTCTCGAAAGAGCCGATGAGATCGACTTCGAACTGAGCTTTGACCTCATCATACTTCTGCTGGTGTTCGGGGGTCAGCTCTTCATACGCGACAGGGTTGGTGACCGGTGGAACCGGCGCTTGGTTCTGAGGTCCAGTTATCCTGGTGGTGGACGTTGTTGCTGATGAAGGTCCCGCCGGGCGTGCCAGAATGTGTTGTCGGTCAAAACCCACCGGCGAGTAGCGACAGGCAACACGAAGAGCCGGGAGGCTGCCGGGGCGCTGGCTGGCACCGGTCCCTCGGTCAACGGCCGAGATCCTGGCACACGCCGACGCTTCCGGAGATGAAGGGCGTGCCACCTGACCTATACCCGATCAGGAAGGTGCAAACGTGCTTTCGATTGTTTTCCAGCATGCACAAACACATGTAAACATTAGTCCGAGCCGTGGTCGGCTCCCCGGGACGACTCTTGCATCGGCTTTATAGAGCCGATCGAGTCCCGGTGTCAGATCAGATCTGCATATCTGGATGTTAATAGATAAAGCAAATAACTGCAAAAACTGCTTCAATTAGATTTAGTTAATCCAATCCACAACGGTAAAAACTTCACTGCTAGATCGGAACATCCTACACGTAATTAGGCCTAACGAGCGTAATAGATAACCAAACTTTAACCAGAAAAGAGGCCTAAGAATAAGCGAAAGCTGATTTCCGGATCAATCCCTATTAAGATTAGAGCAAAGCATCTAATATGTCGCCGGATCATCCAACCCATTTGCAAGGCCTAACCTAGCAGATATTAAGCTGATTCTTAAGTATAAGAACAAACCATAATAGATTAGATCTACTAGATAAAAAAGAAGCAGTGTGTTATCTCTACGCGACTAATTCCTATGCAACGAGAAATAGCGTAAGATTAATACATGATCACGCAGAGATAACATGATATTCGTAGATGATAAATAACAAGAGCATGATAGATCTACTAAAGATCATGCTACGAACATCGGGATAATTAGCATTACTCGCCATCAAAAACGCTTCAGTACGAGTAATACCAAGGTAAAAGCAAGAACAATGCTGCCTTGATCACAAGAAGTGATCAGGGCAGCATGTCGCTTACTTTGATGAAACCCTAGGATTAGGGGTGGTGGTGCGCCGAGAATT
Source organism: Panicum virgatum (assembly GCF_016808335.1). NCBI lineage: Eukaryota > Viridiplantae > Streptophyta > Magnoliopsida > Poales > Poaceae > Panicum > Panicum virgatum. Next base: position 13,591,535 of record NC_053152.1, read on the forward strand.
GTTGTTGCGAGACGTGATGACGTTTTTTTCCTTTCATTAAATGAATAGGTACATATTTATAGTTTAGATGACTCGACCCGTAAGGCAAACTCTAACTAACAAAAGGAAACAAAACATAATATCTAAATAACTAACTAAATCTGGACTCCTGCCTTCCGTCAATCTAGATCTTCATGAAGCTTCCAGATATCAGCCGAAACAGTCGTGGCAGATCTTATTGTTTCGGCAATCCCCGTCGACTCCGAACGTATCTTGATATGATTCCAGCAGCATCGGGAACCCCTGCTGCGGGGTCGGGCAAGGCAGACCTCCCACGCAGACGTCGGCTGGGATCGGCCAATGGCCGCATGTAGCACGTCGGAGGTGTCAACGAGTGCAGCCTCTTCCTGCAATCCAGCTTCGTGAATAGACTGGGCTTCAACATGGATTAGGCCCGTGACCCCATCTCAGCTTGACCCTTGAGTGCCCAATTATCATTGTATTTGGCCAAACTTATGATATAAGCCTGGCTAAGTGGACTCCTTTACCGTGGGCTTCTTCTGACATTTGACCTACCAATCCTGGTCAAATTCTGGCGATAACAACCGGCTACCCTTTCACCTCTCTCCCTGACGAGCCAAAGCCGGGGGGATGTTCCTCTGCGGCTTGCTTTTCGGGGTGGCATCGACGAGGCGAAGGCGGCGACGTCGCGTGGAATAATGCTCCACCTCCTCCTCGCCCTGATGGTGCTCCACTCCAGTGCCACCGGCGAGGTCGGGAGCTGCTGTACAGGAGTCCGGGCTTGGATATTCGTCGTCTTACTGGTGATGTTGCTCCTGCCCTTTTTCTTCAAGGATGCGGGTTGTGCTACGGATGTTGTGGATGGTGGGCGGATGGATCTGCCTCGGTCTTCCCTCGGCGGCGGGGTCCGTCGATGGCGAGCTCAGATTCAGGAGCGGGACGGGTCGGGGCGCGCCCCCGGTCGATGGGCGACCCACGATGGCTTCATCCCGCCTTTCGCGACGGGTGTCTTTTTAGGCTCTTTTCAAAGCATGTGAGCGATGGGACTCTTCCTGCTCAAGGTGATGCCCGGCATCTTCTTCGGTGGTGGCAGCCGGCGACGAGGACGAGTGTCTTTGGCTCGCTTTGGATCCAGGGACTTTAGTGTATTTTTTATTTTCTTTTGGGTCCTTAGCGCAATTTGGCTGGGACAGCTGTTCCTGTATCCCTCTCGTACGTCTCTGTATTTGTACACGTACTTGTACATTTTCCTTAACTAGAAATATAGACACGTATTATATAAAAAAAACTCCCCTCCCTACTCCCTCTTTCCTCCCACCTCACAGTCCTCCCCTCAGATCTGCACGGCCTTGCAGGGCACAGCTACGCGGCCGGTGCGGTCGGCTGCGCAGCCCCCATGCCGGGCTGGCTGGACCTGCTGCTCGCAGCCGTGTGGCACTGGACCCATGGTCCGCCCGCAGGCACAGGGGCTAGGCGGTGCTGGAGCTCCGAGGCGGCCGGCCGCGAGCCTCAAGTGCCCCAGCGCGTATGCGCTAGGCTTGCAGGGGTTCCGCGTCTTCACAGGGCTGGCGGCAGGCGAGCGGCGAGCAGCCACCGTGCTCTAGGTCGAACCGCCGCAGGGGCTCCGCACCTCCGTGGTGGCCGGCGGCAGCCGAGCTGCCAGCCGCGAGCGAGGCAATATGTCTCGGCGAAGGTACTAATTTGTTGCTTCTGATTTGAATCCTGTTGACCTGTTCATTTGTACTTATATTATCGTGTACTAGCGAGAAGAAGTACCTAATAGCTAGGGACTAGAGAAGTGCGTAGCTGTTTACTCCGATTCGAATACTAGAAACGAGATTGTGAAGCTTGCTATTTTAACTAGATTGGTTTGATCGTTGTGGCTGATCCAACTTAGATAAGTCGTTCTCCTTCTCTTATTATACAGTAGCCTATTCGGTTCTTCATGGTTGTGCTCCACCTTGATTGCAAGGTTTCTGTTTGGTTTTCTAGATTTATAGTTGTAGTAGGCAGGGGCATCTTCATGAAAAGAAAACAAAAGGAATGAATAAGTGTTACTCTTCTCTTTCCTCCTTTTCAAGTTTATTGTCGTTTTAAAATTTAATTATGCTTCTCAACTTGTATGTTGGTCTAAAAATGTCATATAAGACAAAAGAAAAGACTTCCTAGATACAATTAGCAGTACTTCTATACAATTAGTCAATTTGTACTAATTCATGCTATACTCATGCTAAGTACCAGGATTTAGGCTGTCAAAAATAATTTACCCATGTGAGATTTTGAATACCCATCTTCGAAATCCTGAGCCCGCCTCTGTGGACACATCAATTGATTTGGGTTGAAATATTTGATGCATCGAAGAGTAGAGAAGGGAAATTGGGGGGAAGATGAATCGAGAGATGGTGCAAGCTAGTTGTTTGACAAAAGCAATCTGTCTTTTTTTAGAGTGCATCATCCAGTAAGGTTCGTTCAGCTTTCCATTCATTATGCTACACTATTTCAGTTTTTCTTTATAGAAGCTAGTAGTAACAAACTATGAAAGGAGATGGCAATGGCATGATAATAGTAGAGCACCACAGTTAGTTGTGTTGAACTGGATATTTTTTGGGGGCTGTGATGTTCAGTCGTGCACACATTGCTCATTTCTTTTTTTCCTTGAGCGTTGACTTGGGTCTGGAAGGGTGCTCTGCAGGCCCGTACTTGGACATGCTGCCATTGTCCCAAAATCATATTGTGCACACAATTAGTTGCAAGATTTACTTTCCTGTAAATTTAATGATAGTATGATTCAGTCTTGCAATACTGCATATCTGCAAAGTATAGGCAACCTGCAATGATCATAACTTGTTGCTCATTTCTTGGATTATATAGCTCTCTCTGTTATGTAATAACCACCTACTCTGTGTAATTATGCCATTTTTTAGGTGATTGGCAGGATAGCACATGATGTCGATTTACTTCACTCTGTGAGACCTAGAGGCCAAGAAGGGCAGGGCTGCTGGAGGGTCTCTGTTTTTTCAAGGTACAACATGCAACCTGGAGTGAAACTAAAAGAAAATCTTTTATTCTATTACATTCAAACCATTATGTTTGGAGACTGTTGAAAATGCCAAACGTGTGCCATACAAGGTATTCAATCTGCAGTTTATTGGGTAGCACTCTGTCATTCAACTTTGGGTAATTTTGAAAAAAAAACTTAATCACAAAGTATATGCATTTAAGCAGTTGAATATTGGTTGTACTCATCCATAGCTTAACCGTATTTTCTAAAGAACGTGCAAGTCTATCAAGCCTGGTGTCTGATGTGGCCACTTTGATATGCCTTTGGAAGTGATGTGTTTAGATAATTTTGTTGATTTATCACATGCTGTAGCGCCATTTCTCCCGCGGGGAGGGGGAGCTCCAGTAACTCTTCGCGAAGAGCAGCGCCCACTCACAATGGAGGAGGAAGAAAGCCTGGCCGTGGTTTTGGATTAGAACTAAGCGATGAAGCTATCTTTTTGCAGGAATCATTTTGATGACCTGGACAAGGAAGTTCGCTGTGGTCTGTACTGAGATGAGGGTAATTCTGAGTCTAGATAATTTTGTTAACTGATAGTGACTTGTGTATTTAGAGGCATGGGTTTACTTGAGGATTATATTGTAGGGTAAATGAATTTGCTTATCTTGGAGATAAGCCATTTTATTGCTTATGAAAGTTTTTGATGTGTGTGCTAAGATGAGTTGGCAAAATGCATGGTTAATTAACTGTATTTGTGTATAATTTAAAATCGATTGATATTTTTTTATTGGTGGTATGCGTTTTCTTGGCGGTTGGCAGCCAAGAAAAGGGTTGCCAAGGAATCAACTATTTATCTTGGCGATTGAGGGCTGCCAAGATAACATCTTTACTTGGCATTTGCGGGCTGCCCCTTTACTTGGTGGTTCTTCGCTGCCAAGAAAAGCTATTAACTTGGCGGTGAAGTAGAACCGCCAAGAAAGTGATTCTTGGCAGCTGGCCGCCAAGGAAATCGAGTTTTCTTGGCTCTCTATTCTTGGTGTATTTTGCTTGGTGGTCAGCTGTCAAGGACTATTTTTTTAGCAGCTTTAGTATATTTTTTGGCGGTTTTTGACCGCCAAGGCAATACTAGATTCTGGTATGGCCGGCGATGGGGTGGGTCGAGCGGTTGAACGTGAAAGCGAGGGCCTTCAACCAGGTGGTGCTGCATTTGGGATGCGTAGCAAGGAGGACGTCGTTGTGACATGGCTGGAACTGGGGTTGCATGGTCATGACGCTCCTTGTGGTTTTGGGCGTGAGCCAGCAGCCTTGTAAGAGGAAGAACGGTGCCCACCAGCCTTCTTTTGTAGTTGTCGGAAGCATGGATGCAAGGCTCTCATTTTCTTCATCGATGCCAAAGTTTTCGGTCTCCGTCTGTGCTTGAGCCATGGCGCGGCTTTGCAAGGTAGGAGGAGAGCTGGATGTAGGCTCTGGTTGAAGATTGTTGGATGCTATGCGCCGATGTGTAGTCCAAGCGCTGGTCTATTAATACAGAAGAAAGCAGAGCTTATGTGTGTGCAATTATTAGGGCAGACCGCAAGATGCTGATGTTCGACCAAATCGCTTATATTCTCAGTTCTGATAGATCATTCATCGCAGAATTATCATATATGTACTGCTAGCAATAGTAGCATATATAGAACTGCATGAACCACGAGTTCATATTTCAAATGCAAAAAACACGCACATCGCTCATGCATCATGGAGAGCCATAGGTCAAACCACGAGTTCATATATAAGATTATGCATGAAAGATAATGTTGATGGAGGTTGGGTAGTCATTTCAAGAGATCATCAAGCAGGGTATAGAAATAGGGAAAAAAATCTAAATTACCCACAGCTATAGCCAAAGTTTGGATAACCACTAAACTATCGTTTGGCTCATTTTACCCCAAACTATATCATTAAGTTCAAATTACCCCCTGATACAATTTATCTTTTTTTATTTCTCCATACATAGAGTTGTAAGTTGAAATTTTACAAGATGATAGTACACGTCATAACACATATTAGAAAATATACATCATAATTTTTTATCATTATTTTGATAGGTTAGGATATTTAATAATAAATAAATCATTAGAGTTCAATATTATATGAAAAATAACGACGAAACAATATAACAATTTTTTAATATGCATTATGATGTCCGCTACTATTCTATAAAATTTGAAATTAAAATTCAACTTTTATGTGGAGAAACAAAAAAGACAAATTGTATTATAGGGTGAAATGAACTAAATGGCATAGTTTAGGGGGTAAATTGAACCAAGTTATAATTTAGAGGGTTATTCACACTTTAGCTATACTTGAAGGGAGTAAATTGGACTTTTTCCATAGAATAGTAAGGGAAGGTCCAAGAAAAAAGACACACCCCACCTGCAGGATGGAGGAGGTCTAGTGGCGGACTAAAATTTCACCCGTTCCTACAAATGGAGTGAGGTTATTGTAGTAAAAGGACCGTCCCTAAAAATCTATTTGTAGGGGCAGGTCAACCCCTCACCCGCCCCTACAAATGGGCCCCTACAAATGGGCGCCCCTACCCGCCCCTAAAAATTTCATTTGCAAGGGCGGGTTACCCCCCACCAGCCCCTACAAATGGCATTTCCAGGGCGGTTTAGCCCCCCACCTGCCCCTAAAAATGGGCGATAAAAGTTATAGCCTCCCTTCTTGCTCCTCCCGACAAGCATATATAGAAGTATATATTTATGGCCATTTATGGTTTTCCTTCGAAAAAAGGATTTGATTTATTTTTTCATATATTTACATAAATGCTTGATTGTTTTAATCCTTTTAAATTATTTATTGCTGATGTTCAGAGATGGATAGGACATGAACAGACACCTATTTAAATTCATTAAAGTTGCGGAGAACCATGCAAGAAATGAGAAGACATGGATGATACATTGCCCATGTAAAGTCTGCAATAATTTGAGAGTACTCAGCGACCCAACTATAATCAGTTGCATGAGGTGAGTGGATTTGTTAAGGACTACATGATCTGAAAGTATCATGGCGAGATGAATGCTCCCCCTCTGATGAATAATCCACTGAATGAAATCATACAAGATAAGGAGCTTGACAGAAGATTTGATGCTTATGTTGATTCTGATGATGGTGGCGGAGATGATGATGGTGGCGGCGATGATGTTGGGGTTGGTGGATTCCACGGTGATGATGCCGATGACGGGCCCATCGATGGTGATAGTAGTGATGGTGAACTTGACGATGGTGATTTTCTGAGCCAGTTGTTGCGCCACACCAAAGCGGAGCTATTGGTTGGTGGTGCTAAGGGGTTAGCAAACTTCGAGACGGTGAGAAAATCAGCAGACAAAAATGTATACGAGCGATCAAAGGGATGTCCAAAGCACTGGATTGTGCTTCGTTTCATAGTTGAGTGGTTGACTCTGAAGGCTAAGTATAGTTGGTCAGATAGTAGTTTGAATGATCTACTGTGTATCTTACCTTAGTTGCTTCCAAAGCCAAATAAAATGCTAGCCAACACATATCGAGCTAAGAAACTTGTTAGCCCGTTCACGATGGGTGTGAAAAAAATTCATGCATGTCCAAATCATTGTATTTTGTATCATGAGGATACTTTCAAAAACTTGGACAAATGCCCTGTATGCTGTAAGTCGGTACAAAAACAATGCCGGTTATTGTGGTGGCAACAATTAAGGTCCAGCCGATGGGAATAGAAGGAAGGGGAAGGGTGTGAGGAATAGTGTTGCCTCTGTAGAGCCAGATGACGCTACTTTAGCCATTTATGAGAAGCACAGCAGAATTTAGGCCTTGGTTATGTGGTACCGCCCAGTTTCTGATCGGTTGATGCGTTTCTTCTCGAACCCAAAGGATGCTGAACTGATGCGATGGTGGGATTCAGATAAGCACAAGAAGGGTGATAGAAAGCTCCAACATCTAGCTGATGCTCGGCAGTGGAAGAAATTCGATGAGAAGTACTATATGGAATTTGGAAAGGACCCGAGGAATGTTTGGTTCGCGTTGAGTATGGATGGAATGAATCTATTTGGTGAAAGAAGTAGCACCCACAGCACATGGCCGGTGATATTGACGATGTACAACCTGCCTACATGGCTATGCCAGAAGAGGAAGTATCTTTTGCTATCCATCCTTATACAGGGCCCCCAAGCATCCAGATATCGATATAGATGTTTTTCTTGAGCGTCTGATGTAGGAGATGGAAACTTTATGGAAGGAGGGTATCAATATCTTTGATGGTTTTTCACGCAGCCCTTTAATCTTAGAGCCATTATATTCGTCACCATCCATGATTACCAAGCATTGTTTGTCCTGTCGGGACAGATCAAAGATAAGATGGGATGCACAGTGTGCGTGGGTGGTACCGTATCATCTTTCTTGGAAGGATCTCGAAAGGTAGTTTACCTTGGGTACATGCACTTCTTGGTGGAAGGACATAGGTACCGAAGTAAGAAGTTCTATAATTTTTTTGATGACAGGCTTGAATTACATTCTACTCCAGTAAAACAGGATGGGGACTATGTTTTCGATATGGTCTGGACCATCCAGGTCACTTATGGGAAGAAGAAGAAAGATGGGAAGAAGAGAAAGGGCGATAAGGCACCTATCAATGGCGTACCATTCAAGAAACAATCCGTCTTCTACAAGTACTTGCCGTATTGGGCGGATCTTGAGGTCCGCCATGCAATCGATGGTACGCACCTGAAGAAGAATGTGTTTGGTAACACAACTGGGCTTCTCCTGGAGACGTCAGCCAAGATAAAGGATATCTTGAAGTCGCGCCAGGATTTCAAAGCCATGAAGATAAGACAAGATCTTTACCCTATGGATAAAGGGAATGGCAGATATGAAGTCCCCCCGGCTAGCTACAACTTGACACATGATGAGAAGAAGGCAATGTGCGAGATCTTAAGCGGGATCGGAGTCTCGAGTCGTTCCATGTCCAACATAAGAAAACTAGTGTCAATGAAAGATCTCTCACTATGCGGCTATAACTGTCATGATTGTCATGTGTTGCTGATGGTGTTCCTCCCGATTGTAATCAGAGCGATCAAGCCAGTATATGAAAAGATGGTAATCACTCGGTCGTGTTACTTCTTCAACAGGATTTCACAAAAGGTGATTGACGAAGATGAATTGCAGGATCTCCAAGAATTCATTGGGGAGACTATGGCGTAGCTCGAGATGTGCTTCCCTCTGGAATTTTTTGATATAACAGAACAACTAGTGATTCACATGGTCGATCAAATACGGGCACTTGATCCTTAAAAACCTACACGAAATGTGGAGGTATGAGCATTTCATGTCCATTCTCAACCGGTATGTACTGAATCGTGCTCATTCTTAGGGGTCCATGATAGATGGATACAGTACTGAGGAAGTCATCGAGTCTTGTCTAGATTACCTAAAGGATAACGTGTCACTTGGTTTGCCTATTCCATGCTTTTTGGGGAGATTGGATGGTGTGGGCACAGTTGGGAGGAAAACCTTCATAGATAAATATTTCAAAGGTGTGCAACAAGCACATTATAGCATCTTGCAGCACCTCACGATAATGACACCTTTAGTCAATGAACACTAGAGCATGATTCGTACAAAAAGTAATGAGCGCTCGGATGATTGGATCATGAGAGAGCACAAGTGTCAACTGACTGCATGGTTGAAGGACCTGGATCTACCAGATGGGGAGACCGTGGAGGAACAAACGATTAAAAGATTGGCAGCTGGCCCATCTAGCCAGGTCACATCATGGCAAGGATATGGTATTAATGGATATCTATTCTATACTACCGCCAAGGACAAGATCGTGTCTCAGAACATCGGTGTTCATATTGAGGCCTTAGACTAGGGAATAGGGCAAAGTACAACATATTTTGGTGTCATAGATGATATATGGAAAGTTTACTATAGTTCCAGTATACAAATCCCGATCTTTTGGTGTCGTTGGGTCAAACACCCAAAAGGTGTTGAGGTGGTCGGCTATGGGCTCACGATTGTCGACCTCAACAATGTAGGTTATAAAGACGACCGATGTGTACTTGCCTCACAGGTCGCATAGGTGCAGTATATAGCTGATCCTGCAAAGAAGACAAAACACATTGTCGTCCCTGGAAAACAAGATATCATAGGAGTTGATAGTATCGACGTTGTAGAAGAATATAATCAGTATGATGAAATAAACATCTTCACAAACCTACCATAGAAGATGAGGATTATAGAAGCAAGCATAAGAAAAGACGACAAGCCATGGGCACGCAAAGATGGCGAATCGAGAATTGTTACCGCTTAAATATATGCAGCTAATATCTCGTGCATTCATGCATTCTGAAACAATTATACATATGAGACCTATTAATGTGCGAAAGTGATTGTAATATGTCAGATCTTACTATAATGATACTTGGACTTGTTATTTATATTGAAATATATGTTTGTTAGTTTATTACACACGATCACACACTCTAACACACAAGTCTTAGCGAACAAATTTCACATTATTCTAATGTGTTTTGCTTTCTTTTCTATAATGACAGTTGGAATCACTACATATATGATAAAATATGCTGCTTATATTTTTTTCTAGTTCTATTTGCTTGTCATATTTATAATGAAAAAATATTATATAAACTGAAATGTAGTTTTGATATTTATTTTTAATTTATACATGTCACATTCAGCTCATTGTAAAAATTTAACTTTTTTGATGTGTTTTGCTATTTTAATTGAACTAAAAAATATTATTAATAAATTTGAAAATGATTTGTAGAGACAGGTGGGGGCCTCACCAGCCCCTACAAATCATTTTCAAAATTATTCTATAAATTCATTTAATTCAAAAAAATAGCAAAGCACCTCGAAAAAAGCAAAATTTGTACAATAGGACTATTCTAATCTATAGAACTAGAAAAAAATATGATAAATGTATTTCATATATCTGATGATTAAGTTTTTGGAAAACATAAAGTGAGCCTTGACTTGTATGAGATAAGTTTGTGTGGTTTTGCTATTCATTGTGGTTTCCATGCCTTGAACTATTATGTACACTCAAATGTGGTTTTGATATTTTCTTTAGATTATAAAGGTCGACCTTATCTTATAGTACAAATTTCACTTTTTTTGATGTGTTTTGCTATTTTCTGAATTAAATGAATTTCCTGGATAAATTTGAAAATGATTTGTAGAGGCGGATATGTCAGACCCGGGCCATGGGACACCTGACGTGGCACAATCCTGTACGAGGTATAGGGTAGGGCATGCCATATAAGCATATGTCGTGTAACTACTCGTATCATATCTTGTACTAGTCGGATCGGATAGAAACCACCTGGGTAGTACTCGAGAGGGACTCTACGCACCGCACCGATCTAGGGTTTCGATGTAACCCTGCTCCCCCGGCCTATATAAGGGCGGGAAGGGACCCCTCCAAAGCATAGCCTAAGAGAGACTCCACGTCATTCCTTCTAGGCAATACAAACCACACAGGACGTAGGGTGTTACGCAACTCTCGCGGCCCAAACCTGTCTAACCCCTCGTGTTGCTTGCACCATCATGCTCTTGATCTCTGCGATTTCCCACGATCATTCATCTACCGAAGGGTATCCCTAGGTAGACATGACGGTAAAACACCGACAGCTGGCGCCCACCGTGGGGCCGATCTCTGACGATCTTCCGACGAACTCGATGGTTTCCCCCAACTTCAACAACGCCCTGGAGGAGGGCGCAACCTTCACTTTTGGGTCATGGACCTGCATTGCAGATGGCTCGGGTGGTTTTACTAATCACCTTGCTGATCAAGAGAGCGTGGAATCTAATTCCACCGACCAACTCCTTTCAAACAACTCGTCAAGCCAAGCGGCCATCACAAAAAACCCTCCCGAGGACCCCCAGGAGGAAAAAACTTTTGATCTAATCAAAAGATACTGGACCGATCCTGAAGCAGTGTCCCATCCTCGAGTAGACAACTCTGATCTACTCAATGGAATTGACCACGTTTTTTGAAAAATAGCCCAATGCATTAACCTTGCACAAAATACTTTAGCACAAAACGACGTTCCATTCGTCACCAGTTCTACAGCAACGAGACCGCACTACCCTCGACCAAATGACAACTTTGCCCATCTGAATCGAGTAGACAACTCCCTGCTAGAGTGTATCAACCTAGCTGAGAACACCCTCAACGCCAAGGAGTGCAACGTCCTTGAGGAAAAATTCAATTAAGACTTCGACAGTTTCATGAGTGGACTCGATAACACCGACCCGCTCAATTCTGATTACATTCAGATCAGTCTGGAATTTCTCGACCCAACCGATGATCGAGATTTCATTGATTACATAAATAGTCTTGATAATCCAGACAATTTCGATGACCTTGATGACTGGTCTGACGACGTCTATCTATTCATGGAAGGGTTATGAAACCCACATATGATCGACGAACTCTGGCAAAAATCAAAAGCCAAAAAGATGTGGGATAACTTCCAATCTGGCTCACAGAACCAGCTGGTACCCGAGGAGAATATCTCGCGACCTGTTACCCAGCGCGATCTTTCTTCATCTAACCAAACTCTGCATGAGTTGGATGACATGGCTCTTCGTGCTGAGATGGGACTCCCTCCCCTAGAACCATTTTACTGCGCCCCAACCTTTCCTTTCGGGCTACAAAACTGAGCCACCACCTTCCGGGAGGCCACCGAATCTACAATCTTAACCAACTCAGAAAAGGATCTAGACTCCTTAATCCTGATCGGGCAAGGGAAGGCCTTCGGAGATCGTGCGGCCCCCATAACCGATCAAATCAAAACCGAGTCAGAAGAGGAGGACCCAAACCTCATCAACTCTACCCTGACTATAAAATCAACCCCCGAGGGTCGAAGCATGTATTGGTCCAACCCTCACGATCAAACCCTTGAAGAACTTCCCTTCCAAGAGGGACCAGCTCTGCCACCTCCACGCGAAGAAGAAGACACCAAAGACTTATCTCGAGAAGTCAACATGGTGCACCTCATGGAGATCGACAACGAGGACGACTCGATCGAGCGAGTCAATCTGGACGATTACGACTCCGATGACTTCAAGGAGCACCTCTCTGATGATGACATACAGGCAACCCAAACCACCACGGAGGTAAAAGCCAACCCCAATCATGAGTCCTCCTCCAACAGTCACGGTCACCGTCAAGTTGGAGGATGAAGACAAGGAAATCGAGAAGGAGCGCCGCAAGATCCGCAACCAGAAGCGCGCCGAGCGCCACTAACGCCTACTCAGTCGCCTTCAAGAAGATGCTGGAGAGTCTCACGACTACTTCAACAATGATCTGCACAACGTCATCAGCATCGGGTGTGATGCCCGCACTGTTATCATCTCCAAGAGGCAGGAATGCGAGGAAGCAGAAGCATATTGCCCCTCCTCCAACTACCGCATCCACGACGACTACTCGAGACCGGCACGCAAGCGGCCGAACGTCAGGGCCCACGACTCGAAAGCGGGCCCATCCAAACCAGCTCCCCACTTCAGCAGTGAAGAGAAGCTGCACTCATCCAGGATCGCTTCGAGCTAGCTCTCCACAAGCATTGCCCATGGCACCCAAGTGGCAAGCACTCGGCTTTCGAATGCCGTAATCTTCGCAGTGCTTTGGGAGCACCGCAACTCCCACCCAACTCTCCTCGCAAGCAAGATGGCACACGTCTGGAGTGAAGAAGCTGCAAAGACAAAACCGTTCTGAAGAACATTACCCTACTTATTACTATAATAAGTTCGGTAGGCACATCCGTGCACAGGAGGCTAGTTAAAAGAGGTCCGGCATTAGAAGTCTTGTACCAAGATCAGATTCTATATAATATAGTTATCATTATCTATACTGGCTTCTCCGAACTCTCGTACACACTTAGGGGCAATGCTCCCACTCCGGTAACATCTCTGTGATCTTGTTCCGGCAGGTACATGGGCAGTTTCTTTTACCTTCGAGCGTTTGAACTCGGTGGGAAGCATCTCCGACTACTCCCTATCAGGCTAGTACTCGGGCAGTTTTGCTCTCCCTGGAATGGTGTTTCCACCCCGGTAACATCTCCATGATCCTGTTCTGATAGGTACACGTGCAGTTTCTATTACCCTCGAGCCTTTTAACTCGGCGGGAAGCATCTCCGACTACTCCCTATCAGGCTAGTACTCGGGTAGTTTTGCTCTCCCTAGGATGGTGTTCCCACCCTGATAACATCTCCGTGATCCTGTTCTAGCAGGTACACCGGTAGTTTATGTTACCCTCGAGCCTTTGAACTCGGCGGGAAGAATCTTCGACTACTCTCTATCAGGCTAGTACTCGAGCAGTTTTGCTTTCCCTGGGATAGTGTTCCCACCCTGGTAACGTCTCCATGATCCTGTTCCGGCAGGTACACAGGCAATTTCTGTTACCCTCGAGCATTTGAACTTAGTGGGAAGCACCTCCGACTACACCCTATTTGATTAGTACTCGAGCAGTTTTGCTCTCCCTGGGACGGTGTTCCCACCATGGTAACATCTCCGTGATCCTGTTCCGGTAGGTACATGGGCAGTTTCTATTACTCTTGAGTCTTTGAATTCAGTGGGAAGCATCTCCGACTACTCCCTATCAGGCTAGTACTCGGGCAGTTTTGCTCTCTCTAGGACGATGTTCCCACACTGGTAACATCTCCATAATCCTGTTCCAGCAGGTACACGGGCAGTTTCTGTTACCCTCGAGTCTTTGAACTCGGCGGGAAGCATCTCTGACTACTCCCTATCAGGCTAGTGCTCGGGCAGTTTTGCTCTCCCTGGGACAGTGTTCCCACCCTGGTAACATCTCCGTGATCCTGTCCCAGTAGGTACCTGGACTGTTTCTGTTACCCTCGAGCCTTTGAACTCGGCTGAAAGCATCTCCGACTACTCCCTATTAGGCTAGTACTCGGGCAGTTTTGCTCTCCCTAGGATGGTGTTCCCACCCTGGTAACATCTCTGAGATCCTGTTCTGCCAGGTACATGGGCTGTTTCTGTTACCCTCGAGCTTTTGAACTGGCGGGAAGCATCTCTGACTACTCCCTATCAGGCTAGTACTCAGGCAGTTTTGTTCTCCCTGGGATGGTGTTCCCACCCTTGTAACATCTCCGTGATCCTGTCCCGGCAGGTACACAGGCAGTTTCTGTTACCCTCGAGCCTTTGAACTGGGCGGGAAGCATCTCTGACTTCTCCTTATCAGGCTAGTACTCGGGCAGTTTTGCTCTCCTTGGGATGGTGTTCCCACCCTGGTAACATCTCTGTGATCCTATTCTGGTAGGTACACGGGCAGTTTCTGTTATCCTCGAGCCTTTGAACTTGGCAGGAAGCATCTCCGACTACTCTATATTAGGCTAGTACTCGGGTAGTTTTGCTCTCCCTAGGACGGTGTTCCCACCCTGGTAACATCTCCCATGATTCTGTTCTGGCAGGTACACGAGCAGTTTCTATTATTCTCGTGCCTTTGAACTCGGCAAGAAGCATCCCCGACTACTCCCTATCAGGCTAGTACTCGGGCTGCTTAGTTCTTCTTGGTACACTACTCCCACATGGTAGGAGAAACCGCAAATTGTCACCTACGGACTGGCACTCGATCAACTTATGATTATGGATCACAAGTCCAAGCCATGAACAAACGGCGCCTACATCCAGGCACGTCATGTGTATACGACATTCCGCATTCCCGAACTCGTGCAATTACAGAATATTACGAGTATGCGAGGATTGAAGACTATATACTAGAAGATATCATACATCCCAAGAAGTGACAAAAGTTTCATACAAATCAAGTTTCTACATCAAAGTACACAACTACTTCCTCGAGGATTTCTTCTTTGAGGCATCTTTTAACCATATTGGAACTTGTTTCAATCGTTCCAACTAGGACCTTGAGTCCACAAAGCCAGGATGAGGGGGCTGCACCATATCTTTGACAATTCGAGCTGCCTCCTCCAGGTCAAAGATCTCTTGATCCCTCCTCTCCTTGTCGCGGTTCAGCTTCTGGATGGTGTACATGTTCTCAACAAGCTTTTTGTCAGTCCCATCCAACTGCTGTTCGATGGTTTTCTTGTACTCTTCGAGATCTGCATTTGATTGTTGCAGTTCTGCACAATCTTGAAGAGCTTGATCGCTCTCTCCTGTAGAGCAAGATCACAAAGCATTTAAAACAAAAGAGAAACAATAATAGTACAAGTACTATTTAGAATCCTCAGAATAGATACTCACTCTGGACTTGAGCCAGTTCCACCTGGTACTGGCTAGAAGTACTCACAGCGCCAGGGCCTCCACCACTCTCGTGAGCAGCAGCCAACTGCCTCCCGAGCTCGGCAATGACAGCATCTTTTTCTTCAAGTTCCTGCTTCAGCACAGGAACCTGCTAGAGTCTTTCAGACTTCACAGCTAAAATTGATGATTTGACTCAGGAGCGCAAGATTACTCTTTGCATATCCAGACACAAGAGTTATACAAAAATATTGCCACGAAGGCATCAATGCGACTACATATAATGAAGCAAGACTTTACCTTATGGTGTTTATACACTCGACACAGTGAGTTCAACATTCTGTTGCACAAATCATCCTCAAGGAGATCGTCCTCGATCAGCCCAACTGGGATCTCATCCACCAGCTCAGGATGAGACATCTCGGGGACTGAAGTCCCGAGTGGATCTGACCCCGGGGGTGGCGTGCCTTAACAAGTAGACGGTTCTGCCGATCCATCAGGATCCCTATATTCCGCCTCTTCCATATTCGCCGTTTTAGCAGCAGGAGAGGGAGGTTAAATCCTTGCCGGAGCAGGCGTTCCCGCATCGGGTGCTGCCTTATCTGTGGCATCATTCATGGGGCCCTGAGCCGAAGCAGTCGACGGTACTCCAAACGACTGCAGCAGCAGCAGGCTCAACTCGGCAACACTCCTGCATTACACAAAATCAAAAGGAACCCATGATTCATCTGGAAAAGTATCAACTACTTTTCAGGTAAAAAATTTACGTCTTTGCCCTTTTGATGATAAGTTTCCTAGGTACTTGCAGCCCCCTCCGTGCTGGACCGGTACTGGCTGCTGGACTCGGAGCAGGAGTGGAGGTATTCTGAGTACCCTCAGCACCACTCATGCTCTGGCCCAAAGTTGGGCCAGGAGCACTCGAAGGGGCCGGATCTCTAGAATACCACACAAAGTCAGAAACTACTCATGACAAATACAATCACAGTTCATCATGAGGGACTAACATTTGCTCGCGGCTTTCGCGTGAAGGATTATTTCTTCCGCGTGGCTGACGACCACCGTCCCCTGATGACTCGTCTAATGATGTCAGTGGATTTTCTTCAATTATTGGCGCATCTTCAAGACTGATGGCCACAGGTTGGTGGAAAGTTCCTTGGCTCTTTGTGGTAACAGAGTCGGGGATGGGTGCATCGCTCTTGAACACCACCACATCTGCCTTCACAAGACAAGAAGTTCATGATGAAACCACTCGAGAAACTCATATAGGCTACAAAAAGTAGTCAAAGAAGTCATATCTCAGCAGAGATGGAGAATTTGTCGCCCGAAAGGCAGTGGGCACATACGAGACACTGAGCTGATCTGGAAATATGCTTCAGATTATCCTCTGTCCCGTAGCCCGCTCCATCGATTCTGTGGACAACCGGTTACTATCCTCAGTTCCTAGATACTGGAAGCAAAAATCTTGATGCCTCTGCAAAGGCTGGATTCTGTGCTGAGTGTAATTGAAGAGAATCGAGGCCACAGTGACTTTCATCTCTCTAAAGAAGACTGTGCGCTCCAACAGTTCCTCTACTTGGTCTCTAAAGTCAGTATTATACTTCAAAATCCACTCGCGAACATACACAGGTGGCGTAGCGGAAAACCTAGGCAGTGTAGGAGCAGGATTGCTATTGTAAAACCAACTGCCTTTCCACTCTGGATCTACATGGATTGCAGGCCATTCCAGGTATTTCTCAACCATTCCTGGACGTAGTTCCAAATTTGCGCACCCTATGCTATCCATCTCCTCAGCAGATGGCAATGGAGTCAAGGTGTATAAGCTCCGCAAGAACTCGAAATGGGGCTCAATCCCTAGAAAAGTTTCGCAGAAGTGTACAAACACAGCAATATGCAAAATTGATTGAGGGGTCAGGTGATGGATCAGAATCCCATAATAATACAGCAGGCCTTGCAGAAAATCACTAGCCGAAGGCGAAAGGCCGTGCTCCAAAAAAGTGGTAAACAAAACAATTTCTGAATCCTCAGGAGGTGGGGAAACCTCCCCTAGGGCACTCCGCCACCGGATTCCACCTTTCGATTGCAGAAAAAATCTCTAAACCATAACTTGCAAATCGCCTTCAGTGCACTTACTTTGCACCCAAGATGATTCTTCTTCTGCTGGTTTGTCCTCTTCGCGCTTCCGCTTTTCCCCACAGCTGGAATCTGCAGGATTCGCCATCCCAAAATCCTAAGGTCTCCTGACGCTCGGGGGCTAGGATTATTGAGGGATTGCTGCACTGCTCTACTGGGATGCTAAGGAGCCAAGGAAGGTGCAGGCACAAGCGAAGGTTACTAGATTGGCTTTTATAAACCTAATCAGTGGCAGTCTTGTAAATAAAATGGAATGCCAAGCGGTATGTTTCCTGTTTAAGTATATATCAGGTCAGTTTTCCAGGGATAATATTCCAAAAAAATAAAGGATGATCTGGCACATATAAATGAAAGTCACCCTAGATATGCCACGACGTCTGAGATCTTTTTTCCAAATTCTGGGATTTGGATACAAGGCTCGGGGGCTATTGGGTACGTGGCAAAAGGAATTTGTTTTTCAAAAAATATTTGAGAAACATTTGATTCAACATTTAAGATGGACCCTCAGCCTGAATTCCTCGATTCAACCTAAGGCTCGGGGGCTACTCCAGCCAAAATGGACGAAGGATGACGATGACTACCTAAAGTCATTTGAAACGCACAAGTAAAAGCAAAAGGAATGAAAAAAAAATTCACCATGAGACCGTGAAGAAGGTTACGGCCTATATATCGCTTATGATGATGGTAAGACATGGATGTCATATATGCACAGTACCACATCCTGTAGTCTAATATCAATCATTTGATATAATAAATCATTGCTCCTATCAATGCCTAAAAATCTTACATAATATTTTTTTGCAGGAATCACTGGATTGCTTTCCAACTACACCCAAAGCTTGGAAGGGTCCTGGTATTCGACTCCTTAGATTGGCCAAAGAAGACATACGAAGAATTCACAGATATCCTAGGATTGTGAGTGAATTTCTTATCTTTCCTATATACATCATGATAATTTCTCCATAGAAGTATACATATATAAATTAACTTTCCATTTCTTTCTTTTTAAAATAGGGCTTACCGATACTATATTTTTATAAAAGAGGATCTCATCCCGCTGACAGGATAAAGGAAATGACTATGCGCACACACTTCTCGTGCTACAAGCAACCTTACGGTTCCATGTACTGTGGCTACTACATGTGCGAGCATATGGGGGTGCAAGGGAGATACACTACTGATCCCGAACGTGTAAGGGCCTACTCTTTATTAGGGATAGATGCATGTATGTATATTGTTTTTTTACTGTAACTAACACTTGCTTAATTTTTCCATGGCATCAATAATTGTATATTCACCCGGAAAGGCACTCTACCCAGCTCCACGAGAAACAACTTCTATATGTAGTCGACAATTTGTGTCGTTTCATTCTGCATGAAGTGGCCAATGTGAAGGGAAAATTCTTTCACGAAGTACAAGAATTAGCAACGAAGGATAAATACATTGGACTTCATGAGTGGCACAATCAAGTGCACCGTGCCGCCCCAGTAGCATTCCTAGGGAATATGGGAAAAACATGTATTCAATATGCACTTTAATGATATACTCTAATGATATTTTATTTTTATATAATTTAATTTTGTATGCGTAAGCATTTTTATCTAACATATTCCACGTCTTGATCGTGGACAAGCTTGATGGATCAAAATTGATCGGAATCCAAATTTTAAAAATTAGCGGGAAACAAAATAAAAAATTTTAAATTTGAATCGGTGAATTTTTGGCAGGCTGGGAATCCATTTCCAGGGGCGGGCCATGCCCTCACCCTCCCTAGGAAATCCATTTTTAGGGGCGGGTGAGGGGGTGACCCGCCCCTGAAAATTGATTTGTAGGGGCTGACCCGCCCCTACAAAAGCGTCCGCCCCTGGAAATGGATTTTCAGGGGCGGGGTACTCTACCCGTCCTTGAAAAAGGTATTTTTAGCTGTGAAAACTAGCAATGGGGGCGCTAAAGGTTTTTACCCGTGCCCTAAAAATACTTTGTGTAGTAGTGCCTATCGCTTCTCAAGAGTTATCATCAACCACGGAAGAAGACGATGCAGCACATCTCAAGGAAGCCCCTCCTACATATGATGAAATAGTATGTTTTCTGACAGAAAGCCAATTTATACTCGTATCGGACCTTTTCTTTTGATTTCGTCCATTCAACAACTGTCCCAGATATCGATAATAGTAAGGGTGGTTGACTCATCCCTAACAAAGAAAAATGCCATTAATAACGTAGAGAAAGAAAACATCGCTGGAACCATCGGCAATTCCTGAAGCTATGCCAGATGTTCCTTTTGCATCAGGCTAGTCTCAGTAGGAAGTGTCATCATACAGTTGCCAAGAGTGTCATATTAGCTTGACACTAGAATGGCATAGTCACTCTCAGTGCACAGTGTCATGGCACAGTTTCATAGACAACTTACATCATTAAATAGTGCAATAGTTGTATGATCAAATGTGCCAGGACTTAACGAAGACCAGCCTCAGTGGGAGTGTCATCCCCGTGTCGTGCCTTGGCAACCGTGCCACGAGAGTGGGTCATTGTGATGGCTCGGGTCATCTCTCTCCTCTTAACTCTGTTGCCAAATCAACAATTTTGCTGATGTGTCATAGTCTTTAATATCTATGACACTCTTATGACACTAGCACTGAGACTGGCCTCAACTTTGGTAGCAGTTACCCTGTATGAGAAGGACGCCCACTGCTAGAGAAAGGGGCATTCGTCCCTACCGTTAGTACCTGCTGCAAATTAAACTGGTACTAATGTGAACATTTAGTACTAATGTGAACATTTAGTACCGGGCCTATACAACAGTGCCCACGTGATTCTTTTAGTACCGGCTGGAGCCACTAGCCGGCACTAAAGTGATGATGAGGAATACAAATACGAATGCTAGATACGAATATGAATATGTAAATAGCTACGGATATGAATTCGAATTAAAACTAAAAAGAAAAAGAAAAGAAACATAAGCAAACAAATAAAAAAAGAAATTAGTACCAGCTGGTAATACCAGGTATTACAAACTGCCACCCCAACAGCCCCTGCATGGCGAGTAGTTAGTACAGGTGGGTATTACCGACCGGTACTAAACATTCAATTTAATACTGGTCAGGCGGTACCAGGCACGGAACCGGTACTAACAGGGGTTCCAGCCCGGTACAAATGCTCAATTCTGTAGCAGTGGCCTGAAAAGAGTATGAATTCTCCACTTCTCATATTTCTTTTTAACTCATTCCATTGGCTAACTTTTATTTCTATTCTTTGCAGGAATAAGACACTCCCTCAAGCAGCCTCGTCTCTTTCGATACAGATGAAACGACCAATGGATAAGAGACAAACTCTTGGCAGATTCCCAATCACTACTACAAAAACGTTGATTTATCCTGGTTGGGAAACCGCTGTTGTCCCGGTTTCCCAACCGGGAACGCCAGTCCGGGACAAAAGGGGGTGCCCTTTTGTCCCGGGTCTGGCAACCGGGACAGAAGAGGACCTTTTGTCCCGGTTGGTAACACCAACCGGGACAAAAGGTGCAGCTAGCGCCCACGTGGCTGGCGCACCCTTTTGTCCCGGTTGGTGTTACCAACCGGGACAAAATGTCTCTTTTTTTTTCATGTTTTTCTTTTCTCAATTCTTTTTCTATTTCAATTATACTTTTGCATTTCAATTAAACTTATGTATTGGAATTCAGTGTGTATGATCTCCACTAATATATACATATATATATAGTTACTTATATAATATTTTTCCTAGATAGTTTTCATATATAAATTAATTCACTTATATATATATGTATACACACATCTATACATGTGAATTCCTTTACATATGAAAATGTCTAGGACCAATATTATATAAATATATATATACACATATATATTATTGGAGTGCTTATATATATAATACATACATACTCCATCATATTTGCATAGGTATATTCGTTCTTAATTACATAGTAGAATTCGCCTTTTGGAAATTTAATACATACATACATACTCATAAATAGAAATTTAATACATAGACACACATATATATTTACATAGTTATATTCGTTCTTAATTACATATATACGCGTATATTGTCATATTTGCTGTGATTGTCAATATTAGATATTCCATCGTAGTAGAATTCGCCTTTTGGATCGAGGACTTGCTCAACAATAAATCCGGAGAATTGTTCTTGAATCGCCATAATCTTTTCCTCCGGTATGAGTTTATCGCGCATCTCCCCGACCTATGGAAAAATGGGATAATTAATTTCGACTAATTAAAATACGAGTTCAAATATTAACAAATTTTTTACTTACTTCCTCCTCCCAATATGTCCAGCCCTTTGGAGGACCTACCAGACCATGGATGTTCTCGCATACATAGTATGCGCACAATACAGTGCCTGGTTTCTGCCTCATACACTTTAAGAGAGAAGAAATTATCAGGTATTTACATGAATATATAATAAAACTAATGAATCGTGCAATGAATCATCCAAGTGCGTACCGGAAAATCTGTCTTGATCTTCAATTCCTTGTCAAATTTGCCTGGATGATTTTTAGCGAATTCTTTCCAAACCCTGTGCATGATTAGAACAATTATAGTCAAGTAACAAAGTGATTCAAATTATCGGTCACCGACGGAGTAGTGGTAGAATTACTTTTTCATCATGTTAAGAAGATTTTCGTATTGTTCTGGAGGTCTCCTCAATGAGTCCATAACCACGAGTAGGCTCTTCTCGGGAATTATGACAATTAGGACCCAGTGTTCACTGCAAGATTATACGGAGGCAGTTCTTGGTAGTTAAGGTTTAAACAATTCGATTACAGAATAGAAAGAGTTAGACGGAAGGAATCACTCACGCAAAGTTGTAAGGAAACAATATCATTTGCTTGTTGTGATAAACGCTTATGTACTTGAACAACATTTGGAATATCTCATCGGTATTGTCGCGTAGAAGCCTCCAATTACAAGTAATTGGGTCGATGAAGCTGAGGTGAGAGTATCCCTTTCTTCTGCAAGTATGTATCTCCATTCTACATGATACCGAATAAATCAAGAGATCAGTATGTTGAGATCATGCAAAACAATACGTAAGGAGAGTAAAATACTTACAGAACCCACAAGGCGACCATAGAGATGTCGAGGGCCTCCTGATGGAATAGTTGGTAAATTTCTTCCCAGTTTATCCATAGAATGGCCTCCCCCCGTAAGAAATCGTCATCTTTAATCTTTGCGCCCTGCATGAAGATGCAATCGGCCATCGCACGCATGTAGTGCTGGTGCAGCTTATACATTTGCGTTGGAAGCACAGACACTACTTCGGGGGGTACAAGAGTTTTGCCGATCTCAAACGTCCATTTGACGACCACATCGGCCTTTGGAATATCTTCTCCCCCTGCAATCTGAGCGGCCGTCAGGTTTGATTCTTTCAAAAATGTAACAAAGTCTTGTTCTTGCGTCGTCTGTCCCACTACGAGAGGCTCTATTGATTGTTTCTTTTGGGCTCCGAGCTGTGGAACGTCAGACGACGACGACTTTGATTGTCTCTTCTTTTTCTCAGTAGTTTTGATAATTGTGCGTTCGTAGTCTGAAGGGGGGTCTCTCGGAATGAATTTTCTCTTATTTGCTTCTCACATTCCCTTAAAAAATTTCAAATCTATCGGATTTATCACTTTCTCGGGCTCCGGCTTCGGCTTCGGCTTGAAGTGCTCTTTAACTCTTTCTTGAGTTATCCGATCGCATTCTTCAAGGCTCATGTCCCAGGGTTTAATAGGAGCCTCCTTGGTTTTCTTCTTCTTTTCCTTCTTCTTTGGAGGCTCCTTAGCCGGTGCAGCTACCTTCTTTGCCGGCGGCCGTTTCTGCTTCTTTGCCGGCGGCGGAGGGGGTGACCATGGAGGCGACGGTGACGCTTGAGTGTTCATCGGTGCATGAGATGATGGTGATGGAGAATGTGCCGGTGAACCTTGCCGAGATAGTGCTGCCCTTGGGGAGTTTTGCGGAGATGCCGGTCTTGGAGAGGCATGCTGAGATGCCGGTCTTGGTGTTTGATCATCCGACTTTAGGACAATGTAGCGCTTATCCCATAGGATGTAGCCATGAATGGCTTCGGCTAGTGTCCTCTCCCCATCGCCTCCAGGAATATCAAGCTCGAGCGTCTCCCAACCCTGGCACACCTGCTCCATGCCAACTCTTGTGTATCTAGGCGGAATTTGCTGCCCGTGGTACACGTCGCCTGGTTCGGTTGGCATGGCGGTACCGTACGCAACAGTGAACATTAAGTTCTTAACGGCAGTCTGCAGGTCACAAGGTGTCCGGTGGGTGTTCTCATCCACTGGAAATCGCTGCGGGGCCGACGCTTCAACTGCGGCCTGGATCCCCGTGGGCTCGGCGGCGGCGACGTCTGTGGAAGCGCAGCTGCTTTTCCGCTGAGACAGGTGATCGGCTGCGACACTAGGCTCTGGAGGCAACGTTTGCGCTTGCTGTTGCTGGCTCATTGCTACGGCCACTTGGCGTTGAACCTCTTCCTCTAGTCTTTGATCGTGTGACATGAGCCATTCCTCTAGCCTTCGCAAGTGCTCCCGCTCATCATTCTTTCTTCTTTGCCGGCTTCTATATGACTCAATGTAATCCCTGAACCCATACTTCCACGGAACCACGCCTTTGCCTCTTGTGCGGCCCGGATGCTCTGGATTCCAAAGGGCGTAAGTCAGCTCGTCCCTCTCTCTATCCGGCTTGAATGTTCCCTCGGCCGCTGCTTGTATGGCCTCCTGTAGTCTCTGGGCTGCTCGCTGGATGTTTGGCCCATAGACGCAGTCACCAGTCAATGGGTCCAAGCTTCCCCCGTGACCATAAAACCAGGTCCTTGACCTTTCAGGCCAGTTCATGGTCGCAGGTTGGATGCCTCTGTCAAGCAGATCCTGCTCCATCTTCTCCCATTTGGGTACTGCAAGCTTGTAGCCTCCTTGGCCTAGAGTGTGATGGTACACTTTCTTCGAGGTGTTGTCTTTGGCCTTCTGCACCTTCTGAAGCCCAAGCTCTGAAGACTTGTATTCCACAAATGCATCCCAGTGACCCCTGAGCTTTTCGAGCTCGCCGGTAAATACGGGTGTGGTCCCGGTCTTGATATATTTCTTCGTCAAAATTTTCTTGAATGATCGTAGCTGTTCGGCCATCTTACTCAGGGTTCAGTGCTTGCATATCTCTTCGGATTCAGCTGGATCCGTGAAGTTTTTCTTAAGCTCCCGCCAGCACCATTCTTTTTCTCTTTCGGGTACCGCATCCCGTTCCTCGCTTGGATTGGAAGCTTTCCAGAGCTTGAAGCTGATCGGGATGTGGTCCCTGACAATACATCCGGATTGTCTTATGAATTTTTTGGCGGCAGCTTCTGGAGCGATCGGTTCGCCATCTGGACCAACTTCCGTTATAATGAACCGCCCTTCCAGTTTTTTTGTTGGGCCTCGCTTCGTCTTTTTCTGCTGCGACGATGATCCAGACGGCTATAAAAAAACATTCATAGTATTCATATAGATTCAGATGAAAATATGATTGTCACTACAAATAATTATAGTTGTGATATGTACATTAGCGCTTTGTTCAGCAGCAGCGTCATCCTGAATAGATGGTGCCTCAATTCCATCACCGGACATATTCAAATATATGTCGGTATTGCTGCCATCATCAGCTTGTTCAGCGACATCTCCTTGACCTTCGCCAATCATATTCAACAAGAACTCTTCTTCTTCCACGTCTGTGTCGCGGGTCCATCGTAACTAAAATATGAATACAAATAAAACCCTTAAAAAATTATCTAAATAATCCACATATTTGCGAGCATTTGACTAAGTACCGATCGATGGACGAGGTCGAGTAATATTCTCTAAGTAATTCAAGAAATGAACTTGAAATATTCTATCGATAATTTCACTAAGTACTGATCGATGGATGAGGTCGAGAAATATTTCACTAAGTAATTCAAGAAATATACATGAAATATTTAAAAGAAATTTAAACTCACTTTACACATACATACATACATACATTCATACATTTAAAAATTTGTAAATATACCTTTATTTACACAACAAATTATGATTTCACTCTTAACAACAAATTATGATTTCACGCTAAATAACATGAACTCTAAATTATGATTTCAAATTATGAGCATGTCCCAAAGTTACATGATTGATCGCTCTTATACTAGTTTACCATGCTTCTTAGTACACAATTCTCGTAATTTTCTAGACCTTCATTGATCCTGTACAATGCTAAATTAACCATATAATTTGCTACTTTCTTTGAATTGTGCCGATTTCATCAGGTTCTTTTGTTGTGGTTGATTTTATAGACTTAGGTCTAAGTAGCACGAAACTAAAAGTTTTTTTATTAGTAAATGTTATAGAAAATTTATGGATCCATGTTACTTACTTGCCAAGAGTTTTCTTTCTAGTAAATCGAAGTCAGCAATTTACGTCAATTAAGTTGGACCCTGAATGTTATTATAGTAAATTCATAGATTCATGTCAATTACTTATCAATAATTTTTCTCTCATGCAGATCATAATTAGAAAGTTATGTTAGTCATTGTTGTGGTACTGTGTAAGTCAGATTCAGGGTGAACACTATAATAGTTTTGTGAAGCCTCATTTCCTATTTGATGACCAAGCATCAATGCACCTACATTTGAGAGCAGCAGACAATGCAAGCATGGTGATTCTGTTATTAGTGCTCTGTGTTGGAGGGGACGAGATCGAGCTCTACCTTTGGGTACGCGGCGTGGGCTGGGATGGCCTGTAGCGGCGGGTCGACGGCGAGCAGGGGATGGTGGCGAGGGCATTACGGCGGCGGCGGTGGCTCTGGGCGGCGGCCCGTGAGGTCGGGGCCGGCTCTGGGCGGCGGCGAGACGTCGATGGTGGCGGTGCTCGGCTCGCGCGGTGGGGGGAGCAGGACGGCGGCGGCGGTGGCTCTGGGCGGCGGCGTGAGGTCGGGGCTCTGGGCGGCGGCGACGTCGATGGCGGCGGTGCTCGGCTCGCGCGGTGGGGGGAGCAGGACGGGCGCAGATGAGAAACCATGTGTTAGGAGAAGGGCGAAGGAGGAAGGAAATATATGGGGGGGGGGGCTTTTGTCCCGGGTGAAGCCACGACCCGGGACAAAAGGTCCTTTTGTCCCGGGTGGTGGCTTCACTCGGGACAAAAGGCCCCCCCTTTTGTCCCGGGTGAATCCACCACCCGGGACAAAAGGACCTTTTGTCCCGGGTCGTGGCTTCACCCGGGACAAAAGGGGTTTTTGGGCGGGCCGGTAAAATTCCCAGCCCGCGGCCCACCTTTAGTCCCGGGTGGATCTACCACCCGGGACAAAAGGGGCCCGTTTTCCCTCGTTCCCGCCTAATGTTATGTTTGTTTTTGTTTCTTTTTACTTCTCTTTTAAAATTGGCTTTCATTTGTTAATTCAGTTAATAAAATTATGATTCCAAAAATTATGGAACAAAATTTCTTATCTCTATATAAACTTGATACACGCAACAAAAATAATTAATTTTCATTCAAGTGATTGGGTCAATGAAATATCTAACTTTTTTGAAATCATATTTGTTATTTTGACCATGCAAAAATATATTAGGTGAAATTTTTTTTCAAACTGTTGCTTTTCGATAGAAAGTGGATTCTATCACGATATTAACGTTTAAAAAGTGAATTTTAGATAAAATTAAGCAATTTCATGATATTAATGAGTAGTGTGTGAGTTTGAGAGATAGTGTGTGTTAGTGAGATTGTGTGTGTTAGTGCGAGAGTATAGTGTGTTAATGTGAATGTAATTTCATGAAATAAATAAAATTAGTTGAGTAATCCATTATTGAATGAAAATTATAATTGAGTCTAGTAATTAATTGAAAAATATATAAAATAATATAAATAACACATAAAGTATAATTGTACAGTACATATATAATAAAAGTATTCGAATTGCGATTATGTTTTTATACAATAATATAAAATGATTCAAGTACATGAAGGATTAGCGGTAACAGACTTTCTCTTCACAAATGTCCCTTGATTATGATCACGGCGCAAGTATGGAGCATCATCATTGGCTAGCAGGATGCATGGATCAGCATTTACTTCGAAAGGTGGAATGGCAACAAAATTATTATATTCTTCTGAAAAGTCTATCTTGTCCTCCACTCCAACGATGTTTCTCTTTCCTGATAGAACTATGTGTCGCTTAGGCTCATCCTTTTGCTTGTTGATCCCCTTCTTTGGCTTGCTGGACATGTCCTTAATGTAGAAAACCTGAGCGACATCCTGGGCTAGGACAAATGGCTCGTCTCTATACCCAAGATTGTTGAGATCAACTATTGTCATCCCATACTCATCTTTTGTTACCCCTCCTCCAGATAGCTTAACCCATTGGCAACGAAATAGAGGCACCTTGAAATTGGGACCGTAATCCAGCTCCCATATCTCTTCAATGTAGTCGTAATATGTGTCTTTTTTTCCATTATTGTCCGTGGCATCCATACGAACACCGCTGTTTTGGTTGGTACTCTTTTTATCTTGGGCTATCGTATAAAATGTGTTTCCATTTATCTCGTACCCTTGGTATGTTAAGATATTCCAAGATGGTCCCCTAGCCAATAAGAACAGTTGTTCACTTATATCCATGTTATGCATTAGATGCTTCCGCAACCAGCTGCAGAAAGTGTTCATGTGCTCACGTGTAATCCATGCCTCAGACTTTTCCGGGAAATTGGAGAGCAGAATTTTCTTGTGTTCCTCGATATATGGGTCAACCAAGGATGATTGTTGAAGAACCGTATAATGCGCTTTGTTGAATGAGAAATCATCTGTGCAGACATAAGATTTCTTTCCTAATGTACCCTTTCCTGTTAGTCTCCCCTCATATCGCGATTCAGGGACTCCAATCGGTTTAAGGTCATCAATAAAGTCAACACAAAAGTCAATGACCTCCTCAGTTCCGTAGGCACTGGCGATGCTTCCTTCTAGACGAGCTCTATTACGAACACATTTCTTGAGTACCCCCATGAACCTTTCGAATGGGAACATGTTGTGTAGAAATACTGGTCCGAGAATATCAATTTCTTTGACAAGGTGCACTAGAAGATGTGTCATGATGTTGAAGAAAGATGGTGGAAATATCAGCTCAAAGCCAACAAGACATTGCACCACATCGTTTTGCAGCTTTATCAAATTCTCCGGGTCAATTATCTTCTGAGAAACTGCGTTGAGGAAGGCACATATCTTCACGATGGTTAACCGGACGTTATCAGGCAGAATCCCCCGCAGCACAACCGGAAGAAGTTTGGTCATAAGCACATGGCAGTCATGGGACTTGAGATTTGTAAATTTCTTCTCTGCCAAATTTAAGATTCCTTTTATATTGGATGAGTATCCAGATGGAACCTTTATACTGCTCAAGCAGTCAAACATGGTTTCTTTCTCTTCCTTGCTAAGAGTATAGCTGGCAGGACTTAAGTATTGTCGTCCATTATCTCGCTGTTGTGGATGTAAGGCATCTCGTTCTTCCATACGTTGCAATTCTTGACGTGCTTCTACTGTATCTTTTGTCTTTCCATACACTCCCAAGAATGCTATCAGGTTGACGCAAAAATTCTTCGTGAGGTGCATCACATCAATTGCATGACGAACATCTAAGACTTCCCAATATGGTAGCTCCCAAAATATAGATTTCTTCTTCCACATGGGCGCCATTCCGTTTTCGTTCGGAACAGGTTGGCTACCAGATCCCTTTCCAAAAACAACTTCTAGATCTTTTACCATGTTGAAGACGTCTTTACCACTACGGTGCATCGGTTTTGTTCGGTGGTCCGCTTGGCCTTTGAAATGCTTGCCCTTCTTTCGTACCGCATGCCTGATGGGAAGAAACCGACGATGACCCATGTATACAACCTTCTTACAGTGAGTCAACCATATATTATCGGTATCATCTAAACAGTGTGTGCATGCTTTGTATCCCTTGTTCGAATGTCCTGACAAGTTACTAAGAGCAGGCCAGTCATTGATCGTTACGAACAGCAATGCTCGTAGGTTGAAGTTTTCCTGTTTGTATTCGTCCCACATCCGTACACTTTCATCGCCCCAGAGCAATAAGAGTTCTTCGACCAATGGCCTTAGGTACACATCAATGTCATTTCCGGGCTGCTTTGGACCCGGGATAAGCACTGGCATCATGATGAACTTTCGTTTCATGCAGAGCCATGGTGGAAGATTGTACAGACAAAGAGTCACAGGCCAAGTGCTATGACCACTGCTCATCTCACCAAAAGGATTCATGACATCCGTACTCAAACCGAACCTTATGTTTCTCGCATCCAAATCAAATTTAGGGTACGTTCTATCTATTTTTCTCCACTGCGACCCATCAGCGGGGTGTCTCAACATCGAGTCTTTCTTGCGTTCCTCTTTGTGCCATCGCATCAACTTAGCATTATCTTTATTTCTAAACAGACGCTTCAAACGTGGTATTATAGGCAAATACCACATGACCTTCGCAGGAACTCTCTTCCGGGGAGGCTCCCCCTCGACATCTCCAGGATCATCTTTTCTAATCTTGTAACGCAATGCACTGCATACGGGACATGCATCCAAATTCTCGTACTCGCCTCGGTAGAGGATGCAGTCGTTGGGGCATGCATGTATCTTTTGTACTTCCAGTCCCAAAGGGCAAACAAGTTGTTTGGCTTCATACGTTGTGGCAGGCAATTCATTGTCCTTAGGAAGCATTTTTTTAACAAGTTTGAGTAATTCACCAAATCCCTTGTCGGATACACCATTTGTCGCCTTCCATTGCAGCAACTCCAAGGTGGTGCCAAGTTTCTTAAATCCATTTTGACAATCTGGGTACAACAACTTATGGTGGTCCTCTAACAACTTCTGGAACTTCAACCTCTCCGTTTCACTCTCACAGTCTACCTGCACATTGTGCAATGCTTGCCCCAGATCGTCGCTGGGATCATTTTCTGCTACATCTACTTCGGGCTCTTCCATGGGAATATTGTCATCGAATGCACCGATTCCAGCATTCCCGGGAAAGTGGTCGTCAAAATCTTCTTCTTCATTGTCTTCCATGGTAACCCCCTGTTCTCCGTGCTTCGTCCAACAAACATACTTTTTCATGAAACCATTTGCGAAAATGTGGCTGTGTATGGTTCTTGAAGATGAGTAATCCTTGTTATTGTTGCAATGAACACACGGGCAGCACATAAAACCATTCTGCTTGTTTGCCTCAGCCACAGACAAAAAATAATGCAGGCCATCAATGAATTCTTTCGAACGTCGGTCAGCATTGTACATCCATTGCCGGTCCATCTGCATTTTAAATAAATCGATTTGAATTCTTTACACGTATCGAATAAATAAAATATATCAAACCTAAATTAAACTAAATGTAACATAACATGAATAATTAAAAAATATGCAATATCCATCATACATCTTGATTAATTAAAAGGAGTACTTAATCCATTACAGAACTTAACAAAGCAGTACTATACATGAAATTTAAAAATTCGGTCAACAACACATAGGTTTTCAACCGTCCTTGCGTTGGAACGCAGAATGTTCTAACGGATTTCTTGCTGGCGCAGAAGAAGATGGCGGAGCTGAAACCTCCGAGTTTGGTGGTGACGAACCGTAACGCCGCAATAAATCCTCAAGATCAAACGGAGGTTCCTCGCCCCTTGCCATGCATTCTCTATATTCTTTTTCCAAATAACGGAGCGCTGCCCTATGAAAAGCACTAGGTTTTTTGGACCGACGACCTACTCGAGTTGTGCCCTTCTCTCCAGAAGGACAACGATCACCCCCACCGGCGCCACTCTCTCCAGCTGCTGAAGCCATATTTTACTGAAAAATACCTTTATTTTCCACATAATTATAAATTCTTACCATTACAATGCAAAAATTATTTGAAAGAAATCTCTATAACTTCTAATTACTTTGACACCCTTTAGTTCCAGGAGTACACTCTTTTCAATATCCAGAAACCCTCTAGAAGAAAAATAAACCTTTATTTCTGAAAATGTATATGTCAGTAACCTCAACCCTGCGGTGATGACACTACCTTTCGGGAGGACACGGTGCGGTACAAGGATGTCACCAATCGGCTAGTCGCAGCACCAACATTTACGATTAATAGGCACATCACTTGGCACAGGCAGGATGCTCGTTGATATGCTCTCAGTACAACAACAGGCATGCTGACTGCGTCAAATGCTGTCTTCTTATCAATCGGAAGTGCTGGTGATGCGACCAACCGATTTGCGACGTCCTTATAGCGCATCGTGTATCCCTGAAAGGTAGTGCCATCACCGTTGGATGGAGATTAACGACGTATACTTGTTTCGAAAAAAAGATTTTTTTAGCTTCTAGATGGTTTCAATGTGAGCCTGATTAAATACATCACTAGAGTGTCAAAATAATCCATTCATAATACAAAAAATTCTATAATATACTCATTTCATTAATTCATTCATGAATAAAAAAATCAACTATCCACAATATGGTCATATATACAAGTACATCACATGAAGTATCTACACTCATTCTAAAAATTTCTACTATCCATATACTCATCTAAATCTAAAAGAAAATTACACCTACATATGCAATCTAGCTAGCTAAATGTCCAAGAAATGCGCTAGCTACACATTTTCTCTATTTCTAAAGTATGAAATGAGCTATACAAGCCAAGGAAGAAGAGAAAAACAAGCCCCAAACCTTTAGAGCAGATGGATGGACGGGGAATCAAAGATCTTCACAAATGTGGTGAAGAAATGAGCAAGAACTCCTCTGTCCCGAGCCAAGAACAGCAAGAAAACAAGTGAGCTGAATGGCTCGGGCGGGGGGAGAGGGAAGGGGATAAGGGGCGCAAGGCCTTTTGTCCCGGTTGGAGGCACCAACCGGGACAAAAGGGGGGACTTTTGTCCCGGTTGGTGGTTCCAACCGGGACAAAAGGCTACACGGGCCTTTTGTCCCGGTTGGAACCACCAACCGGGACAAAAGGCTCCCATTTTGTCCCGGTTGGTGTCTCAAACCGGGACAAAAGGCCCCCGTCCCCCCCCCCCCCCGCTGGCCCGGCTAGCCGTTGGACCCGGGACAAAAGCCACCTATTGACCCGGGCCCAAAGGCTGCCGGGACAAATGGCCAAGAACAAAGGCCTGTTTTGTAGTAGTGAATCAACCGCATCATTGATACGGAACTAACACGAAGAACCACTTCTGGAGTACCATTACCAGACAGAGTAGCTACAACCCCATTATCGCAGGGGCCGCACCAGTAGCAGTGCACCCTACCTATTTTCCTTACCTCATTCTGCACTGCCTGCATCATGGCTAGCAACTGCGGTGGACAAGCATCAACCTGTGGTCCCGGTTCAGGAGTAGGGCTAGCATCAGCCTGTGGCCCCCGATTCACGAACACTTACTTTGATTGATAAGCATCTGTCGAGGTACAAGCTGGAGAAGAATACCAATAGGCCCAGCACTTCCCCTACTTCCCCTCGCTCTCTCGGTATTTTCTAACACCGCTGAGGCATCATTATGCAAGATGAGCCTAGAGCTTGTGTATGAGAGTGCGAGAGCAATGTATTGTGTGTCTTAATTCTACCCCCTCTACTATTTATAGCCTTCGTCAAGCAATGTATTGTGTGTCTTAATTCTACCCCCTCTACTATTTATAGCCTTGGTCATGTCAGTTTATGGTAGAATGGTGGCCAAAGCATGCAGAACCGACTTAAGGAGCTGACACGTGGAAGCTAGGGTCCATTGGGCCCACCCTTTGGTTCGGCCCAACCAGGGGTTCGGCCGACCTACTCCTGCTGCCTCTGTCCGCCGCCTTTGGATGGAAGGATGACATGTGGATCCCACATGCAATAAGCGTGGGTGCCACGTTTGGGCTGTCAAACAGGCCCTTTCCTCCTCGTGATTGCTGTGATAGGCTGAGAATTTATAACTTAGATTGTTCTCCCTGTTTTTCATGTATTTTCATCCCAAATTCACCTACACACATTTTTAGATCAGCATCTATGTAATTAGTTGATAAAATATCCTATGCTAATATTAATCCACCTACACACATTTTTAGACCATTTATCTTCTACGTCTCATGATTACTTTTCGGAAAATTATTTGCACTCCTAATCTTAGTTAACATTATCTACACTGATCAGGTTGGACTAAGCCAAGATAGACCGCATGCATTCTTCTTCGGCTAGCACCTTGCTATCGCTACTAGTCTCTTCGTTTCAACGAGTGAATTATCCTCACTACTACAGAAAGGCTAATTTATCCCGGTTGGAAAACCCTTGTTGTCCTGGTTTCCCAATCGAGAACGCCAGGCCGGGATAAAAAAGGCTACCTTTTGTTCCGGTACAAAAGGTGCTGCCAGCGCCACGTGGCTGGCAGACCCTTTTGTTACCAACCGAGACAAAAGGTCCATTTTTTTTCTCCTGTTTTCCGTTTCTCAATTCTTTTTCTATTTCAATTATACTTTTGCATTTCAATTAAACTTATGTATTGGAATTCAGTGTGTATGATCTCCACTAATATATATATATAGTTACTTATATAATATTTGTCCTAGATAGTTTTCATATAAAAATTAATTCACTTATATATATATGTATACACATATCTATACATGTGAATTCCTTTACATATGAAAATGTCTAGGCCCAATATTATAATTATATATATATATACACACACACACATATATTATTGGAGTGCTTATATATATAATACATACATACTCATAAATAGAAATTTAATACATACACATACATATATATTTACATAGGTATATTCGTTCTTAATTACATATATACGCGTATATTATCATATTTGCTGCGATTGTCAATATTAGATAGTCTATCATAGTAGAATTCGGCTTTTGGATCGAGGACTTGGTTAACAATAAATCCGGACAATTGTTCTTGAATCGCCATAATCTTTTTCTCTGGTATGAGTTTATTGCGCATCTCCTCGACCTATGGAAAAAGGGGATAATTAATTTCAACTAATTAAAATACGAGTTCAAATATTAACAAGTTTTTTACTTACTTCCTCCTCCCAATCTGTCCAGTCCCTTGGAGGACCTACCAGACCATGGATGTTCTCGCATACATAGTATGAGCATAAATTAGTGCCTTGTTTCTGCCTCATACACTTTAAGAGAGAAGAAATTATCAAGTATTTATATGAATATATAATAAAACTAATGAATCATGCAACGAATCATCCAAGTGTGTACCGCAAAATCTGTCTTGATCTTCTATTCCTTGTCAAATTTGCCTGGATGATTTTTAACGAATTGTTTCCAAATCCTATGCATGATTAGAACAATTATAGTCAAGTAACAAAGTGATTCAAATTATCGGTCATCGACGGAGTAGTGGTAGAATTACTTTTTCATCATGTTAAGAAGATTTTCGTATTGTTCTGGATTTCTCCTCAATGAGTCCATAACCACGCGTAGGCTCTTCTCGGGAATTATGACAATTAGGACCCAGTGTTCACTGCAAGATTATACGGAGGCAGTTCTTGGTAGTTAAGGTTTAAACAATTCGATTACAGAATAGAAAGAGTTAGACGGAAGGAATCACTCACGCAAAGTTGTAAGAAAACAATATCATTTGTTTGTTGTGATGAACGCTTATGTACTTGAATAAGTTTTGGTATAGCTCATCGGAAGTGTCGCGTAGAATCCTCCAATTACAAGTAATTGGGTCGATGAAGCCAAAGTGAGAGTATCTCTTTCTCCTACAAGTTTGTATCTCCATTCTACATGATACCGAATAAATCAAGGGATCAGTATGTTGAGATCATGCAAAACAATACGTAAGGAGAGTAAAATATTTACAGAACCCACAAGCCGACCATAGAGATGTCGAGGTCCTCCTGATGGAATAGTTGGTAAATTTCTTCCCAGTTTATCCATATAATGGGCTCCCCCCGTAAGAAATCGTCATCATTAATCTTTGCGCCCTGCATGAAGATGCAATCGGCCATCGCACGCATGTAGTGCTGGTGCAACTTATACATTTGCGTTGGAAGCACAGACACTACTTCGGGGGGTACAAGAGTTTTGCCCAGCTCATACGCCCATTTGACAACCACATCGGCCTTTGGAATATCTTCTCCCCCTGCAATCTGAGCTGCCGTCAGGTTTGATTCTTTCAAAAATGTAACAAAGTCTTGTTGTTGCGTCGTCTATCCCACTACGAGAGGCTCTATTGATTGTTTCTTTTGGGCTCCGAGCTGTGGAACGTCGGACGACGATGACTTTGATTGTCTCTTCTTTTTCTCAGTAGTTTTGATAATTGTGCGTTCATAGTCTGAAGGGGGGTCTCTCAGAATGAATTTTCTCTTATTTTCTTCGCACATTCCCTTAAAAATTTTCAAATCCATCGGATTTATCACTTTCTCGGGCTCGGGCTCGGGCTTCGGCTTCGGCTTGAAGTGCTCTTTAACTCTTTCTTGAGTTATCCGATCGCATTCTTCAAGGCTCATGTCCTAGGGTTTAATAAGAGCCTCCTTGGTTTTCTTCTCCTTTTCCTTCTTCTTTGGAGGCTCCTTAGCCGGTGCAGCTACCTTCTTTGCCGGTGGCTGATTCTGCTTCTTTGCTGGCGGCGGAGGGGGTGACCATGGAGGCGATGGTGACGCTTGAGTGTTCATCGGCGCATGAGATGATGGTGATGGAGAATGTGCCGGTGAACCTTGCCGAGATAGTGCTGCCCTTGGGGAGTTTTGCGGAGATGCCGGCTTTGGAGAGGCATGCTGAGATGCCGGTCTTGGTGTTTGATCATCCGACTTTAGGACAATGTAGCGCTTATCCCATAGGATGTAGCCATGAATGGCTTCTGCTAGTGTCCTCTCCCCATCACCTCCAGGAATATCAAGCTCGAGCGTCTCCCAACCCTGGCACACCTGCTCCACGCCAACTCTTGTGTATCTTGGCGGAATTTGCTGTCCGTGGTACACGTCGCCTGGTTGGGTTGACATGGCGGTACCGTACACAACAGTGAACATTAAGTTCTTAATGGCAGTCTGCAGGTCACAAGGTGTCTGCTGGGTGATCTCATCCACTCGAAATCGCTGCGGGGCCATCGCTTCAACTGCGGCCTGGATACCCGTTGGCTCGACGATGGCGACATATGTGGAAGCGTAGCTGCTTTTCCGCTGAGACAGGTGATCAGCTGCGACATTAGGCTCTGGAGGCACCGTTTGCGCTTGCTGTTGCTGGCTCATTGCTATGGCCACTTGGTGTTGAACCTCTTCCTCCAGTCTTTGATCGTGTGACATGAGTCGTTCCTCTAGCCTGCGTAAGTGCTCCTGCTCATCATTCTTTCTTCTTTGCCGGCTTCTATATGATTCAATGTAATCCTTGAACCCATACTTCCACGGAACCACGCCTTTGCCTATTGTGCGGCCCGGATGCTCTGGATTCCCAAGGGCGTAAGTCAGCTCGTATCCCTCTCTCTATCCGGCTGGAATGTTCCCTCGGCCGCTGCTTGTATGGCCTCCTGTAGTCTCTGGGCTGCTCGCTGGATGTTTGGCCCATAGATGCAGTCACCAGTCAATGGGTCCAAGCTTCCCCCGTGACCATAAAACCAGGTCCTTGACCTTTCAGGCCAGTTCATGGTCGCAGGTTGGATGCCTCTGTCAAGCAGATCCTGCTCCATCTTCTCCCATTTGGGTATTGCAAGCTTGTAGCCTCCTTGGCCTAGAGTGTGATGGTACACTTTCTTCGATGCGTTGTTTTTGGCCTTCTGCACCTTCTAAAGCCCAAGCTCTGAAGACTTGTATTCCACAAATGCATCCCAGTGACCCTTGAGCTTTTCGAGCTCACCGGTAAATACGGGTGTGGTCCCGGTCTTGATATATTTCTTCGTCAAAATTTTCTTGAATGATTGTAGCTATTCAGCCATCTTACTCAGGGTCCAGCGCTTGCATATCTCTTCGGATTCAGCTAGAACCGTGAAGTTTTTCTTAAGCTCCCGCCAGCACCATTCTTTTTCTCTTTCGGGTACCGCATCCCGTTCCTCGCTTGGATTGGAAGCTTTCCAGAGCCTGAAGCTGATCGGGATGTGGTCCCTGACAATACATCCGGATTGTCTTATGAATTTTTTGGCGGCAGCTTATGGAGCGATCGGTTCGCCATCTGGACCAACTTCCGTTATAATGAACCGCCCTTCCAGTTTTTTTGTTGGGCCTCGCTTCGTCTTTTTCTGCTGCGACAATGATCCAGACGGCTATAAAAAAAACATTCATAGTATTCATATAGATTCAGAAGAAAATATGATTGTCACTACAAATAAGTATAGTTGTGATATGTACATTAGCACTTTGTTCAGCAGCAGCGTCATCCTGAATAGATGGTGGCTCAATTCCATCACCAGACATATTCAAATATATGTCGGTATTGCTACCATCATCAGCTTGTTCAGCGACATCTCCTTGACCTTCGCCAATCATATTCAACAGGAACTGTTCGTCTTCTGCGTCTGTGTGTCGCGGGTCCATCATAACTAAAATATAAATACAAATAAAACCCTTAAAAAAATTCTCTAAATAATCCACATATTTAGATCGATAACGATCGGAAACTATCGGAAACGATTCGATCGGTATCGGAAACTATCGGAAATGATTCGGTCGGTATCGGTAACGATCGGAAACTATCGGAAATGATTCGGTCGGTATTGGTAACGATCGGAAACTATCAG
Source organism: Panicum virgatum (assembly GCF_016808335.1). Classification (NCBI taxonomy): domain Eukaryota; kingdom Viridiplantae; phylum Streptophyta; class Magnoliopsida; order Poales; family Poaceae; genus Panicum; species Panicum virgatum. The sequence continues at coordinate 13,629,671 of NC_053152.1, forward strand.
AAACAATTCGGTCGGTATCGGTAACGATCGGAGACTATCGGAAACGATTCGGTCGGGATCGGTAACGATCGGAAACTATCAGAAACAATTGTGTGTTAGCGCGAGTTTGCGAGCTCGAGAAGTAATATAAATGACATAATTAAATAATAAATACATGATAAATTAAAGGCTTATAATGATATAATTAAATAATAAAAACATGATAAATTAAAGGCTACGAATGACATAATTAAATAATAAATACAAGATAAATTAAAGTCTTTGAATGACATAATTAAATAATGAATATATGATAATTAAAATCTTTGAATGAAAAAATTAAATAATAAATACATCATAAAAGAAATTCTCTCTAATTCTCTATTTCCTTCTCTATTTCTCTATAAATTCTCTCTATTTCTCACTATATCTCTATATATAAAGAAAACACTATATCCATAATTGCATTCTAATAATGTCTCTATAAATCAATTATACTTAATATATAATAAATAAAACACTATATCCATAATATAATTCTAAAAATATCTATATGCATAATTGAATTCTAGTTAATATAAAACAGAATTACATAAACATAAAATTTGAAAAGAAAAAAGAAAACGCTGGCGGCCACACTACTCACACAGGAAGGGGAAACCTAGGGCGGCGGCCCTGGACGACGAGGCGGGGAGCTGGCGGCACGGTGGCGCGCAGCGGAGAGGGTGGTGGCACGGCGGCGTGCAGTGGAGGCCGCCGGGGGCGGCGAAGACGAGGGCGCACGCACAGAGTGGAGGCCGGGGCGGCGAAGACGAGGTGGCACGGGGCCGGGGACGGCGGCGCACCGGTGAGCGGCCTGGCGGGGTCGTCGTCCAAGGCGGCGGAGCTCGGGGATGGAGGCGGAGCAGGAGGCGCGATGGGAGACGATGGCGGCGCGACGCATATCAGAAAAATGCCCAAGTGTTGGAGGAAGGAGGAGGTTAAGCGACATATATAGGGGCCCCCCTTTTGTCCCGGGTGAAGACACCACCCGGGACAAAAGGGGGGACCTTTTGTCCCGGGTGAATCCACGACCCGGGACAAAAGGGCCGTCGTGGCTCCACCCGGGACAAAAGGTGTTTTTGGGCGGGCCGGCAAAATTCCCAGCCCGCGGCCCACCTTTAGTCCCGGGTGGATCTACCACCCGGGACAAAAGGGGCCCGTTTTCCCTCGTTCCCGCCAAATCTTATGTTTGTTTTTGTTTGTTTTTACTTCTCTTTTAAAATTGTCTTTCATTTGTTAATTCAGTTAATAAAATAATGATTCCAAAAATTATGGAACAAAATTTCTTATCTCTATATAAACTTGATACACACAACAAAAATAATTAATTTTCATTCAAGTGATTGGGTCAACAAAATATCTATCTTTTTTGAAATCATATTTGTTATTTTGACCATGCAAAAATATATTAGGTGAACAAATTTTTTCAAATTGTTGCTTTTCGACAGAAAGTGGATTCTATCACAATATTAACATTTAAAAAGTGAATTTTAGATAAAATTAAGTAATTTCATGATATTAATGAGTAGTGTGTGAGTTTGATAGATAGTGTGTGTGTGTTAGTGAGATTGTGTGTGTTAGTGAGAGAGTATAGTGTGTTAATGTGAATGTAATTTCATGAAATAAATAAAATTAGTTGAGTAATCCATTATTGAATGAAAATTATAATTGAGTCTGGTAATTAAGTGAAAAATATAAAAAATGATATATATAACACATAAAGTATAATTGTACAGTACATATATAATAAAAGTATTCGAATTGCGATTACGTTTTTATACAATAATATAAAATGATTCAAGTACATGAAGGATTAGCGGTAACAGACTTTCTCTTCACAAATGTCCCTTGATTATGATCACGGCGCAAGTATGGAGCATCATCATTGGCTAGCAGGATGCATGGATCAGCATTTACATCGAAAGGTGGAATGGCAACAAAATTATTATATTCTACTGACAAATCTGTCTTGTCCTCCACTCCAACGATGTTTCTCTTTCCTGATAGAACTATGTGTCGCTTAGGCTCATCCTTTTGCTTGTTTATCCGCTTCTTTGGCTTGCTGGACATGTCCTTAATGTAGAAAACCTGAGCGGCATCCTGGGCTAGGACAAATGGCTTGTCTCTATACCCAAGATTGTTGAGATCAACTATGGTCAACCCATACTCATCTTTTGTTACCCCTCCTCCATATAGCTTAACCCATTGGCAACGAAATAGAGGCACCTTGAAATTGGGACTGTAATTCAGCTCCCATATCTCTTCAATGTAGCCGTAATATGTGTCCTTTTTTTCCATTATTGTCCGTGGCATCCATACGAACACCACTATTTTGGTTGGTACTCTTTTTATCTTGGGCTATTGTATAAAATGTGTTTCCATTTATCTCGTACCCTTGGTATGTTAAGATATTCCAAGATGGTCCCCTAGCCAATAAGAACAGTTGTTCACTTATATCCATGTTATGCATTAGATGCTTCCGCAACCAGCTGCAGAAAGTGTTCATGTGCTCACATGTAATCCATGCCTCAGACTTTTCTGGGAAATTGGAGAGCAAAATTTCCTTGTGTTCCTCGATATATGGGTAAACCAAGGATGATTGTTGAAGAACTGTATAATGCGCTTTCTTGAATAAGAAATCATCTGTGCAAACATAAGATTTATTTTCTAATGTACCCTTTCCAGTTAGTCTCCCCCCATATCGCGATTTAGGGACTCCAATCGGTTTAAGGTCATCAATAAAGTCAACACAAAAGTCAATGACCTCCTCAGTTCCGTAGGCACTGGCGATGCTTCCTTCTGGACGAACTCGATTACGAACACATTTCTTGAGTACCCCCATGAACCTTTCGAATGGGAACATGTTGTGTAGAAATACTGGTCCGAGGATATCAATCTCTTTCACAAGGTGCACTAGAAGATGTGTCATGATGTTGAAGAAAGATGGTTGAAATATCGGCTCAAAGCCAACAAGACATTGCACCACATCATTTTGCAGCTTTATCAAATTCTCCGGGTCAATTACCTTCTGAGAAACTGCATTGAGGAAGGAACATAGCTTCACGATGGTTAGCCGGACGTTATCAGACAGAATCCCCCGCAGCACAACCGGAAGAAGTTCGGTCATAAGCACATGACAGTCATGGGACTTGAGATTTGTAAATTTCTTCTCTGCCAAATTTAAGATTCCTTTTATATTGGATGAGTATCCAGATGGAACCTTTATACTGCTCAAGCAGTCAAACATGGTTTCTTTCTCTTCCTTGCTAAGAGTATAGCTGGCAGGACTTAAGTATTGTCGTCCATTATCTCGCTATTGTGGATGTAAGCCATCTCGTTCTTCCAAACGTTGCAATTCTTGACATGCTTCTACTGTATCTTTTGTCTTTCCGTACACTCCCAAGAATGCTATCAGGTTGACGCAAAAAAATTTCGTGAGGTGCATCACATCAATTGCATGACGAACATCTAAGACTTCCCAATATGGTAGCTCCCAAAATATAGATTTCTTCTTCCACATGGGCGCCATTCCATTTTCGTTCGGAATAGGTTGGCTACCAGATCTCTTTCCAAAAATAACTTTTAGATCTTTTACCATGTTGAAAACGTTTTTACCACTATGGTGCATTGGTTTTGTTCGGTGGTCCGCTTGGCCTTTGAAATACTTGCCCTTCTTTCGTACCGCATGCCTGATTGGAAGAAACCGACGATGACCCATGTATACAACCTTCTTACAGTGAGTAAACCATATATTATCGGTATCATCTAAACAGCAATGCTCGTAGGTTGAAGTTTACCTATTTGTATTCATCCCACATCCGTACACCTTCATCGCCCCAGAGCAATAAGAGTTCTTCGACCAATGGTCTTAGGTACACATCAATGTCATTTCTGGGCTGCTTTGGACCTGGGATAAGCACTGGCATCATGACGAACTTTCGTTTCATGCAGAGCCATGGTGGAAGATTGTAAATACAAAGAGTCACAGGCCAAGTGCTCTAACCACTGCTCATCTCACCAAAAGGATTCATGCCATCCGTACTCAAACCGAACCTTATGTTTCTCACATCCAAATCAAATTCAGGGTACGTTCTATCTATTTTTCTCCACTGCGACCTATCAGCGGGGTGTCTCAACATCGAGTCTTTCTTGCGTTCCTCTTTGTGCCATCGCATCAACTTAGCATTATCTTTATTTCTAAACAGATGCTTCAAACGTAGTATTATAGGCGAATACCACATGACCTTCGCAGGAACTCTCTTCCGGGGAGGCTCCCCCTCGACATCTCCAGGATCATCTTTTCTAATCTTGTAATGCAATGCATTGCATACGGGACATACATCCAAATTCTCGTACTCGCCTCGGTAGAGGATGCAGTCGTTGGGGCATGCATGTATCTTTTGCACTTCCAATCTTAAAGGGCAAACAAGTTGTTTGGCTTCATACGTTGTGGCAAGTAATTCGTTGTCCTTAGGAAGCATTTTTTTAACAAGTTTGAGTAATTCACCAAATCCCTTGTCGGATACACCATTTGTCGCCTTCCATTGCAGCAACTCCAAGGTGGTGCCAAGTTTCTTCAATCCATTTTGACAATTTAGGTACAACAACTTACGGTGGTCCTCTAACAACTTCTAGAACTTCAATCTCCCCGTTTCACTCTCACAGTCTGCTTGCACATTGTGCAATGCCTGCCCCAGATAGTCGCTGGGATCATTTTCTGCTACATCTACTTTGGGCTCTTCCATGGGAATATCGTCATCGAATGCACCGATTCCAGCATTCCCGAGAAAGTGGTCGTCAAAATCTTCTTCTTCATTGTCTTCCATGGTAACCCCCTGTTCTCCGTGCTTCATCCAACAAACATACTTCTCCATGAAACCATTTGCGAATATGTGGCTGTGTAGGATTCTTGAAGATGAGTAATCATTGTTATTGTTGCAATGAACACACGGGCAGCACATAAAACCATTCTGCTTGTTTGCCTCAGCCACAGACAAAAAATAATGCAGGCCATCAATGAATTCTTTCGAACGTCGGTCAGCATTGTACATCCATTGCCGGTCCATCTGCATTTTAAATATATCGATTTGAATTCTTTACACGTATCAAATAAATAAAATATATCAAACCTAAATTAAACTAAATGTAACATAACATGAATAATTAAAAGATCTGCAATATCCATCATACATCTTGATTAATTAAAAAGAGTACTTAATCCATTACAGACCTTAACAAAGGAGTACTATACATGAAACTTAAAAATTCGGACAACAACACATAGGTTTTCAACCGTCCTTGCGTTGGAACGCAGAATGCTCTAACGGATTTCTTGCTGGCGCAGAAGAAGATGGCGGAGCTGAAAACTCCGAGTTTGGTGGTGACGAACCGTAAAGCCGCAATAAATCCTCAAGATCAAACGGAGGTTCCTTGCCCCTTGCCATGCATTCTCTATATTCTTTTTCCAAATAACGGAGCGCTGCCCTATGAAAAGCACTAGGTTTTTTGGACCGACGACCTACTCGAGTTGTGCCCTTCTCTCAAGAAGGACAACGATCACCCCCACCGGCGCCACTCCCTCCAGCTGCTGAAGCCATATTTTACTGAAAAATACCTTTATTTCCACAAAATTATAAATTATTACCATTACAATGCAAAAATTATTTACTATTACAATTACAATGATCAGATTAATAACTCTTGCAAATAACAATGAAATCATATAAAAAAGACGAAATGTATCATTAATTGAAAGAAATCTCTAATTAATTGAAAGAAATCTCTATAACTTCTAATTACTTTGACACCCTTCAGTTCCAGGAGTACACTCTTTTCAATATCCAGAAACCCTCTAGAAGAAAAATAAACCTTTATTTCTGAAAATGTATATGTCAGTAACCTAAACCCTGCGGTGATGACACTGCCTTTCGGGGGGCACGGTGCGGTACAAGGATGTCACCAATCGGCCAGTTGCAACACCAACATTTACGATTAATAGGCATAGCACTTGGCACAGGCAGCGTGCTCGTTGATATGCTCTCAGTACGGCCATGCTGACTGCGTCGAATGCTGTCTTCTTATCAATCGGAAGTGCTAGTGATGCGACCAACCGATTCACGACGTCCTTATAGCGCATCGTGTATCCCCGAAAGGTAGTGCCATCACCGTTGGATGGAGATTAACGACGTATACTTGTTTCGAAATAAAGATTTTTTTAGCTTCTAGATGGTTTCAATGTGAGCCTGAATAAATACATCACTAGAGTGTCAAAATAATCCATTCATAATACAAAAAATTGTAATATACTCATTTCATTAATTCATTCATGAATACAAAAATCAACTATCCACAATATGGTCATATATACAAGTACATCACATGAAGTGTCTACAATCATTCTAAAAATTTCTACTATCCACATACTCATCTAAATTTAAAAGAAAATCACACCTACATATGCAATCTAGCTAAATGTCCAAGAAATGAGCTAGCTACACATTTTCTCTATTTCTAAAGCATGAAATGAGCTATACAAGCCAAGGAAGAAGGGAAAAACAAGCCCCAAACCTTTAGCACCGATGGATGGACGGGGAATCAAAGATCTTTACAAATGTGGTGAAGAAATGAGCAAGAACTCATCTCTCCTGAGCCAAGTACAGTAAGAAACAAGTGAGCTGAATGGCTCGGGCGGGGGGAGAGGGAAGGGGATAAGGGGGCTGCGCGGGCCTTTTGTCCCGGTTGGAGCCACCAACCGGGATAAAAGGCCACCCTTTTGTCCCGGTTGGTGTCTCCAACCAGGACAAAAGGCCCCTGTCCCCCCGCTAGCCCGGCTAGCCGTTAGACCCGGGACAAAAGCCAACTATTGTCTCGGACCCAAAGGTTGCCGGGACAAGTGGCCTGGAACAAAGGCCTATTCTGTAGTAGTGCCTCTGACAGAGACACAAAGCCACTGACCAGTGCCTCACTGTCAGAGGATGTCTCCTTCCTTCTCATGAGATATCCTTTCATAGTTTCATATCCTGTGTAGTGCTTAGGCCATCTCCAGTGATGAAAAAAAAGCGAATCATGGAATGACCTGGCAGTTCAAGAGTCGACTCTTTGTCACTGGAGAACAGCCGAATCTTGTACAGTTCAAAGAATCGACCTCCAATTACGATTCGATGCATGGATATTAAACGATTATATATATACAGTGAAACATATGTCCACACCTCTAGCCAGGGCGTACGTTGGAGAGAGAAATGAGAACTTTTTACTGCATGCGGTCCCACATGATGGTTCAGCACCACTGGAGAATGAAGATGCATAGCATGCATGGCTGATTCTTTTCCAGATGATTCGACTCACCACTGCTGATGCTCTTATCTGCTACCCAAGGTGCCCACTGTTCATTATAAAAAAGGTGCCCACTGTTCGGGGTGAAAAAAGGCCTTCGTTCTGCCGCCATCCCGGATGTGTAAGCGAACAAAAACAATCGTATCCTAATTAACTAAATGACAATGTAATTTAGTTTGTAAGTTGTTAGAAAAATGTGTATAAAGGAATATAGTCTTGTTAAATGCCATAAAAGCCATCAGAACCTGACACCGTGCCCAAACTTAGTTAAACGTTGTCTTTTTCTTCTTCCTCTACGCTTGTGGTGGCAAACTCTCCAGATCATATGAATACTGAGCTGTATTAATTAACAACTTGGTGAGAGGGTGGACATAATCACCCGAAATGATCGAGACTGATTTTCTTCAGTCCTTGATTTGGTCTTAAGTAGCAACTAACTGAATTTATTACGGGTAATTTGATCTCAGACCTCGGTTACCGATTTAACCGAAAATATCGAACACAACAAAACAATTAAACAACATAACAGCCTCCCCACCACCTAAGGCCGGCACAAGATAAAGATGCATACAAATAAATGAAAAATCCTATTGGATCTATGGTGCCTCCCTCCTCGCTCCACTCAACAGCCCTCACCTGTATTTCGGCTGATTTTTGTGTTGATTCATTGTTGATTTGTGCTTTGGATTGTCATTTGGTGATTATTTTTTATGTGTTCTCTACAGGCTTGGATAGTTCCGTCAATGAACTAACCAAGACTGAATTGTCTTGATCTTGAAATTTGCTAGGAACCGGTCGGTTCTAGTTTCTAGATAACCGAATTTCAAGAAAAAAAATGAGAAACTGATCGGTTCAATTTGGTTAGACTGAATGTCCACCTCTATTGGTGATTATATGAAAATAAATAGAATTATGTGCTTTACTGTAATAACATATAATACCAATAATATATTATTATGTAAACTACCTTGCATATCTATAAATGGATACAGCATGGTTATATATACTAAAATATTATTGTTTGTTGAACCATATATCTTCACTTGCAGGTAAAAACTGGCCATGTCCGACAAATCTTTAGATCGATAAAGTCAAAAACTGTGTCTCACCTACCATCTAATAATAATATAGCTATATGAATGACACACACAATTTGTCAAATGGGGATTGCTCTCTCAAGGACACGGGTACAACCATCTCTCTATCTATCCAAGCATTACATTTAATTCTACATTCTCCAACAACAATGCTACAATACACAGACCATCACTTATTAGCTAAAGTCAATGTGAATTATCGGTGTCAACCGATCATTGGACCATATACTAAATAAAACACTATACAATAGCGTTCCTCATAAAAGTGTTAGATGTCTCCAGACGGAGTACTCGCCATGGTCTGCGTAGTTAAGTAGTGTGGGTCTAGTAACATCAACCCAATCTACGGCCGAATATCTATGAACGGATAAGTATGAGAACTCGAGGCATCCCATAATATAATTTCTCACCTTAAAGAAATCAATCATTCCTATATCCCCAAAGTCAGCAACATGATAACAGGATATCTCCAAGAAACGGCGGCACCGCCGCCCGGGGATGTGTGCAGCACTAACCCTAGCAGAGCCATGTGTGTGGTGGGAATGTGGGATGAGAAAAGCAGGAAAAGATGGGCTGCAGGCAGGACCATGTCTCTTCTCCTCTATATAATGCGGCACAACCCTTGCCGCCCATAGCCACACCAGCCGCCCCAAGCAGATCTCCAGTACACAGATCTGAGCCCAAATCTCCTCCCATCTTTCTTCTTCTTCATCTTCTTCTTCTTAACGTCCGGCAGCAGGTCTCCCAGCCGGCCTCTCAGTCTTTCACACGATCTCCCTCTCATGGCTATTTGCGCTGGTTTTTGTGGAACGGTGGTGGTAGCAGCGGTGTCCATGGCTCACTGACAGAAGAGAGTGAGCACACAGCGGTCAGATTGCATCAGTCCCTGCCTTTACAACCGAGACGATGTGAATGATGATGCAGCTGCTGTTGAGTGCTCACTACTCTCTCTGTCAGGCATCTCAGGCCGGTCCCTGCCACCACTCGCCATGATCTACTACTATACTGTCCCTCTCTTTTGTTGTCGTTGCAGGATTCATTGCAAATTAAATTAGCTGAGACAGGCCAGGTTGACGATAAGGCAGGGTTTGCAGAGATAAGGTTGCTGGACAGGCCTGGGCGGGGTCTGCGTCTGCCGCCGGTCTGGTCCTTATCTTGTTCTTGCCGGCCGTCTTGCCCTACGTCTCGCCGCCCGAGGAGGGCGTTGGAGCGGTGGTGCGCTTGGACCCGTACTCGGGAGAGGGTCGGTCCCTCCCTTTTTTTTTTTTTTTTTGCACTTTCTTTCCCTTAGTTTGCAGGGTGTGCTGTCTCGGCCTCGGGGAAGGAGACGCGCGTGATGGATTGATAAGCTCATCGATCTTCTCGGCTGCCGGCAGTTGCGGCAGTTCTCGTCTTCACCTTCAATCGATCAGCTGGTACATGTTATCTCTTTTAATCTCCCCAACAAACAAGATTTGATGTTTACTTCTCTAATCGTGTTGTGACCGTTTCTTTTCCCAACCTTTCTGAAACGCTTCTGTTTGCAGCGCTATCATCTCATGTGCATGCTGCAGGCTGCAGATAGGTTATTTTGGGCCGGGGTGGCCATGGATGTGCCGGCGTGTTGCAGCCTTGCACAGAAGGTAGATCTATATATCTGCCTGACTGGGAGAGGAAACGAGCATCTCGCGCTTGTTTTTGCTGGGTGTTTTTTTGGAAAGGGGAAACTTTATTGATTTCAAGAGGATATATACATCGAGGTGATACATTAACTTTTTTTTGGGGAACAGAGGTGATACATCAACTTGAAATGTTCTTGGCCTCTGCTGCAACAGCACACAGTCTAAAAAGAGTTTTAACAAACCAGCTACACTAGTGACCGTCAATCCTACGACTAGACTGCCACCCATGAGCTTGTGCAAAAAAATCCTTGACCACCTGCGCCAAGAAATGAGATGCCGCTACATGGATATTCTGTGTCGAAGGCCGTTGTATGATAGCCCACGTACAAAGCCAATGTGTCGTCAAGTAGATAACTTGTAAAAAGGAAAATTGTTTGTTATCGAAAACCACCGCATTTTTGCTGGGTGTTTACTTTTCGAATTTTTGTGTTTCCGCTCGAATTGTTCCTTTGCAGACCATGACTGATTTCTCTGCTTGTAAATTCTTGTGTGTTTTGAGGACAGTAGTTCATCGAAACAAAATATGGCCATCAGGAGAATGGATTCAATACGGGCCGGGGCTTGTTACTAGTCCTGATCTTGGAATCAACTGCACACCTTTGGGTTGGAGATGAAACTTATAGGTTACTTTTACTTGTTTAACGAGGTATTGTACATAGATGGCACGGTTTATGACAGTCAATTAATTGGATCATATAAGGCGAAAGCTTCATGTATTTTATGACGTTATGATATCAGGCTTCTCCTACTAATGTCTTAAGAAATTCCTTATAGTTCTTGCAGATCCATGTCTAAGGTGCACATCAGGATCTAGATGGGCAACTATATTAGAGGGCATATATTATTATGATTACAGTTAAATTATTCGTTAATTTACAGATGTCCCAGTATTACTAGATCCATGTATGTTTTTGCTTCCCAGAATACTACTTTAGTAAAATTGTTTGCTCTGGCAAGAAATATCCTTCCACAGTAGTTCCTTCGAAAAAACTGCTTAGCTTTTGGCCAGCATTCTTGACAAAATATGTATACGTGGTTGGTTACAATTTTTATGTGGTCCCGTACGTCAGTTCAACACTTGCAATATTTGCCAAGCTTGATATGTTAAAACAAGTATTTTGTGTAGATCCCTTCACACTGTTGAGTTGTTAAAATCAAGAGTATGATCATGATTAATTCATCCATTATACACCATTGTAATGGTTTATTGTGATACATGATTTTGCAACGCAATAGTCTTTTGTGTACAATTTTATCCTATATATTGGCTGTGCACTGAGATCTTCTAGCTTTTAGAGGGTTCCTAAATTGTTTGTTTCTTAAGTAACACAAGATCTCAGATCAATCACTCTACAACCATACCTATTTTTTGTTGTGAAATCTGAAAAAACATCTCGTTTTATTTTCAGTTTTGCCTTATTAATAAAGAAGCACTTCCTGCGGCCAATCTATGAATCTATAATCTTCAAAAGAATCAAATTACATATTTCTTGTGCTGTACTGCGATTGGAAACAGATATATTAATTTGTCTAAAACATTGACCGGCTACACACCCATTTTGTTTATCTGCAAAAGTTTCTTTACATGGATTTTATTGTTGAACTTTATAATTTTTTTATTTAATTTGTTACTATGATTAGCTTTGTATGAATATATTCAAGATTCACGAAGGCATACCAAGAATTACTGCCGGTGGATTGCCATATGGATGTCTCCTCCACGCCAAAGCTTATCCATATGGTCTGAGCTGAACAGGGCACACCCTTCCTGGACATGGTTCCTGGGCACGTGTTGCCAATGTTTGGACATCTGGAGATAAAACTCTGATTGCATGAAGTTGAATCTGCAGGAGTCAGGATTCATGCCTTTCACTTGTCCCTAGATATATATGAACTTAGTCTTGCATATTTTCCAGCATTATCATGACATCTGTTATCAGATAGATACAAATAATTAATATAAGCATTGCATATTTGTAGGAAAAGTTTGACTAACTAAATAAGCTTGTTAAATTAAGGTTAGATATTTCTTCTATTACCTAGCAATTGCATTGCATTAGATTTTAGACATTTTGTTATATCATCTGCAATATTTTATTTTTATTGACTTTACTTTAGCTTTTGATAGGTGGTAATATTAGTGTTAATTCAATAGTAATTGTACCATGTGTAAATATCTTTCATATATGCCTGGGAATCTTATTACATATATTTGGAGTGTACCTAGACGAACATTAAAAACTGATAATGTGGGAGTTAGGGAGGTGAGGAAATATAAATTTTATCAGGCATAAAAATTCAAAATATGATGTTTTTGTTACATTACTCTGGTCTGGAAATAAAAAGATCAATCAATTAAGCATTTCAGTACTTGGTTTTCCTCCTTCATTACAAATACTATAATTAGCTGTTAATAAATATGATCTTGTTGACTAGTTAACGTTGTACATACTATTGTAGTTACACTTGTGCCTCCATGCATGGAACCTGCATGATCCCATTAATTCACGAAGCTGCAAAGGGCTGTCACTAAAAAATCATATTTATTTTTTAGTAACTGGGATGCATATAAGAATTGTAGATAATTTATAAAAATCATAGAATTAATTAGTTCAATTGTGTGTATAGGACCAGGGCTTGCATGTCCGTCCCATGGCCCCATAACCATAATGAAAGCCTGCCGGTCCCCTTAATATTCTGGATATACATAACCACAAGTCCTAACATCGATTAGGACCACAACCAAAGTATCTAATAATCTATTTTCTGTTGATTCTTTTGTTGTGCCATGGTGGTGCAGGCAAGACACCCGTTGTCTGACTGCCTCAAGTTCTGATGATTCCAAACCTAAAATGCACAGCACTTCAAACATTTTGTTTTGCCAATAGTTAAACATTTACTTGCATGTATTGGATTAGTAGCTTGGGTGCTGTCCATATACATATAGCTTTCCATATTTCCGGAAAAGCTGCGTGTAGGAAATTAAAATTGGAGTTAACTGTATATTCATAACTAATTATCTTTTATATAAAAGCTTTTCCAATTTGAGGTCAGACATGTTCAGAGAAGTGTCATACAAATTATGTATGTCAACATTGGACGTGTGCCACGCATACAAATAATTCCTATAGAGCAGTAGAAAAGAAGCAGGTGATCCTCAAGGAGATACTGTAACGATCTCCAAAGTTAGAAAGATATATCGAGAGATGAGACTTAGTCATTTGTAGCCCATCTTCATTGCGTGGATTCTCTCTCCATAAACCTGCAGTGTTCCTGCGTTGTGCAAATTGTTGGCTTCATTCAGCATGCTTGCATGAGAAAGGAAGAAATCTAGTTATGTTAGCTTGGGAACTAAAATCGTAGTGTGGTAGCTAGTGGCCACGAACGTGTTTATGTCCTTTCTAGACTAAGTTGAAGAAGAAAATTCGGTTTGATTCACATGGGTCCTATTTGAAGAAATAGCCAAGGTTTATTTTAATGGCTAATGTTTAGTCTAAGAAAATAGTTCTTCAACGAAATAGCCCATAAAGTGTTTGAATCCAAGGGCTATTTGGCTCCTAAAATACTTTTCCAATCATTTGGTTGCTACTTTTCCAAGAGAGAAAGAGATAATTAGTGGGCCCACCCAAAAAATACCCCAAATAGCACCCTTTACGGGGGATAGTTTTTTAGGGTGGGCTATTTGCAAATAGCCCAGAAATAGCTCTCTTGTTTGGCTCCTCTAGAGTTATTTAGGCTATTTGGAGTGAGGGCTAAAAAATAGTCCATGGGTCCAAATAGGGCCATAGACTTGTTTGTGCATTTGAATGCGAAGCAGAATAGAATACTGAATAACATCACAGTGCTGGTGAAGATGTAGCCAGAAATCTGCTCCGACTCCGCAAGCTATCAACAAGAAATGATGCCTGAATATCATGTAAAATTATCGTGCGCCAACGACCCACCACCAGATTTGCGACATTTAGCTGGCAAGTGGCTGACGGGGCCTTTGTTGATTTGTGCACTTGCTCTGATTTTCTGGTTCGGTAAATAGTGGTAGGGAATTTAACAACACTCACAGAAAATGGTATGCTAAGGCCAGTCTCAGTTGGAGTATTATAGAAGTACAATGAGCATTAAATTTACTGATATGGCAGAAGAGAGAAGGGAAGATATCATAGGATATGAGAGGAGTGTTATCACCATGACACTCCTCCGGCTCGGTTACCTAGTTCACAATTTTGATAACTGAGATATGACACTCTCCACTGAGACTGACCTATCTCTCCACTGAGACGACCTATTGAATCCGCCTCGGCTAACAAGTTCGGTCTGTAATTGTTCTGAATCTAGCAGTGACCTGGATGGTCTTCCACTGCACAATCATTGACCTCGCAGTCGAACAGTCACACAGCTGGCTTGGTCACTGCAAGCCAGCCCATGCAAACACAAATCCAAAGACTTTTTATTATTATTTTAAATTAAGCCAAAGAAGATATGTGCTAAGTTAAAAAATTTACCAACTATGACTCCTGATTTTTTGATATAAATAGCCCACCATGGGACCAATAAGGTGAAAATATTGCACCCTCAGTACGATCAATATTAATTTTACTCTAGATAGGCAATTATTATTTATTCTCTTTTCTGTACGCAGCATATCGATCTTTAAAAATTATCCTTTCTTCGTATCAACTTGGGTAGAGATAAAATTTGTACCAAGATTATTGCATAACTCAACGAGATATACAACTTTTGTAGTTCAGCAGTTTTTTATTTGAAGCCATCTTGATGCCGAATGAATCTACACATGTTCTTCAAATAAAAAGGTGAAGGGAAGCACAAAGTTGTAAATCTCATTGAACTCTACAATAATAGTATTGATGTAATATATGACCTCGTGTGAAAAAACTTAGGACTTTTGAAAGATATGTTGCATATGTGAGTTAATTAATCACTCTCACAGAGGGTCTCTGCTCGGCATATCTTAAAATATATAAATGTACTTATCAGGTGATTTAGAATGATGATGAAGTTTATATTAAAATCGTTGGGCTCAATGTTATCTACAAATTTGTAGTTCATCATACTCTATCCGGTTTTTTTTACATATCGTATAGTAGTTCTACACACAGACCAAGGAATCCTCTCTCTTTCTCCCGTATTTAATTTCTATGCGGCCCCGCTGGCTGCATGCAAGCCTGCTCGCCGCTTTTTCCTGCGCAATTAGGCTTTTGAATTGATCCGCTTTTTGCTGCGCACCTGGCCATGTATGGAGAGTAAATGTTCTGCCTCGCTCGCTGCACTTAGACCCTATTTGGAACATTAGTTCAGGATAATTTTGAGGGTTAATATTTAGTTTTAAATTGGTAGACTAATAATTATTCCAAAGTGAGCTAGTTGGATCAATGGGCTAATTCTCACCCTCTCACTCTCATTCCCACACCTAGGTATGCGTGTAGACTCACATTTTTTTGTGAGACCCACGTAAATTAGCCGCATTAGCATCTCTTAGAGGAGCTAAGGATTTTGGGGAGGGGGGCTAATTCACTTGAGCCCAAAATTATCTCACTTGTTTGGATGCATGAGAGATAATTTAAAGCTAAAAGGTGAGAGCTAAGAATTATCCTATGTATCCAAATAGGACCCTAGACAGGTATGCAACATCCTTTTCCAACTTTTTTCAAAAAATGTGAGACGACATATAAAAAACGGAGGGAATAGTTTCTTATAGTCACTAGATCAATGAATGTCAGCCCATGCAAGCACTCTCCAAGGCTCCGAAATTCCAACACCCTAAAGACCTTTGTACCCTTGTTTAAGAATGGAGCTCAGATGTTGGTCCAAAAGTTGTTATGAATTACAAAGTCGTAGATCTCATCGAACTCTACAATTATATGGTATTAATTTTTTATCTCCATATGAGCTCAAGAGAAAAAACCTATAACATTTTAAAGATACACTGCATATATACGGGGTAGATGAATCGCTCATTTTCACTACTAGAATCGACCAGTTTTCCTAGGGCCAAAATCCTAGGGAAATGGTCGAAAAAACCTGAGGAAAGCATTTTTCTAGAAAATTTGGTAGGAATCGACTCTTAGGGACAAATTCGACGGGAAATAAGGAGGGCTCTAAAGTTTTGACGGAAAATCCTATAGAATGTTTCCTTAGCAAACTTTGGACCCTAGGGAACCTCAAAGAAAATTTTAAAAAAATGTGCTGCCCTACCCCGCTCACCGCCGTGCCTCCGCGTGTTGCCGCCGTCGTCTCGTGCGCCGTCGTGCCACCGTCTTGCACGCCGTGCCATAGTCCAGAACGCCGCGGATAGCGTCCCGTGCGCCGTCGTGCCGTCATCCCGCGCACAGCCACCGGCGTCCCGCGCGCCACCGTGTCGCGAGCTCCGGCTAGCTGTAAGCTCCTTTGCTCGCCGGTGTTGGAGGGGAGGGAGCAGGAGCCCTTGCGAGCGGAGGAGGAGGATGGCAGGGGAGGAGCCGGTGGATCCTGCGAAGGTGGGCGTCTGTTGACGCTCGCTACCGACCTGTTTTAAGCGTCAATTTGAGCTAAAAATCATGAGAATTGAAATCTCATGCGTGCAAGTTTTATCCAAAAAGGGCCAGTTCCACGTTTCACCTTTGAAATATTGTTATATAGAAATATGAGCAGAAATGCAGGTAAATCAAGCTCCAAGCTCCAAGTTACAAAACCCGACCAGACGGAGCACTCCTATTAGCCTCACATGGACAGAGAAGATCGACAGCTCCTGCATGGACGCATAAAATACGAGCGTCAACATTAGTGGTAGGAGTTATTACTAATGAATTCCACAAAGTATTGGTGAATATTTGTGTGCAGGTTGATTTTGCATGGAGGAAACACACCTTGAGAGCAAGAGACACGTCAGAAATCCAATGTGAAATCCTCTCGGCGAATCAAGCGCGAGTACGAGGATCCATGGGCCCACCGGAGCTAGCAAACCGACTTAAGAAGGGCCCACTCATTAGGAACAGTTATGGGGACCCACCTCGCAGCCTCCTTGTCAAATTTGGGGCCGTTTGGCCGCCTTTTCCGGTCGGTCGACCACCCAGGTCGTCCGACCGACTTCTGGAGCCACCGACCTTCATCTTCCATGTGTCATCTCGTCATTTGATGCCAAAGGCGGTTCCAGGTGATAGGTGGTTCATCACCCAGCCGAGCACCCATGTTTCCCCTCTATAAATATGAGGGGAGGGGGTGGAAATAGGGACACTTCACATTCACTCCTCTCTCACTTTTATAGTTAGGGAAAGGTTAGGAGTAGAGGTACTAAGGAGGGGCGCCAGTATATCGGCGCTCTTCTCCAATTAGTACCTTTACGAGAGTGAGGGGGAGTCGGGGAGGTGCCGGGTTTGCGCTACCGGCACGCTCCTCCATCTTGTATCTCAATGGATGCTTATCAATCATAGTAAGTGTCCGTGATCTTCTCTGTGCTTTATTTTCTAAGTTAAGTAGTGCTAGTACCGCTAGTCATTTATGAGATCAATAGTTCACTAGTTTAATGGATGCCTCTAGAGTAGGACTTCGGGTAAAGAAGGATAATCTTGTACGGCTCTAGAGTTAGTAGAGGACAGTGTAGATGTGGTATCTAGACTAGATTCTACCTGTTGATTGTTGCGATATCCCGCGGTTTGTAGAGGTAGCCTGCAGGTGGTGACAACCATGTTTTATGTCATTGTAATCCTCCACGTTCGGATGTGTGATAGTAGCCCAATCATCTGAACTTCTGGTTTACCCAGGCGACGCTGATGACCCGAAGTAAACAACTAGTAGATCTATCTTACCTTTGATTCTTGGGCTTAGAAATCCTCTCAACCCCTTTCCTCTTACCCTGGAATACTCTTGGCTGAAAGCTTCGACGATATCTATGCGCTTGTAGATTCTATTCGTGCCACTCTAAAACATCAACAAGCTTTCTGGCGCCGTTGCCGGGGAACGGCAGCTATATTATCTTAGAACCTAATTCGTCCTCATATCTTTTTCATTTCCTTGATTCTACCTTTACCCCCACTACCCATGGAGCAGCTATCCTTTTCACAGCTCTCTACCCTAAGGGGGCAATTCTCAGAGCCACCACCCTCGACGCGAATAATCCTCACATCCGGCTTTGAATTCCTTCCCGATCTCATCACTCTGGTTCGGAAACATTGCTTCTCTGGGTTAAAAAGTGAAAACCCATACCACCTTCTGTTGGATCTCGAGCGGATGTGCTTGTTGTTTGTCAATCCGAACATGATACAAGATACCCTCATGTGGAAGTTGTTCCCCTACTCTCTTATAGGGAAAGCCGAACAATGGTACACGTACAACGTAGGCAGTGTGAATGACAGTTGGGATGAGCTTAGAGACAATTTTTGTCTTAAGTTCTTCCCATCATGATGAGTCATCACTCTACATAGGAATATCCGTTGTTTCTGGCAGAATGAGAAGGAACCTATAGGCAAGGCTTGGTTCAGATTTTCATGTTTAGTAGAATCTAGACCTATCCTATTGATACCCAAATCTTTGTTGCTTCGCAACTTTTATGAGGGCCTCGACAAGGACTCTGCCTACTATCTCGACATTGCCAATGGAGGGTCATTTCTGCATAAGTCTCTGGCTGAATGTCGGGAAATCCTAGATAATATCATGATGTACACCGACTTCACGGTCAGGTGTGAAACCCTTCAAGAAGAGCGCAAGTCGAGCCAAGAGGATCTTCTAGCACCTGAGTCCAATCCTTCACCTTCCACATCCTCAGACTCAACTATAGAACCTTTGCCCGAACCAGGAACATCGGAGCAAGAAGATATTCAACCTTCGGGGTTCTTTTCTTGATTCGAGGATGATTCTTCAAGAAACATCAAAGATACCACGAATCCTCATAGGCACAAGAAGCCTACGACATTGTTATGTCTTTGTGAGACCCTCGATCAACTTTCCCACCATGCACCCACAATGGACTGGTCGAAGGAGGCAAGGCAAACTTCTGAAGCAATTCAGATTAGCCCAATCTCCACGACCATCCCTTGTTCTATGAAGGGAAATGTCGTAGATGCCCTTCATGACCCTACCGTTGAGGTTTGCATCATACCCGAGTGCCTCATGGATACTCTTGTAGATAACAAGCCTCTAACGCCAACCGACAATTACTTTAGAAGTCCCTCAGGACTTTTCTTCAAATGTCGGGGAATCGCAAGGGATGTGCCAATCATCGTAAACAAAATCGAGGTGTACTTAGACTTTCACACCTTTGATATCCTCGATTTCGATCTTCTCCTAGGCTACCCTCTTGAAAAACTTCTCACATCCTATCAAGGGTGCCTAGATGAATTGCTTAGGGAAACTGCTTCTACCACTTCTACCTCTTGCTCAGAAGATCTTTTGGCAAAGCATTTTCCCAAGCAAGACCCGCTCGAGGAGATGATGCATATATCTCCATTCATATCATCCGAGCCCATTCTCTTTGGGGTTACAAAACCCATTTCCAAAGTGTACGGCCCGGAAGATACCCTTAACTACGAATGATCGTCATCTCCCCCGATCGAGTTAGAGCCTCTTCCCGCTAGCCCAGAACATGTTGTTCTCAACCTTGATTGAGATACAACTTTGATATTTCATGATGAATCTCTTAAGATGGAGAATCAATGGGCCAAGGAATTTTGTGAGGCACCGACTCTGGAGTCCAAAGAGAAGGATTCCAAAAATGAGCATGGAAGTTTCGCTTCTGAAATACCACAAGAACCATGCTCACTCAATACCACTCCAAAGTCAAGCATGTTTAGTGCCCCGTGCACACATGAGGACTACAACCACCTTAAGGTCCTCTTCTGCAAAATCTTTGGAAGGTTGGTTGTAGATGCATATGTTTATCGTGAACATTACAGATTCTGTGGGTGCACTGTGGCACTAACCTTGTAGCTAGCTTCAACAATTAGTGGTGAAACAAGGACACATCATCAATGATAGCTGCAAGAACTCCCATGGTTAAGCTTATGACCATAGACCTAGCACTGCTGGGAGATAACCCGGATTATCATTTATTTATTCCCCTATTTAATAAAAGCAAGAGCATGCTCTAGGATATAGCTTTTCTTCGGGTATTTTTGGTCGCTAACCATTCCAGGTGGAGATCAAAGAGAATGACGGACAGGCGACACCTATGAACATGAGCTACACTGAATACAAAATTTTGGTAAGCCATGGTGAGGAAACCACTACGAAAGGAGACTTGAGCTCCACACACTTGAGTCTTATTGCCCAGCAATGCAAACTCCAAGTGTGGGGGAGGTACATGAGTATCCCAAGTAAGTTCCTTTCATACCAATTCTTATCATGGTTTGGAAATAGTGTTAGCTCTTGTGCCTTGCTCTATGTTGGGTATTTTAGCGTCACAAATAAATCCGCAAGCGCTCGAATAAAGTTATAGCATTCACCTTAGGCTGACCCCAACAGCGCGAGGCAAAGGGATTTTTCCCTCGCGCTTGGCGCTGTGCACGCTCGGTGCCTCCTCCAACAGAAGAGGCACCACACGATGCATTTTGCCCATGGAGGAGAGAGGGGATGCAAAAATACATCCCCTCTCTCCTCGAATGCATTTTGGCGGCGGAGGGGCGCGGCGCGGGGCGAGTGCGCGGACGGGCGAGCGATCGGCGAGCGCGCGGACGCCGGCCCCCTTCTCCACCAGCGCCAGCCTCGCCCTGGGCCCACCTCCTCCCTTCGCGGCGACGGGTGAGCGCGCGGACGGCGGCCCCCTTCTCCACTGGTGCCGGCCTCGCCCCGGGCCCTCCTCCTCCCTCCGCCACCAGCCATGCCTCCTCCCTCCGTGGCGATGGGCGAGCGTGCGGACGGCGGCCCCCTTCTCCACCGGCGCCAGCCTCGCCCCGGGCCCTCCTCCTCCCTCTGCCGCCAGCCACCCCCTTGCTGCACCTCCGCGCGGCCTTCCTCCTCCGGCCGCGGCGGGACCGCGGTGGATGTGGCGGCGGCCGCCGGAGCTCCAGTTCCCCTCCTCGTGCAGGCCCGCGCACTGGCGCCCGCCCCTCCCCGCGGCTCGGCTCCCCTCCCTGGGCCGGCGGCACGCTGGAGCTCCTCCTCCTCCTCCGCGTCCGGATCGGAGTCCGAGGTGTCGTCGGAGTGGAAGTGGATGTGGGAGTGGCCGGAGCCGGTTTGCGGGGTGGTGGAGCTGGACACGGAGGCACTCCGCTGCTTCTTGGGCTGGTCGTCGTCGCCGCCGCGGTCCGATGGCGGCGGCAGCGTGAGCATGGGCGACCCCGGCGGCGTGGCGGCGCTCAGCAGGTCCCGACGGCGTGTTCGAGGCGAGGCGGAGCAGGGGAGGCGGAGCAGCATCAGCCGGAGCCTGGCGTGGTGGAGCAGGGGAGGCGGAGGCGGGCGCGTCGTCCAGCTCATCGTCGTCCTCTCCCCAGGACGGAAGAGGAGGCACGACGAGGAGGCCGAGGCCGGAGGAGGAGGTGGCCGACGGCGCCGGAGCTCGAGCAGGCGGGCCTCGCCCTCGCCCCGCGAGCTCGCCGGATCCGGATTTTGCATCGGCTCTGTTGGAGGCCGGAATTTTTGCGTGCTCCATCCAACCACTGTACACGAGGCAAACTCCCGATTGCCTCTCCGATTTTGTGTTGTATTGTTGGAGTCAGTCTTAGAGTATTCCAAGGGTCATCGAATCCACAGGGAACGTGTGTGCACTAACTCCTATTCTAGTAGGTCCAAGGACACACCAAGATAGGTGGCAAGGGAAGAGAGGATTCCTAAGATAGCACTATAGCTGAGTTAAAGGTCAATCTCTCGGCCATAATACTCGCTTCGGGCACCGGCTCACACCTGGTCTGCCAGGAGATTCTGGCCAACAGCTCTACGCTATATCCAAATATGGAGGATTAATGAGGACCAATAGGGCTGTCACCATCTATGGCCTACCTCTAGCAAACCATGGGATATAAGGCAAACGAAGGATAACCACTAGCCTAGACACCACATCTACACTATTGATTACTATTGTAGTCTAACTATGTATCACGTCCCATAGCAAACTACAGTACCTCATATAAATACGGAGCGACAAACCCGCGAGTAAGAGAACTGATCTCACTCAACTACAAATACTACTAGCATCTACTATACCAAGTAAAATACTAGAGATAGGAACCATGAATACTTACTAAAACCAGAAGAATGTAGCAGCATCCGTAGAGGTACAAGCTAAGGGAAGAGTGCCAACACCCCGGCACATCTCCCAAACTACTCCCTCACTCTCGTAGAGGTACAATTTGGAGAAGAGCGCCGAAAACCGGTGCCCCTCCTGAGTACCTCTACCCTCTCCCTATTCTAAAGACAAGCTAGGTGTTGATAGTCAAAATTGGCAGAGTCAGAGGACGATCGGTCAGACCGGTCTGCCCTATTGTAATCTGAGTAGGCTTAGATTTAATTTAGGAATTCTTGTGTATACCGATTTGGAAGAGGTACGTCTTCTCTGGCCTATATATATGAAGGCCATGGCTGATTGAGGTTATTTCTAATCGAATCAATAAAATTTATATCTACTTTTTACTCTCTCAACCCCTAATTGTTGTTCTTGTTGCATCCCGGCAGCGTTTCAAGGTGTTCTGAGTGGCCTGACCGATCTCAGAGCATCACTAGTTCCTTGAGCTCTGACAGGGTCCCTCCCAAGCTCGAGGTGGTAGGTTTCACATGACATTCTGCATAACCTTTCTGACTAGTTTGCCCTACCGGTCTGACCGGTCGGTACAGGCTTCCGTCGAGTTGATCGTTTTGACGATCGTCCACACGTTCTAGCGCATTCACTTGTGTTTTGGCGCAATTTGGTGTCAACACACTTTTTGGTGACTCCACTGGGGAAAGATTAATCTAGCTGTAAAACCGATCTAATCTAGTTCTCAAAGAAGATGAGTTCCTCCGAGGTTGACAAGAACAACATCATCACGACGACGATCGAGGAGCTCAGCGAGGAGGAGCGCAAGGCGTACTTGGTCCTTGAGGAGCACGTCAAGGCGCAGTTCTTGAATGGTTTCAAGAAGGATCATGGTGGTTTTGTCAAGAGGGTCGAGGAGTTTGTCATGCCGTCCTTCAAGCTTAACAAAGACATGGTTGAAGAGACTCCCACTATAAGCACTCCGCCCTCTAATTTGTTTCAAAAATTATCGCTCATGATTGATCAGAAACTTGTTGCTGCACAATCTGCTGCGGGCGATATGTTTGCAAAGATGAATAGCGAGATAGATGCGCTTAAGGGTACAAAACCTATGGATGGGTCCTATTCATCAGAACCAAGTTCGGCTACCCCTGTGTTCACGTCTGAACCGATCTATGGTATACCACCACCATAATCTATGTACACACCACCGGTTGGACCGGTCCCACCAACCAGTCAGACTGGTCACACCGGTTAGACCGACTGTCTAGCCGGTCAGACCGGCGACATAATGATGTCGCCACCATCGCCCACACCACTTGAGATGATTCCCATTTCGGTTGCACATGGCCGAACCAATGAATTGTCAGTGTATACACCTCCTCGCACTACTACTGTAGCAGGCACATCACGAGGATCCGGGCCTTATCAAGGACCAATCCCAACTTCTACAAAGACAATGGCACATGGCAACACTAACACCCATCGTCTTTCTTCTGACTTTTACACCAGCGCATATTATCAGGCCAATCTCATTAAGTTCAAGGAGGATCTAGACAATGCGATTAAAATTAAGCTTGGGGTGGATATGGGGAGTTCTCATTTGTATCAAAAGCCTTATCCTCCTGAGTTTAATTTTGTTTCTTATCCTGTTGGTTGGCGTGTTCCTGAGTTTATTAAATTTAATGGTGATGATACGCGTATGATTTGGGAGCACGGAAGTCAATATATTTTGCAATTGGGAGAAGCTAGTTTCAATGATGCTTTGCGTGTGAGTTTATTTTCTCTATCTTTGACTGGAATGGCTTTCTCTTGATTTTCTTGCTTCGAATTCTATTCAAAATTGGAATCTATTGGAGTATAAATTTCATGACCACTTCTTTAGCAGGGAAATCGAGGCAACATTGTCAGATTTGACATCGGTTAGGCAATGCCGACATGAGCCTGCTTTTGATTAATTTAAGAGATTCAAAGAAGTAAAAAACCAATGCTTTAGTTTGACAATTTCTGAAAAAGTTTTGGCAGATTTGGATTTTAATGGCTTCCGTTCTTACTTGAAAGAAAAACTCGAAAGCTTTGAATATCACACTGTTAATTATTTGCAAATGAATGTCATGGGTTTAGAATTTAAGCTTAAAAATGCCAAACACACCTATAAGACTCATCGGTCCAACACGCATCTTCTTTCTAATAGTTCGAACGATGAGGGCTAAGAGAAGTATACCGCCGAATTTGTTTGGCCATCAAAGGCCAAACCTGGTTCTGTCCCATCTCTCAAGCCGATTCAAAAGAATCGGCAAGACAAGATAAAATTTACTTTTGATGTTTCAAAGTGTGATCGGATTTTTGATGAGCTTCTTAAAAATGGGAATATCCGATTGTCACATGCTATACCGTCGCCCGAGGAGCTTAAACGACATGCATATTGTAAGTGGCATAATTCTACATCTCATGCGACTAATGATTGTAATGTTTTTCGTCGACAGGTACAATCAGCCATTAATGAAGGACGATTGGTACTTTCTGAGATGCAAATTGACAAGGCTCCTTTTCTTATACATATGCTGGAATTAAACAATCCAAAGGTGCTCATTCGGCCGGAGCAAGCCGAAGGAGTGAAAGGAAAGAACGTTGTCATTGGTGATCCGAGGCCGATGAATGTCAATGACAAGATTCTGGCCAGAGAGGTTGTAAAGGAGAGGACTTCTGATGGTGAACAAACTCTGAAGATCACCATTAGAGCTCCGAGACTCGGGTGGGGGGGCACAAGGAGGCTCTCTATCAGGTAGTCAGTCTGTTGCCCAGGCACGATCGGTCAGACCGGTTGGCATGACCGGTCAGACCGGCCCAATGACCGACCCCGGACAAGACGAAGCACCTGGAAGTGGGTACTTGGAAGACCAATGAGGCAAAGGTGTAAGGAAGAACTGCAAATCAAAAGCCCACCTTTGATCAGTTGTTGAACAAGTACACAAAGGCCGTCCAAAAGGATCAGCCACTAAAAAAGAGACCGCGATCACCACCGCACCAAGGCAGGCCATCATCCCCGAGGAGGGACTCCAGCAGGCGCAGGGGTGAGGTTACCACGCTGTTTCATCCCCAGAAGATGTATGCTACCATGCCATGGGTGCCACCGGCATCAAATGCTATATGTCCTACATGGGAGCACGAAGGGATCTGGATGTAGTGCTTCCCCATGCATATCCTCCACATTATCAAGGGGAAGAACCTAGAAGACCCATGCAGGAACGATTGAGACCACGCCAATTAGGTCTGGTGCAGCAGGCGGCACCGGTCAGACCGGTCACCACTGACCTGTCAGACTAGTCTCATCAGAGGCCGTGCAAAGCTCCTTCTCCAAGGCAAGAGTACCGCATCAAGGAGAAGAAGGAGGAAGTGAAGCCTATTTTTGACACAGAGAGACCCAAGGATGATGTTATTCAGATCGGCGATGTCAAGGTGGCTGTGAAAGAAGTGGGCAAAGGACCTATGGTTTTTGTAAAATCAGTCAACACTCTTGTGCAAAGGCCGATCATAGCTAATGATCATGAGGCCAGCAGCAGCAGCAGCAGCAGCAGTGCAGCGGAAAAGTACCATCAACCTAGGTGATGCCCTCCTGGGTCGACACACACTCAGAAAGAGGAAGTTGCAGCGCCTTCACAACAAGGAGAAGAAGGAGAAGGAGGCAGAGAAGCTGAGGGATGAGCACTTCAACAAGTATAGGCCCATGGTCCCTCAAAGTAAGATCTGGCAGGTCAAGTCAGCTGACAGGCCAGCAGAACCAGTCGGACCGCCCCAGCCGACCGGTCTGACCGGTGAGCCAGACCGTTCTGACCGCCCTGAGCAACCGGTCGGACCGGTTGAGCCCAGCACAAAGCCAATATCCAAATCAGCAGCGCTTGTTTTGATTTTTTCTGCTGATGAAGCTCCAGCAGTTCCTCCAGTACTAGAAGATGAGGAATTGGTGAATTACGAACCGTCTCCAGAGCACAGCAACATGGAGTTCAATGTTGTGCAGTTCCTCCAGTTCCGAAGGAGGACGTGGCTCATCTACAGTTTGGGCCCTGTGAAGCTGTGTTCTAGAAGCCCAACGAGTCGGAGAACCACTTGAAGGCTCTCTACATGAGGGGACACACAAACGAGAAGCCGATCACTCGCATGCTTGTGGATGGTGGGGGTATTGTAAATCTTATGTCCTACACTTTGTTAAAGAAGCTTGGTGGCAAGGACTAAGAGCTGATCAAGACGAACATGATAGTCAGCGGCATTGGTGGAGGTGATCCCATCGGTGCTAAGGGAGTTGCTTCCATGGAGCTGACCATTGGGAGCAAGATGCTTGCCACAGCTTTCTTCATCTCGGAAGTGCAAGGTAACTTCAGTTTAATTCTAGGAAGCGATTGGATTCATGCAAACCAATGTGTTCCTTCTACCTTGCATCAGTTCCATATTCAGTGGATCGGCGATGATGTTGAAGTGCTCCGTGGTGACACTTCATCTTTTATTGCTACGGCCGATTTTGACTCCATTGGGGCATATGACAACATCAAGTGTCTATGAGCTTGGATCTATCCGATTATGAGCTGATCAATTGCACCAAGGATGGCTTTGTCTCTGCTGTGCTAAAGCCGATGGACAATCGGCTAAATCATTTAATGTGAATCCAATGAGTTCAGCAGAATCTCCAGACGCGATCGGTCAGAGCGCCTGCAGAAGTCACCGGTTAGACCGGAGGCCCTGACCGGTCAGACCGGTCCAACTCAGAGTGGCTCCAGCAGAGGCTAGATGTGTACAAACGATATGTGTGAAGCCATTGAACACTCTGATGATCTAGATAAGCTGGGCCAAGGTTTTACGTCGGTTGATCCTTTAGAAAAGGTAGATATTGGCGATGGAATTATTCGTTCCTAGGCCGACCTTTGCAAATAAAAAATTATCGGTTGAATATAAAGCCGATTTGATTGATTTATTAAAATAATATGTTGATTGCTTTGCTTGGGAGTATCATGAAATGCCTG
Source organism: Panicum virgatum (assembly GCF_016808335.1). Lineage (NCBI taxonomy): Eukaryota > Viridiplantae > Streptophyta > Magnoliopsida > Poales > Poaceae > Panicum > Panicum virgatum. The sequence goes on from NC_053152.1 coordinate 13,656,954, forward strand.
GTTTAAGTCGTGATCTTGTTGAACATCATTTACCGATCAAAGCTGGTTTTAGACCTTATAAACAACCTGCTAGGCGTTTCAATCCTATTATGTATGACCGAATTAAAGATGAGATTAATCGCTTATTAGATGCTGATTTTATTCGGTCTTATCATTATACTGATTGGATCTCTAATATTGTGCCTATCGAGAAAAAGGATTCGGGGAAAATCAGAGTGTGCATTGATTTTAAAGATCTTAATAAAGCTACTCCTAAAGATGAATATCCTATGTCTATAGCCGATATGTTGATTAATGAGGCATCCGGACATCGTGTTATTAGCTTTCTTGATGGTAACGCTGGTTACAATCAAATATTTATGGCCAAAGAAGATACGTCTAAAACGGCCTTTAGATGTTCTGGATCTGTCAGTTTGTTTGAGTGGGTCGTCATGATTTTTGGTTTGAAAAATACTGTTGCAACTTATCAAAGATCTATGAATTTAATCTTCCATGATTTGCTTGGTGTTATCTTGGAAGTATATATTGATGATATTGTCATAAAATCGACTGGTTTGGATCATCATTTAGCAGATTTCAGACTTGCTCTTGAGACGATGCGTTGGTGTGATTTGAAAATGAATCCACTCAAATGTGCTTTTGGTGTATCGGCTGGAAAGTTTCTTGGCTTCATTATTCATGAGAAGGGCATAGAGATTGATCCTAAGAGGATTGAAGCCACGAAGAAAGTTGAGGCTCCTACCAGCAAGAGAGACTTGTAGAAATTCTTGGGCAAGGTAAATTTCTTGAGAAGATTGATATCTAACTTGTCTGGGAAGATCGATGCTTATACTCCTATCCTTCGGTCAAAGAATGGAGCTGAATTTACTTAGGGGGGAGAACAGCAAGAAGCATTTGAAAAGATTAAGATTTATTTGTCTTCGCCACCTGTGCTCAAGACGCCTAGGAGAGGATAGCTTTCAAACTTTATGTGGCTACTGAAGACAAGGTTATTGGAGCTGTTTTTACTCAAGAAACCGAAGGCAAGGAGTATATCATTACTTATATAAGCCGATGACTTATAGATGCGGAGACAAGGTATCTTTCATTGAAAAGTTATGTTTGTCTCTTTATTATGCTTGTACCAAATTGAGGCATTATCTACTATCTAGTACTTACATAGTCGTATGTCAAACTGATGTGATCAAGCATATATTACAAAAGCCGATTTTGAGTGGTAGAATCGGCAAGTGAGCTTATGCTTTAGTTGAATATGATTTGGCTTGTGAACCTTTAAGATTTATGAGAGGCCAAATTGTAGCGGATTTCATTGTTAAGCATCGGATTAATGATGAGCGTGATTTAGAAGTCAGCTATGTTACTTGCACACCATGGATGTTGTACTTTGATAGATTGGTTTGTGATGATGGTCAAGGAATTGGTACTATTCTTATTTCCCCGAGTGGCACTGTTTTTGAGTTTTCGAACCGATTGGAAGAGAAATGTACAAATAATAAAGTTGAATATGAAGCACTTCTATTTGGCTTGGAATTTTTGCAATCCATGGGCGTGAAACATGTTGAAGCCTTTGGAGATCCTCTTCTAGTGGTGCTGCAAGTATCCAAGGTATGCCAATGCTATAACCATTCTTTAAATGCATATCTTGATATTATTTCTTCCTTTGATGAATTTGTTATAAAACATCTACCAAGGGAAGAGAATTGAAAGGCTAACACTTTGGCTCAACAAGCATCTGGTTATAATGTTACAAAGAAATATTTTAACATTCGAAAGCCGATGCAAGCAAAATCCGAGTTTCAGGTTCTGGACGAACCGGTCCGATCGGTTGAAGCAGCTGGTCTGACCGCCCAGACCGGTCTGACCGGTCCAGAAACCGGTCTGACCGGTGAATCTGCTGGAAACACCAATTCGGCTATGAAAGATGATTTGATCGTCAAGGCCGAAGATCAGGATTGGAGGGTTCCTCTTATATCTTATTTAAGAGATCCTGGTCGTGGTGTAGAGAGGAATATTCGGTGTATGGCTTTTAAATATGTTTTGATTGACAATGAGCTTTATCGTCATACCGCTGAAGATTTACTTCTCAACTGTTTAGACTCGGATCAGACCAGAGTTGCCATGGGTGATGTTCATGAAGGCATTTGTGGTACTCATCAATCAGCTCCCAAGATGAAGTGGTTACTTAGAAGAGTCGGTTTTTATTGGCCTACCTTGATGTCTGATTGCCTCAAATATTATAAAGGGTACGAAGAATGTCAGCGGTTTGGTGACTTACAGTTGGTACCCGATGCGTTGATACATCCTATCATTAAACCATGGCTGTTCTGAGATTGGGGGGTTGGATTTCATTGGGCAAATTAATCCTCCATCTTCAAAGGGGCATCGCTTCATGTTGGTTCCTACGGATTATTTCACTAAGTGGACCGAAGCAGTTCCTTTGAAGAATATGACACATAAAGAGGTGAATGAGTTTATTACAGAGCATATTATTCATAGATTCGGTATTCGACAAACTTTGACAATGGATCAAGGTTCTTCATTTATTTCAAAGGAAGTGCATGTTTTTGCCGAATCTTATAAGATTAAGTTGCTCAATTCATCTCCATATTATGCTCAGGCCAATGAACAAGCCAAGTCAAGTAATAAGATTTTGATCAAACTTATCAAGAAAAAGATAGAAGAAAATCCTAGGAGGTGGCATGAAGTATTATCTGAAGAATTATGGGCTTATCGCATATCTTCATATGCTGCTACTAAGGTGACTCCTTTTGAGCTTGTGTATGGTCAAGAGGCCATTTTACCTGTTGAAGTAAATCTAGACGCATATAGATTGGCTAAACAAAATGACCTCTCCGCTGTTGATTACCATGATTTGATGATGGACAATATTGATGAGGTGACTGACAAGCATTTGAGAGCTCTAAAGGAGATTGAGGAGGACAAGCTTCGGGTGGCTAGAGCCTACAACAAAAAGGTAAAAGTTAAATCTTTTCAGGTTGGAGATCTAGTGTGGAAGACAATTCTGCCTCTTGGGATGAAGAGCAATAAGTTTGGCAAATGGTCGCCAAGTTGGGAGAGTCCATACAAGATTATCAAGGTTATCTCCGGGAACTCATACATGATGGAAACACTGCAAGTAGAACGTTTACCCGGGGCTATCAATGGGAGGTGCTTGGAGAAATTCTACCCCAGCGTATGGCAAAGTGCATGAAGATGAAGACAGCCGGTACAGGATATCGCCCTTAGTTTTGTTTTTAGGCCAATATGATCTGTAATACATGTAAATCAGGCTAGATTTTAGTACTTGCTTTTTGGCTTGTAAAACTCACCAAAAAGCAAGGGGGCATATGTTGACAGCCAAAATTGGCAGTGTCAGAGGCCGATCGATCTGACCGGTCAGCCCTGTTGTAATCCGAGTAGGCTTAGATTTAATTTAGGAATCCTTGTGTAAACTGATTTGGAAGGGGTACGTCTTTCCCGGCATATATATATGAAGGCCACGGGCGATTGAGGTTATTCCCAATCGAATCAATAAAATTTATATCTACTTTTTACTCTCTCAAACCCTAGCTTTTCCAAACCCTAATTGTTGTTCTTCTTGTGTCCTAGCAGTGTTTGAAGGTGTTCTGAGTGGCCTGAGCGATCTCAGAGCATCCCAAGTTCCTTGAGCTCCGATGGGGACCCTCCCGAGCTCGAGGTGGTAGGTTTCACACGGCGTTCTGCATAACCAGTCTGATCGGTCGGCACAGGATTCCTTCGAGTTGATTGTTTTGATGATCGTCCGTTCTAGCGCATTCATGTATGTTTCGGCGCAATTTAGTGTCAACACTAGGTAAGGCTTTGCCTTTGGAATGGAGCTCTCTTGGCTGGTGTTGTGTGTCTCAAATATGAGCCCCCCACCTTGTATTTGTAGAGGGTGACATGTGGGAGGTGCCTTGGGAGAGTGGACTTCCTCCAAGCCTTCAACTCTTCTCCTTGTGCCACCTAGCACTTCTTAAGTCGGTAACTTCACCCCGAGCCTATCAGAACCACCTTTGAGATGTCACAAGGAGACGACACATGGAAGATGGGCTCGAGATGCGCCGACCTTAGGTCGGGCGACCATGTTAGTCAGCCGACTGAAAACAGTGACCAAACGGCCCCAATTTCGTCCAGGAGGCTGCTTGGTGGGTCCTAAGGTCAATTATGGGTGAGTGGGGGTGTCTTGAGTCGGTTTACTAGCTCTAGTGGGCCCATGGATCCTCATGAATGTGCCTGATTCACCGAGAGGATGTCATCTTGGATTGTTGACGTGTCTCTTGCTCTCAAGGTGTGTTTCATCCTCATTTCCAATGATAAGCAACCTGCATACAATATACACCAACACTTTGTGGAATTCATTAGTAATAACACCTTCCACTAATATTGACGCTCGTATTTTATGCGCTCATGTAGGAGCTGACGGCCTGCTCTGATCCATGGGAGGCTAACTAGCATGCTCCTTCAGGTCGGGTATTGTAACTTGGAGCTTGGAGCATGATTTTCCCACATTTCCGGCCAAATTCCGACATAGTAATATTT